>NC_081851.1:3796547-4122679 GCF_963259705.1 Myotis daubentonii
AAAAAAAACGCCAAAGCCAATCCTCCTAAATTGTAAACACAAAAACTATTCTCGTGATTCAAAGGCTTTAGACACCAATTCTGAGCTCTGTAAACATGAACTCGTAATAATTGAAAGCACAGTCCCGTGAAAACGCCACCCGAAGAACCCGGACTTGTAAACATTACCAGTATTTTCCTCATTTCACAGCTTTCCACTGGAAACCTCCGTGATTGAATTCGACAGTAAATGTAGTAAGAATCTATTTACGTGTACTTGAGATGTTTATTACACGTTCTTAATCATTTCTGGGAACTCTCATTGTGTATTTTAACAGTTTTACCACAATTAGACAGTTTGCTTAGAAGTATTTACTGGAACCGCCACCATTTTAACTGATTCACACAAAAAAAACGCCAAAGCCAATCCTCCTAAATTGTAAACACAAAAACTATTCTCGTGATTCAAAGGCTTTAGACACCAATTCTGAGCTCTGTAAACATGAACTCGTAATAATTGAAAGCACAGTCCCGTGAAAACGCCACCCGAAGTACCCGTACTTGTAAACATTACCAGTATTTTCGTCATTTCACAGCTTTCCACTGGAAACCTCCGTGATTGAATTTGACAGTAAATGCAGTAAGAATCTATTTACGTGTACTTGAGATGTTTATTACACGTTCTTAATCATTTCTGGGAACTCTCATTGTGTATTTTAACAGTTTTACCACAATTAGACAGTTTGCTTATAAGTATTTACTGGAACCGCCACCATTTTAACTGATTCACACAAAAAAAACGCCAAAGCCAATCCTCCTAAATTGTAAACACAAAAACTATTCTCGTGATTCAAAGGCTTTAGACACCAATTCTGAGCTCTGTAAACATGAACTCGTAATAATTGAAAGCACAGTCCCGTGAAAACGCCACCCGAAGTACCCGGACTTGTAAACATTACCAGTATTTTCGTCATTTCACAGCTTTCCACTGGAAACCTCCGTGATTGAATTCGACAGTAAATGTAGTAAGAATCTATTTACGTGTACTTGAGGGGTTTATTAAACGTTCTTAATCATTTCTGGGAACTCTCATTGTGTATTTTAACAGTTTTACCACAATTAGACAGTTTGCTTAGAAGTATTTACTGGAACCGCCACCATTTTAACTGATTCACACAAAAAAAACGCCAAAGCCAATCCTCCTAAATTGTAAACACAAAAACTATTCTCGTGATTCAAAGGCTTTAGACACCAATTCTGAGCTCTGTAAACATGAACTCTTAATATTTGAAAGCACAGTCCCGTGAAAACGCCACCAGAAGTACCCGTACTTGTAAACCTTACCAGTATTTTCGTCATTTCACAGCTTTCCACTGGAAACCTCCGTGTTGAATTCGACAGTAAATGTAGTAAGAATCTATTTACGTGTACTTGAGATGTTTATTACACGTTCTTAGTCATTTCTGGGAACTCTCATTGTGTATTTTAACAGTTTTACCACAATTAGACAGTTTGCTTAGAAGTATTTACTGGAACCGCCACCATTTTAACTGATTCACACAAAAAAAACGCCAAAGCCAATCCTCCTAAATTGTAAACACAAAAACTATTCTCGTGATTCAAAGGCTTTAGACACCAATTCTTAGCTCTGTAAACATGAACTCTTAATATTTGAAAGCACAGTCCTGTGAAAACGCCACCAGAAGTACCCGTACTTGTAAACATTACCAGTATTTTCGTCATTTCACAGCTTTCCACTGGAAACCTCCGTGATTGAATTCGACAGTAAATGTAGTAAGAATCTATTTACGTGTACTTGAGGGGTTTATTAAACGTTCTTAATCATTTCTGGGAACTATCATTGTGTATTTTAACAGTTTTACCACAATTAGACAGTTTTCTTAGAACTGTTTACTGGAACCGCCACCATTTTAACTGATTCACACACAAAAAAACGCAAAAGCCAATCCTCCTAAATTGTAAACACAAAAACTATTCTCGTGTTTCAAAGGCTTTAGACACCAATTCTGAGCTCTGTAAACATGAACTCGTAATAATTGAAAGCACAGTCCCGTGAAAACGCCACCCGAAGTACCCGGACTTGTAAACATTACCAGTATTTTCGTCATTTCACAGCTTTCCACTGGAAACCTCCGTGATTGAATTCGACAGTAAATGTAGTAAGAATCTATTTACGTGTACTTGAGGGGTTTATTAAACGTTCTTAATCATTTCTGGGAACTCTCATTGTGTATTTTAACAGTTTTACCACAATTAGACAGTTTGCTTAGAAGTATTTACTGGAACCGCCACCATTTTAACTGATTCACACAAAAAAAACGCCAAAGCCAATCCTCCTAAATTGTAAACACAAAAACTATTCTCGTGATTCAAAGGCTTTAGACACCAATTCTTAGCTCTGTAAACATGAACTCTTAATATTTGAAAGCACAGTCCCGTGAAAACGCCACCAGAAGTACCCGTACTTGTAAACATTACCAGTATTTTCGTCATTTCACAGCTTTCCACTGGAAACCTCCGTGTTGAATTCGACAGTAAATGTAGTAAGAATCTATTTACGTGTACTTGAGATGTTTATTACACGTTCTTAATCATTTCTGGGAACTCTCATTGTGTATTTTAACAGTTTTACCACAATTAGACAGTTTGCTTAGAAGTATTTACTGGAACCGCCACCATTTTAACTGATTCACACAAAAAAAACGCCAAAGCCAATCCTCCTAAATTGTAAACACAAAAAATTTCTCGTGATTCAAAGGCTTTAGACACCAATTCTGAGCTCTGTAAACATGAACTCTTAATATTTGAAAGCACAGTCCCGTGAAAACGCCACCAGAAGTACCCGTACTTGTAAACCTTACCAGTATTTTCGTCATTTCACAGCTTTCCACTGGAAACCTCCGTGTTGAATTCGACAGTAAATGTAGTAAGAATCTATTTACGTGTACTTGAGATGTTTATTACACGTTCTTAGTCATTTCTGGGAACTCTCATTGTGTATTTTAACAGTTTTACCACAATTAGACAGTTTGCTTAGAAGTATTTACTGGAACCACCACCATTTTGACTGATTCACACAAAAAAAACGCCAAAGCCAATCCTCCTAAATTGTAAACACAAAAACTATTCTCGTGATTCAAAGTCTTTAGACACCAATTCTTAGCTCTGTAAACATGAACTCTTAATATTTGAAAGCACAGTCCCGTGAAAACGCCACCAGAAGTACGCGTGCTTGTAAACTTTACCAGTATTTTCGTCATTTCAAAGCATTCCACTGGAAACCTCCGTGTTTAATTCGACAGTAAATGTAGTAAGAATCTATTTACGTGTACTTGAGATGTTTATTACACGTTCTTAATCATTTCTGGGAACTCTCATTGTGTATTTTAACAGTTTTACCACAATTAGACAGTTTGCTTAGAAGTATTTACTGGAACCGCCACCATTTTGACTGATTCACACAAAAAAAACGCCAAAGCCAATCCTCCTAAATTGTAAACACAAAAACTATTCTCGTGATTCAAAGGCTTTAGACACCAATTCTGAGCTCTGTAAACATGAACTCTTAATATTTGAAAGCACAGTCCCGTGAAAACGCCACCAGAAGTACCCGTATTTGTAAACATTACCAGTATTTTCGTCATTTCACACCTTTCCACTGGAAACCTCCGTGTTGAATTCGACAGTAAATGTAGTAAGAATCTATTTACGTGTACTTGAGATGTTTATTACACGTTCTTAATCATTTCTGGGAACTCTCATTGTGTATTTTAACAGTTTTACCACAATTAGACAGTTTGCTTAGAAGTATTTACTGGAACCGCCACCATTTTAACTGATTCACACAAAAAAAACGCCAAAGCCAATCCTCCTAAATTGTAAACACAAAAACTATTCTCGTGATTCAAAGGCTTTAGACACCAATTCTGAGCTCTGTAAACATGAACTCGTAATAATTGAAAGCACAGTCCCGTGAAAACGCCACCCGAAGTACCCGGACTTGTAAACATTACCAGTATTTTCCACTGGAAACCTCCGTGATTGAATTCGACAGTAAATGTAGTAAGAATCTATTTACGTGTACTTGAGGGGTTTATTAAACGTTCTTAATCATTTCTGGGAACTCTCATTGTGTATTTTAACAGTTTTACCACAATTAGACAGTTTGCTTAGAAGTATTTACTGGAACCGCCACCATTTTAACTGATTCACACAAAAAAACGCCAAAGCCAATCCTCCTAAATTGTAAACACAAAAAATATTCTCGTGATTCAAAGGCTTTAGACACCAATTCTGAGCTCTGTAAACATGAACTCTTAATATTTGAAAGCACAGTCCCGTGAAAACGCCACCAGAAGTACCCGGACTTGTAAACATTACCAGTATTTTCGTCATTTCACAGCTTTCCACTGGAAACCTCCGTGATTGAATTCGACAGTAAATGTAGTAAGAATCTATTTACGTGTACTTGAGGTGTTTATTACACGTTCTTAATCATTTCTGGGAACTATCATTGTGTATTTTAACAGTTTTACCATAATTAGACAGTTTTCTTAGAACTGTTTACTGGAACCGCCACCATTTTAACTGATTCACACAAAAAAAAACGCCAAAGCCAATCCTCCTAAATTGTAAACACAAAAACTATTCTCGTGATTCAAAGGCTTTAGACACCAATTCTGAGCTCTGTAAACATGAACTCTTAATATTTGAAAGCACAGTCCCGTGAAAACGCCACCAGAAGTACCCGGACTTGTAAACATTACCAGTATTTTCGTCATTTCACAGCTTTCCACTGGAAACCTCCGTGATTGAATTCGACAGTAAATGTAGCAAGAATCTATTTACGTGTACTTGAGATGTTTATTACACGTTCTTAATCATTTCTGGGAACTCTCATTGTGTATTTTAACAGTTTTACCACAATTAGACAGTTTGCTTAGAAGTATTTACTGGAACCGCCGCCATTTTAACTGATTCACACAAAAAAAACGCCAAAGCCAATCCTCCTAAATTGTAAACATAAAAACTATTCTCGTCATTCCAAGGCTTTAGACACCAATTCTGAGCTCTGTAAACATGAACTCTTAATATTTGAAAGCACAGTCCCGTGAAAACGCCACCAGAAGTACCCGGACTTGTAAACATTACCAGTATTTTCGTCATTTCACAGCTTTCCACTGGAAACCTCCGTGATTGAATTTGACAGTAAATGTAGTAAGAATCTATTTACGTGTACTTGAGATGTTTATTACACATTCTTAATCATTTCTGGGAACTCTCATTGTGTATTTTAACAGTTTTACCACAATTAGACAGTTTGCTTAGAACTGTTTACTGGAACCGCCACCATTTTAACTGATTCACACACAAAAAAACGCAAAAGCCAATCCTCCTAAATTGTAAACACAAAAACTATTCTCGTGTTTCAAAGGCTTTAGACACCAATTCTGAGCTCTGTAAACATGAACTCGTAATAATTGAAAGCACAGTCCCGTGAAAACGCCACCCGAAGTACCCGGACTTGTAAACATTACCAGTATTTTCGTCATTTCACAGCTTTCCACTGGAAACCTCCGTGATTGAATTCGACAGTAAATGTAGTAAGAATCTATTTACGTGTACTTGAGGGGTTTATTAAACGTTCTTAATCATTTCTGGGAACTCTCATTGTGTATTTTAACAGTTTTACCACAATTAGACAGTTTGCTTAGAAGTATTTACTGGAACCGCCACCATTTTAACTGATTCACACAAAAAAAACGCCAAAGCCAATCCTCCTAAATTGTAAACACAAAAACTATTCTCGTGATTCAAAGGCTTTAGACACCAATTCTGAGCTCTGTAAACATGAACTCTTAATATTTGAAAGCACAGTCCCGTGAAAACGCCACCAGAAGTACCCGTACTTGTAAACATTACCAGTATTTTCGTCATTTCACAGCTTTCCACTGGAAACCTCCGTGTTGAATTCGACAGTAAATGTAGTAAGAATCTATTTACGTGTACTTGAGATGTTTATTACACGTTCTTAGTCATTTCTGGGAACTCTCATTGTGTATTTTAACAGTTTTACCACAATTAGACAGTTTGCTTAGAAGTATTTACTGGAACCACCACCATTTTGACTGATTCACACAAAAAAAACGCCAAAGCCAATCCTCCTAAATTGTAAACACAAAAACTATTCTCGTGATTCAAAGGCTTTAGACACCAATTCTTAGCTCTGTAAACATGAACTCTTAATATTTGAAAGCACAGTCCCGTGAAAACGCCACCAGAAGTACCCGTACTTGTAAACTTTACCAGTATTTTCGTCATTTCAAAGCATTCCACTGGAAACCTCCGTGTTTAATTCGACAGTAAATGTAGTAAGAATCTATTTACGTGTACTTGAGATGTTTATTACACGTTCTTAATCATTTCTGGGAACTCTCATTGTGTATTTTAACAGTTTTACCACAATTAGACAGTTTGCTTAGAAGTATTTACTGGAACCGCCACCATTTTGACTGATTCACACAAAAAAAACGCCAAAGCCAATCCTCCTAAATTGTAAACACAAAAACTATTCTCGTGATTCAAAGGCTTTAGACACCAATTCTGAGCTCTGTAAACATGAACTCTTAATATTTGAAAGCACAGTCCCGTGAAAACGCCACCAGAAGTACCGTACTTGTAAACATTACCAGTATTTTCGTCATTTCACACCTTTCCACTGGAAACCTCCGTGTTGAATTCGACAGTAAATGTAGTAAGAATCTATTTACGTGTACTTGAGATGTTTATTACACGTTCTTAATCATTTCTGGGAACTCTCATTGTGTATTTTAACAGTTTTACCACAATTAGACAGTTTGCTTAGAAGTATTTACTGGAACCGCCACCATTTTAACTGATTCACACAAAAAAAACGCCAAAGCCAATCCTCCTAAATTGTAAACACAAAAACTATTCTCGTGATTCAAAGGCTTTAGACACCAATTCTGAGCTCTGTAAACATGAACTCGTAATAATTGAAAGCACAGTCCCGTGAAAACGCCACCCGAAGTACCCGGACTTGTAAACATTACCAGTATTTTCCACTGGAAACCTCCGTGATTGAATTCGACAGTAAATGTAGTAAGAATCTATTTACGTGTACTTGAGGGGTTTATTACACGTTCTTAATCATTTCTGGGAACTCTCATTGTGTATTTTAACAGTTTTACCACAATTAGACAGTTTGCTTAGAAGTATTTACTGGAACCGCCACCATTTTAACTGATTCACACAAAAAAACGCCAAAGCCAATCCTCCTAAATTGTAAACACAAAAAATATTCTCGTGATTCAAAGGCTTTAGACACCAATTCTGAGCTCTGTAAACATGAACTCTTAATATTTGAAAGCACAGTCCCGTGAAAACGCCACCAGAAGTACCCGGACTTGTAAACATTACCAGTATTTTCGTCATTTCACAGCTTTCCACTGGAAACCTCCGTGATTGAATTCGACAGTAAATGTAGTAAGAATCTATTAACGTGTACTTGAGGTGTTTATTACACGTTCTTAATCATTTCTGGGAACTATCATTGTGTATTTTAACAGTTTTACCACAATTAGACAGTTTTCTTAGAACTGTTTACTGGAACCGCCACCATTTTAACTGATTCACACAAAAAAAAACGCCAAAGCCATTCCTCCTAAATTGTAAACACAAAAACTATTCTCGTGATTCAAAGGCTTTAGACACCAATTCTGAGCTCTGTAAACATGAACTCTTAATATTTGAAAGCACAGTCCCGTGAAAACGCCACCAGAAGTACCCGGACTTGTAAACATTACCAGTATTTTCGTCATTTCACAGCTTTCCACTGGAAACCTCCGTGATTGAATTCGACAGTAAATGTAGCAAGAATCTATTTACGTGTACTTGAGATGTTTATTACACGTTCTTAATCATTTCTGGGAACTCTCATTGTGTATTTTAACAGTTTTACCACAATTAGACAGTTTGCTTAGAAGTATTTACTGGAACCGCCGCCATTTTAACTGATTCACACAAAAAAAACGCCAAAGCCAATCCTCCTAAATTGTAAACATAAAAACTATTCTCGTCATTCCAAGGCTTTAGACACCAATTCTGAGCTCTGTAAACATGAACTCTTAATATTTGAAAGCACAGTCCCGTGAAAACGCCACCAGAAGTACCCGGACTTGTAAACATTACCAGTATTTTCGTCATTTCACAGCTTTCCACTGGAAACCTCCGTGATTGAATTTGACAGTAAATGTAGTAAGAATCTATTTACGTGTACTTGAGATGTTTATTACACATTCTTAATCATTTCTGGGAACTCTCATTGTGTATTTTAACAGTTTTACCACAATTAGACAGTTTGCTTAGAACTGTTTACTGGAACCGCCACCATTTTAACTGATTCACACACAAAAAAACGCAAAAGCCAATCCTCCTAAATTGTAAACACAAAAACTATTCTCGTGTTTCAAAGGCTTTAGACACCAATTCTGAGCTCTGTAAACATGAACTCGTAATAATTGAAAGCACAGTCCCGTGAAAACGCCACCCGAAGTACCCGGACTTGTAAACATTACCAGTATTTTCGTCATTTCACAGCTTTCCACTGGAAACCTCCGTGATTGAATTCGACAGTAAATGTAGTAAGAATCTATTTACGTGTACTTGAGGGGTTTATTAAACGTTCTTAATCATTTCTGGGAACTCTCATTGTGTATTTTAACAGTTTTACCACAATTAGACAGTTTGCTTAGAAGTATTTACTGGAACCGCCACCATTTTAACTGATTCACACAAAAAAAACGCCAAAGCCAATCCTCCTAAATTGTAAACACAAAAACTATTCTCGTGATTCAAAGGCTTTAGACACCAATTCTTAGCTCTGTAAACATGAACTCTTAATATTTGAAAGCACAGTCCCGTGAAAACGCCACCAGAAGTACCCGTACTTGTAAACATTACCAGTATTTTCGTCATTTCACAGCTTTCCACTGGAAACCTCCGTGTTGAATTCGACAGTAAATGTAGTAAGAATCTATTTACGTGTACTTGAGATGTTTATTACACGTTCTTAATCATTTCTGGGAACTCTCATTGTGTATTTTAACAGTTTTACCACAATTAGACAGTTTGCTTAGAAGTATTTACTGGAACCGCCACCATTTTAACTGATTCACACAAAAAAAACGCCAAAGCCAATCCTCCTAAATTGTAAACACAAAAACTATTCTCGTGATTCAAAGGCTTTAGACACCAATTCTGAGCTCTGTAAACATGAACTCTTAATATTTGAAAGCACAGTCCCGTGAAAACGCCACCAGAAGTACCCGTACTTGTAAACCTTACCAGTATTTTCGTCATTTCACAGCTTTCCACTGGAAACCTCCGTGTTGAATTCGACAGTAAATGTAGTAAGAATCTATTTACGTGTACTTGAGATGTTTATTACACGTTCTTAGTCATTTCTGGGAACTCTCATTGTGTATTTTAACAGTTTTACCACAATTAGACAGTTTGCTTAGAAGTATTTACTGGAACCACCACCATTTTGACTGATTCACACAAAAAAAACGCCAAAGCCAATCCTCCTAAATTGTAAACACAAAAACTATTCTCGTGATTCAAAGGCTTTAGACACCAATTCTTAGCTCTGTAAACATGAACTCTTAATATTTGAAAGCACAGTCCCGTGAAAACGCCACCAGAAGTACCCGTACTTGTAAACTTTACCAGTATTTTCGTCATTTCAAAGCATTCCACTGGAAACCTCCGTGTTTAATTCGACAGTAAATGTAGTAAGAATCTATTTACGTGTACTTGAGATGTTTATTACACGTTCTTAATCATTTCTGGGAACTCTCATTGTGTATTTTAACAGTTTTACCACAATTAGACAGTTTGCTTAGAAGTATTTACTGGAACCGCCACCATTTTGACTGATTCACACAAAAAAAACGCCAAAGCCAATCCTCCTAAATTGTAAACACAAAAACTATTCTCGTGATTCAAAGGCTTTAGACACCAATTCTGAGCTCTGTAAACATGAACTCTTAATATTTGAAAGCACAGTCCCGTGAAAACGCCACCAGAAGTACCCGTACTTGTAAACATTACCAGTATTTTCGTCATTTCACACCTTTCCACTGGAAACCTCCGTGTTGAATTCGACAGTAAATGTAGTAAGAATCTATTTACGTGTACTTGAGATGTTTATTACACGTTCTTAATCATTTCTGGGAACTCTCATTGTGTATTTTAACAGTTTTACCACAATTAGACAGTTTGCTTAGAAGTATTTACTGGAACCGCCACCATTTTAACTGATTCACACAAAAAAAAACGCCAAAGCCAATCCTCCTAAATTGTAAACACAAAAAATATTCTCGTGATTCAAAGGCTTTAGACACCAATTCTGAGCTCTGTAAACATGAACTCTTAATATTTGAAAGCACAGTCCCGTGAAAACGCCACCAGAAGTACCCGGACTTGTAAACATTACCAGTATTTTCGTCATTTCACAGCTTTCCACTGGAAACCTCCGTGATTGAATTCGACAGTAAATGTAGTAAGAATCTATTTACGTGTACTTGAGGTGTTTATTACACGTTCTTAATCATTTCTGGGAACTATCATTGTGTATTTTAACAGTTTTACCACAATTAGACAGTTTTCTTAGAACTGTTTACTGGAACCGCCACCATTTTAACTGATTCACACAAAAAAAAACGCCAAAGCCAATCCTCCTAAATTGTAAACACAAAAACTATTCTCGTGATTCAAAGGCTTTAGACACCAATTCTGAGCTCTGTAAACATGAACTCTTAATATTTGAAAGCACAGTCCCGTGAAAACGCCACCAGAAGTACCCGGACTTGTAAACATTACCAGTATTTTCGTCATTTCACAGCTTTCCACTGGAAACCTCCGTGATTGAATTCGACAGTAAATGTAGCAAGAATCTATTTACGTGTACTTGAGATGTTTATTACACGTTCTTAATCATTTCTGGGAACTCTCATTGTGTATTTTAACAGTTTTACCACAATTAGACAGTTTGCTTAGAAGTATTTACTGGAACCGCCGCCATTTTAACTGATTCACACAAAAAAAACGCCAAAGCCAATCCTCCTAAATTGTAAACATAAAAACTATTCTCGTCATTCCAAGGCTTTAGACACCAATTCTGAGCTCTGTAAACATGAACTCTTAATATTTGAAAGCACAGTCCCGTGAAAACGCCACCAGAAGTACCCGGACTTGTAAACATTACCAGTATTTTCGTCATTTCACAGCTTTCCACTGGAAACCTCCGTGATTGAATTTGACAGTAAATGTAGTAAGAATCTATTTACGTGTACTTGAGATGTTTATTACACATTCTTAATCATTTCTGGGAACTCTCATTGTGTATTTTAACAGTTTTACCACAATTAGACAGTTTGCTTAGAAGTATTTACTGGAACCGCCACCATTTTAACTGATTCACACAAAAAAAACGCCAAAGCCAATCCTCCTAAATTGTAAACACAAAAACTATTCTCGTGATTCAAAGGCTTTAGACACCAATTCTGAGCTCTGTAAACATGAACTCGTAATAATTGAAAGCACAGTCCCGTGAAAACGCCACCTGAAGTACCCGGACTTGTAAACTTTACCAGTATTTTCGTCATTTCACAGCTTTCCACTGGAAACCTCCGTGATTGAATTCGACAGTAAATGTAGTAAGAATCTATTTACGTGTACTTGAGGGGTTTATTAAACGTTCTTAATCATTTCTGGGAACTCTCATTGTGTATTTTAACAGTTTTACCACAATTAGACAGTTTGCTTAGAAGTATTTACTGGAACCGCCACCATTTTAACTGATTCACACAAAAAAAACGCCAAAGCCAATCCTCCTAAATTGTAAACACAAAAACTATTCTCGTGATTCAAAGGCTTTAGACACCAATTCTGAGCTCTGTAAACATGAACTCTTAATATTTGAAAGCACAGTCCCGTGAAAACGCCACCAGAAGTACCCGTACTTGTAAACATTACCAGTATTTTCGTCATTTCACAGCTTTCCACTGGAAACCTCCGTGTTGAATTCGACAGTAAATGTAGTAAGAATCTATTTACGTGTACTTGAGATGTTTATTACACGTTCTTAATCATTTCTGGGAACTCTCATTGTGTATTTTAACAGTTTTACCACAATTGGACAGTTTGCTTAGAAGTATTTACTGGAACCGCCACCATTTTAACTGATTCACACAAAAAAAACGCCAAAGCCAATCCTCCTAAATTGTAAACACAAAAACTATTCTCGTGATTCAAAGGCTTTAGACACCAATTCTGAGCTCTGTAAACATGAACTCTTAATATTTGAAAGCACAGTCCCGTGAAAACGCCACCAGAAGTACCCGTACTTGTAAACCTTACCAGTATTTTCGTCATTTCACAGCTTTCCACTGGAAACCTCCGTGTTGAATTCGACAGTAAATGTAGTAAGAATCTATTTACGTGTACTTGAGATGTTTATTACACGTTCTTAGTCATTTCTGGGAACTCTCATTGTGTATTTTAACAGTTTTACCACAATTAGACAGTTTGCTTAGAAGTATTTACTGGAACCACCACCATTTTTACTGATTCACACAAAAAAAACGCCAAAGCCAATCCTCCTAAATTGTAAACACAAAAACTATTCTCGTGATTCAAAGGCTTTAGACACCAATTCTTAGCTCTGTAAACATGAACTCTTAATATTTGAAAGCACAGTCCCGTGAAAACGCCACCAGAAGTACCCGTACTTGTAAACATTACCAGTATTTTCGTCATTTCAAAGCTTTCCACTGGAAACCTCCGTGTTTAATTCGACAGTAAATGTAGGAAGAATCTATTTACGTGTACTTGAGGGGTTTATTACACGTTCTTAATCATTTCTGGGAACTCTCATTGTGTATTTTAACAGTTTTACCACAATTAGACAGTTTGCTTAGAAGTATTTACTGGAACCGCCACCATTTTGACTGATTCACACAAAAAAAACGCCAAAGCCAATCCTCCTAAATTGTAAACACAAAAACTATTCTCGTGATTCAAAGGCTTAAGACACCAATTCTGAGCTCTGTAAACATGAACTCTTAATATTTGAAAGCACAGTCCCGTGAAAACGCCACCAGAAGTACCCGGACTTGTAAACATTACCAGTATTTTCGTCATTTCACACCTTTCCACTGGAAACCTCCGTGTTGAATTCGACAGTAAATGTAGTAAGAATCTATTTACGTGTACTTGAGATGTTTATTACACGTTCTTAATCATTTCTGGGAACTCTCATTGTGTATTTTAACAGTTTTACCACAATTAGACAGTTTGCTTAGAAGTATTTACTGGAACCGCCACCATTTTAACTGATTCACACAAAAAAAACGCCAAAGCCAATCCTCCTAAATTGTAAACACAAAAACTATTCTCGTGATTCAAAGGCTTTAGACACCAATTCTGAGCTCTGTAAACATGAACTCGTAATAATTGAAAGCACAGTCCCGTGAAAACGCCACCCGAAGTATCCGGACTTGTAAACATTACCAGTATTTTCCACTGGAAACCTCCGTGATTGAATTCGACAGTAAATGTAGTAAGAATCTATTTACGTGTACTTGAGGGGTTTATTACACGTTCTTAATCATTTCTGGGAACTCTCATTGTGTATTTTACCAGTTTTACCACAATTAGACAGTTTGCTTAGAAGTATTTACTGGAACCGCCACCATTTTAACTGATTCACACAAAAAAAACGCCAAAGCCAATCCTCCTAAATTGTAAACACAAAAACTATTCTCGTGATTCAAAGGCTTTAGACACCAATTCTGAGCTCTGTAAACATGAACTCTTAATATTTGAAAGCACAGTCCCGTGAAAACGCCACCAGAAGTACCCGGACTTGTAAACATTACCAGTATTTTCGTCATTTCACAGCTTTCCACTGGAAACCTCCGTGTTGAATTCGACAGTAAATGTAGTAAGAATCTATTTACGTGTACTTGAGATGTTTATTACACGTTCTTAATCATTTCTGGGAACTCTCATTGTGTATTTTAACAGTTTTACCACAATTAGACAGTTTGCTTAGAACTTTTTAGTGGAACCGCCACCATTTTAACTGATTCACACAGAAAATACGCCAAAGCCAATCCTCCTAAATTGTAAACATAAAAACTATTCTCGTGATTCAAAGGCTTTAGACACAAATTCTGAGCTCTGTAAACATGAACTCTTAATAATTGAAAGCACAGTCCCGTGAAAACGCCACCAGAAGTACCCGTACTTGTAAACATTACCAGTATTTTCGTCATTTCACAGCTTTCCACTGGAAACCTCCGTGATTGAATTCGACAGTAAATGTAGTAAGAATCTATTTACGTGTACTTGAGGTGTTTATTACACGTTCTTAATCATTTCTGGGAACTATCATTGTGTATTTTAACAGTTTTACCACAATTAGACAGATTTCTTAGAACTGTTTACTGGAACCGCCACCATTTTAACTGATTCACACAAAAAAAAACGCCAAAGCCAATCCTCCTAAATTGTAAACACAGAAACTATTCTCGTGATTCAAAGGCTTTAGACACCAATTCTGAGCTCTGTAAACATGAACTCTTAATATTTGAAAGCACAGTCCCGTGAAAACGCCACCAGAAGTACCCGGACTTGTAAACATTACCAGTATTTTCGTCATTTCACAGCTTTCCACTGGAAACCTCCGTGTTGAATTCGACAGTAAATGTAGTAAGAATCTATTTACGTGTACTTGAGATGTTTATTACACGTTCTTAATCATTTCTGGGAACTCTCATTGTGTATTTTAACAGTTTTACCACAATTAGACAGTTTGCTTAGAACTTTTTAGTGGAACCGCCACCATTTTAACTGATTCACACAAAAAATACGCCAAAGCCAATCCTCCTAAATTGTAAACATAAAAACTATTCTCGTGATTCAAAGGCTTTAGACACAAATTCTGAGCTCTGTAAACATGAACTCTTAATAATTGAAAGCACAGTCCCGTGAAAACGCCACCAGAAGTACCCGTACTTGTAAACATTACCAGTATTTTCGTCATTTCACAGCTTTCCACTGGAAACCTCCGTGATTGAATTCGACAGTAAATGTAGTAAGAATCTATTTACGTGTACTTGAGGTGTTTATTACACGTTCTTAATCATTTCTGGGAACTATCATTGTGTATTTTAACCGTTTTACCACAATTAGACAGTTTGCTTAGAAGTATTTACTGGAACCGCCGCCATTTTAACTGATTCACACAAAAAAAACGCCAAAGCCAATCCTCCTAAATTGTAAACATAAAAACTATTCTCGTCATTCCAAGGCTTTAGACACCAATTCTGAGCTCTGTAAACATGAACTCTTAATATTTGAAAGCACAGTCCCGTGAAAACGCCACCCGAAATACCCGGACTTGTAAACATTACCAGTATTTTCGTCATTTCACAGCTTTCCACTGGAAACCTCCGTGTTGAATTCGACAGTAAATGTAGTAAGAATCTATTTACGTGTACTTGAGATGTTTATTACACGTTCTTAATCATTTCTGGGAACTCTCATTGTGTATTTTAACAGTTTTACCACAATTAGACAGTTTGCTTAGAAGTATTTACTGGAACCGCCACCATTTTAACTGATTCACACAAAAAAAAACGCCAAAGCCAATCCTCCTAAATTGTAAACACAAAAACTATTCTCGTGATTCAAAGGCTTTAGACACCAATTCTGAGCTCTGTAAACATGAACTCTTAATATTTGAAAGCACAGTCCCGTGAAAACGCCACCAGAAGTACCCGTACTTGTAAACCTTACCAGTATTTTCGTCATTTCACAGCTTTCCACTGGAAACCTCCGTGTTGAATTCGATAGTAAATGTAGTAAGAATCTATTTACGTGTACTTGAGATGTTTATTACACGTTCTTAGTCATTTCTGGGAACTCTCATTGTGTATTTTAACAGTTTTACCACAATTAGACAGTTTGCTTAGAAGTATTTACTGGAACCGCCACCATTTTAACTGATTCACACAAAAAAAAACGCCAAAGCCAATCCTCCTAAATTGTAAACACAAAAACTATTCTCGTGATTCAAAGGCTTTAGACACCAATTCTTAGCTCTGTAAACATGAACTCTTAATATTTGAAAGCACAGTCCCGTGAAAACGCCACCAGAAGTACCCGGACTTGTAAACATTACCAGTATTTTCGTCATTTCACACCTTTCCACTGGAAACCTCCGTGTTGAATTCGACAGTAAATGTAGTAAGAATCTATTTACGTGTACTTGAGATGTTTATTACACGTTCTTAATCATTTCTGGGAACTCTCATTGTGTATTTTAACAGTTTTACCACAATTAGACAGTTTGCTTAGAAGTATTTACTGGAACCGCCACCATTTTAACTGATTCACACAAAAAAAACGCCAAAGCCAATCCTCCTAAATTGTAAACACAAAAACTATTCTCGTGATTCAAAGGCTTTAGACACCAATTCTGAGCTCTGTAAACATGAACTCGTAATAATTGAAAGCACAGTCCCGTGAAAACGCCACCCGAAGTATCCGGACTTGTAAACATTACCAGTATTTTCCACTGGAAACCTCCGTGATTGAATTCGACAGTAAATGTAGTAAGAATCTATTTACGTGTACTTGAGGGGTTTATTACACGTTCTTAATCATTTCTGGGAACTCTCATTGTGTATTTTACCAGTTTTACCACAATTAGACAGTTTGCTTAGAAGTATTTACTGGAACCGCCACCATTTTAACTGATTCACACAAAAAAAACGCCAAAGCCAATCCTCCTAAATTGTAAACACAAAAACTATTCTCGTGATTCAAAGGCTTTAGACACCAATTCTGAGCTCTGTAAACATGAACTCTTAATATTTGAAAGCACAGTCCCGTGAAAACGCCACCAGAAGTACCCGGACTTGTAAACATTACCAGTATTTTCGTCATTTCACAGCTTTCCACTGGAAACCTCCGTGTTGAATTCGACAGTAAATGTAGTAAGAATCTATTTACGTGTACTTGAGATGTTTATTACACGTTCTTAATCATTTCTGGGAACTCTCATTGTGTATTTTAACAGTTTTACCACAATTAGACAGTTTGCTTAGAACTTTTTAGTGGAACCGCCACCATTTTAACTGATTCACACAGAAAATACGCCAAAGCCAATCCTCCTAAATTGTAAACATAAAAACTATTCTCGTGATTCAAAGGCTTTAGACACAAATTCTGAGCTCTGTAAACATGAACTCTTAATAATTGAAAGCACAGTCCCGTGAAAACGCCACCAGAAGTACCCGTACTTGTAAACATTACCAGTATTTTCGTCATTTCACAGCTTTCCACTGGAAACCTCCGTGATTGAATTCGACAGTAAATGTAGTAAGAATCTATTTACGTGTACTTGAGGTGTTTATTACACGTTCTTAATCATTTCTGGGAACTATCATTGTGTATTTTAACAGTTTTACCACAATTAGACAGATTTCTTAGAACTGTTTACTGGAACCGCCACCATTTTAACTGATTCACACAAAAAAAAACGCCAAAGCCAATCCTCCTAAATTGTAAACACAGAAACTATTCTCGTGATTCAAAGGCTTTAGACACCAATTCTGAGCTCTGTAAACATGAACTCTTAATATTTGAAAGCACAGTCCCGTGAAAACGCCACCAGAAGTACCCGGACTTGTAAACATTACCAGTATTTTCGTCATTTCACAGCTTTCCACTGGAAACCTCCGTGTTGAATTCGACAGTAAATGTAGTAAGAATCTATTTACGTGTACTTGAGATGTTTATTACACGTTCTTAATCATTTCTGGGAACTCTCATTGTGTATTTTAACAGTTTTACCACAATTAGACAGTTTGCTTAGAACTTTTTAGTGGAACCGCCACCATTTTAACTGATTCACACAAAAAATACGCCAAAGCCAATCCTCCTAAATTGTAAACATAAAAACTATTCTCGTGATTCAAAGGCTTTAGACACAAATTCTGAGCTCTGTAAACATGAACTCTTAATAATTGAAAGCACAGTCCCGTGAAAACGCCACCAGAAGTACCCGTACTTGTAAACATTACCAGTATTTTCGTCATTTCACAGCTTTCCACTGGAAACCTCCGTGATTGAATTCGACAGTAAATGTAGTAAGAATCTATTTACGTGTACTTGAGGTGTTTATTACACGTTCTTAATCATTTCTGGGAACTATCATTGTGTATTTTAACCGTTTTACCACAATTAGACAGTTTGCTTAGAAGTATTTACTGGAACCGCCGCCATTTTAACTGATTCACACAAAAAAAACGCCAAAGCCAATCCTCCTAAATTGTAAACATAAAAACTATTCTCGTCATTCCAAGGCTTTAGACACCAATTCTGAGCTCTGTAAACATGAACTCTTAATATTTGAAAGCACAGTCCCGTGAAAACGCCACCCGAAATACCCGGACTTGTAAACATTACCAGTATTTTCGTCATTTCACAGCTTTCCACTGGAAACCTCCGTGTTGAATTCGACAGTAAATGTAGTAAGAATCTATTTACGTGTACTTGAGATGTTTATTACACGTTCTTAATCATTTCTGGGAACTCTCATTGTGTATTTTAACAGTTTTACCACAATTAGACAGTTTGCTTAGAAGTATTTACTGGAACCGCCACCATTTTAACTGATTCACACAAAAAAAAACGCCAAAGCCAATCCTCCTAAATTGTAAACACAAAAACTATTCTCGTGATTCAAAGGCTTTAGACACCAATTCTGAGCTCTGTAAACATGAACTCTTAATATTTGAAAGCACAGTCCCGTGAAAACGCCACCAGAAGTACCCGTACTTGTAAACCTTACCAGTATTTTCGTCATTTCACAGCTTTCCACTGGAAACCTCCGTGTTGAATTCGATAGTAAATGTAGTAAGAATCTATTTACGTGTACTTGAGATGTTTATTACACGTTCTTAGTCATTTCTGGGAACTCTCATTGTGTATTTTAACAGTTTTACCACAATTAGACAGTTTGCTTAGAAGTATTTACTGGAACCGCCACCATTTTAACTGATTCACACAAAAAAAAACGCCAAAGCCAATCCTCCTAAATTGTAAACACAAAAACTATTCTCGTGATTCAAAGGCTTTAGACACCAATTCTTAGCTCTGTAAACATGAACTCTTAATATTTGAAAGCACAGTCCCGTGAAAACGCCACCAGAAGTACCCGTACTTGTAAACATTACCAGTATTTTCGTCATTTCAAAGCTTTCCACTGGAAACCTCCGTGTTTAATTCGACAGTAAATGTAGTAAGAATCTATTTACGTGTACTTGAGGGGTTTATTACACGTTCTTAATCATTTCTGGGAACTCTCATTGTGTATTTTAACAGTTTTACCACAATTAGACAGTTTGCTTAGAAGTATTTACTGGAACCGCCACCATTTTAACTGATTCACACAAAAAAAACGCCAAAGCCAATCCTCCTAAATTGTAAACACAAAAACTATTCTCGTGATTCAAAGGCTTTAGACACCAATTCTGAGCTCTGTAAACATGAACTCGTAATAATTGAAAGCACAGTCCCGTGAAAACGCCACCCGAAGTACCCGGACTTGTAAACATTACCAGTATTTTCCACTGGAAACCTCCGTGATTGAATTCGACAGTAAATGTAGTAAGAATCTATTTACGTGTACTTGAGGGGTTTATTACACGTTCTTAATCATTTCTGGGAACTCTCATTGTGTATTTTACCAGTTTTACCACAATTAGACAGTTTGCTTAGAAGTATTTACTGGAACCGCCACCATTTTAACTGATTCACACAAAAAAAACGCCAAAGCCAATCCTCCTAAATTGTAAACACAAAACTATTCTCGTGATTCAAAGGCTTTAGACACCAATTCTGAGCTCTGTAAACATGAACTCTTAATATTTGAAAGCACAGTCCCGTGAAAACGCCACCAGAAGTACCCGGACTTGTAAACATTACCAGTATTTTCGTCATTTCACAGCTTTCCACTGGAAACCTCCGTGTTGAATTCGACAGTAAATGTAGTAAGAATCTATTTACGTGTACTTGAGATGTTTATTACACGTTCTTAATCATTTCTGGGAACTCTCATTGTGTATTTTAACAGTTTTACCACAATTAGACAGTTTGCTTAGAACTTTTTAGTGGAACCGCCACCATTTTAACTGATTCACACAAAAAATACGCCAAAGCCAATCCTCCTAAATTGTAAACATAAAAACTATTCTCGTGATTCAAAGGCTTTAGACACAAATTCTGAGCTTTGTAAACATGAACTCTTAATAATTGAAAGCACAGTCCCGTGAAAAAGCCACCAGAAGTACCCGTACTTGTAAACATTACCAGTATTTTCGTCATTTCACAGCTTTCCACTGGAAACCTCCGTGATTGAATTCGACAGTAAATGTAGTAAGAATCTATTTACGTGTACTTGAGGTGTTTATTACACGTTCTTAATCATTTCTGGGAACTATCATTGTGTATTTTAACAGTTTTACCACAATTAGACAGATTTCTTAGAACTGTTTACTGGAACCGCCACCATTTTAACTGATTCACACAAAAAAAAACGCCAAAGCCAATCCTCCTAAATTGTAAACACAAAAACTATTCTCGTGATTCAAAGGCTTTAGACACCAATTCTGAGCTCTGTAAACATGAACTCTTAATATTTGAAAGCACAGTCCCGTGAAAACGCCACCAGAAGTACCCGGACTTGTAAACATTACCAGTATTTTCGTCATTTCACAGCTTTCCACTGGAAACCTCCGTGATTGAATTCGACAGTAAATGTAGCAAGAATCTATTTACGTGTACTTGAGATGTTTATTACACGTTCTTAATCATTTCTGGGAACTCTCATTGTGTATTTTAACAGTTTTACCACAATTAGACAGTTTGCTTAGAAGTATTTACTGGAACCGCCGCCATTTTAACTGATTCACACAAAAAAAACGCCAAAGCCAATCCTCCTAAATTGTAAACATAAAAACTATTCTCGTCATTCCAAGGCTTTAGACACCAATTCTGAGCTCTGTAAACATGAACTCTTAATATTTGAAAGCACAGTCCCGTGAAAACGCCACCAGAAGTACCCGTACTTGTAAACATTACCAGTATTTTCGTCATTTCACAGCTTTCCACTGGAAACCTCCGTGATTGAATTTGACAGTAAATGTAGTAAGAATCTATTTACGTGTACTTGAGATGTTTATTACACGTTCTTAATCATTTCTGGGAACTCTCATTGTGTATTTTAACAGTTTTACCACAATTAGACAGTTTGCTTAGAAGTATTTACTGGAACCGCCACCATTTTAACTGATTCACACAAAAAAAACGCCAAAGCCAATCCTCCTAAATTGTAAACACAAAAACTATTCTCGTGATTCAAAGGCTTTAGACACCAATTCTGAGCTCTGTAAACATGAACTCGTAATAATTGAAAGCACAGTCCCGTGAAAACGCCACCCGAAGTACCCGGACTTGTAAACATTACCAGTATTTTCGTCATTTCACAGCTTTCCACTGGAAACCTCCGTGATTGAATTCGACAGTAAATGTAGTAAGAATCTATTTACGTGTACTTGAGGGGTTTATTAAACGTTCTTAATCATTTCTGGCAACTCTCATTGTGTATTTTAACAGTTTTACCACAATTAGACAGTTTGCTTAGAAGTATTTAGTGGAACCGCCACCATTTTAACTGATTCACACAAAAAAAACGCCAAAGCCAATCCTCCTAAATTGTAAACACAAAAACTATTCTCGTGATTCAAAGGCTTTAGACACCAATTCTGAGCTCTGTAAACATGAACTCTTAATATTTGAAAGCACAGTCCCGTGAAAACGCCACCAGAAGTACCCGTACTTGTAAACCTTACCAGTATTTTCGTCATTTCACAGCTTTCCACTGGAAACCTCCGTGTTGAATTCGACAGTAAATGTAGTAAGAATCTATTTACGTGTACTTGAGATGTTTATTACACGTTCTTAGTCATTTCTGGGAACTCTCATTGTGTATTTTAACAGTTTTACCACAATTAGACAGTTTGCTTAGAAGTATTTACTGGAACCGCCACCATTTTGACTGATTCACACAAAAAAAACGCCAAAGCCAATCCTCCTAAATTGTAAACACAAAAACTATTCTCGTGATTCAAAGGCTTAAGACACCAATTCTGAGCTCTGTAAACATGAACTCTTAATATTTGAAAGCACAGTCCCGTGAAAACGCCACCAGAAGTACCCGGACTTGTAAACATTACCAGTATTTTCGTCATTTCACACCTTTCCACTGGAAACCTCCGTGTTGAATTCGACAGTAAATGTAGTAAGAATCTATTTACGTGTACTTGAGATGTTTATTACACGTTCTTAATCATTTCTGGGAACTCTCATTGTGTATTTTAACAGTTTTACCACAATTAGACAGTTTGCTTAGAAGTATTTACTGGAACCGCCGCCATTTTAACTGATTCACACAAAAAAAACGCCAAAGCCAATCCTCCTAAATTGTAAACATAAAAACTATTCTCGTCATTCCAAGGCTTTAGACACCAATTCTGAGCTCTGTAAACATGAACTCTTAATATTTGAAAGCACAGTCCCGTGAAAACGCCACCAGAAGTACCCGTACTTGTAAACATTACCAGTATTTTCGTCATTTCACAGCTTTCCACTGGAAACCTCCGTGATTGAATTTGACAGTAAATGTAGTAAGAATCTATTTACGTGTACTTGAGATGTTTATTACACGTTCTTAATCATTTCTGGGAACTCTCATTGTGTATTTTAACAGTTTTACCACAATTAGACAGTTTGCTTAGAAGTATTTACTGGAACCGCCACCATTTTAACTGATTCACACAAAAAAAACGCCAAAGCCAATCCTCCTAAATTGTAAACACAAAAACTATTCTCGTGATTCAAAGGCTTTAGACACCAATTCTGAGCTCTGTAAACATGAACTCGTAATAATTGAAAGCACAGTCCCGTGAAAACGCCACCCGAAGTACCCGGACTTGTAAACATTACCAGTATTTTCGTCATTTCACAGCTTTCCACTGGAAACCTCCGTGATTGAATTCGACAGTAAATGTAGTAAGAATCTATTTACGTGTACTTGAGGGGTTTATTAAACGTTCTTAATCATTTCTGGCAACTCTCATTGTGTATTTTAACAGTTTTACCACAATTAGACAGTTTGCTTAGAAGTATTTAGTGGAACCGCCACCATTTTAACTGATTCACACAAAAAAAACGCCAAAGCCAATCCTCCTAAATTGTAAACACAAAAACTATTCTCGTGATTCAAAGGCTTTAGACACCAATTCTGAGCTCTGTAAACATGAACTCTTAATATTTGAAAGCACAGTCCCGTGAAAACGCCACCAGAAGTACCCGTACTTGTAAACCTTACCAGTATTTTCGTCATTTCACAGCTTTCCACTGGAAACCTCCGTGTTGAATTCGACAGTAAATGTAGTAAGAATCTATTTACGTGTACTTGAGATGTTTATTACACGTTCTTAGTCATTTCTGGGAACTCTCATTGTGTATTTTAACAGTTTTACCACAATTAGACAGTTTGCTTAGAAGTATTTACTGGAACCGCCACCATTTTGACTGATTCACACAAAAAAAACGCCAAAGCCAATCCTCCTAAATTGTAAACACAAAAACTATTCTCGTGATTCAAAGGCTTAAGACACCAATTCTGAGCTCTGTAAACATGAACTCTTAATATTTGAAAGCACAGTCCCGTGAAAACGCCACCAGAAGTACCCGGACTTGTAAACATTACCAGTATTTTCGTCATTTCACACCTTTCCACTGGAAACCTCCGTGTTGAATTCGACAGTAAATGTAGTAAGAATCTATTTACGTGTACTTGAGATGTTTATTACACGTTCTTAATCATTTCTGGGAACTCTCATTGTGTATTTTAACAGTTTTACCACAATTAGACAGTTTGCTTAGAAGTATTTACTGGAACCGCCACCATTTTAACTGATTCACACAAAAAAAACGCCAAAGCCAATCCTCCTAAATTGTAAACACAAAAACTATTCTCGTGATTCAAAGGCTTTAGACACCAATTCTGAGCTCTGTAAACATGAACTCGTAATAATTGAAAGCACAGTCCCGTGAAAACGCCACCCGAAGTACCCGGACTTGTAAACATTACCAGTATTTTCGTCATTTCACAGCTTTCCACTGGAAACCTCCGTGATTGAATTCGACAGTAAATGTAGTAAGAATCTATTTACGTGTACTTGAGGGGTTTATTAAACGTTCTTAATCATTTCTGGGAACTCTCATTGTGTATTTTAACAGTTTTACCACAATTAGACAGTTTGCTTAGAAGTATTTACTGGAACCGCCACCATTTTAACTGATTCACACAAAAAAAACGCCAAAGCCAATCCTCCTAAATTGTAAACACAAAAACTATTCTCGTGATTCAAAGGCTTTAGACACCAATTCTTAGCTCTGTAAACATGAACTCTTAATATTTGAAAGCACAGTCCCGTGAAAACGCCACCAGAAGTACCCGTACTTGTAAACATTACCAGTATTTTCGTCATTTCACAGCTTTCCACTGGAAACCTCCGTGTTGAATTCGACAGTAAATGTAGTAAGAATCTATTTACGTGTACTTGAGATGTTTATTACACGTTCTTAATCATTTCTGGGAACTCTCATTGTGTATTTTAACAGTTTTACCACAATTAGACAGTTTGCTTAGAAGTATTTACTGGAACCGCCACCATTTTAACTGATTCACAGAAAAAAAACGCCAAAGCCAATCCTCCTAAATTGTAAACACAAAAACTATTCTCGTGATTCAAAGGCTTTAGACACCAATTCTGAGCTCTGTAAACATGAACTCTTAATATTTGAAAGCACAGTCCCGTGAAAACGCCACCAGAAGTACCCGTACTTGTAAACCTTACCAGTATTTTCGTCATTTCACAGCTTTCCACTGGAAACCTCCGTGTTGAATTCGACAGTAAATGTAGTAAGAATCTATTTACGTGTACTTGAGATGTTTATTACACGTTCTTAGTCATTTCTGGGAACTCTCATTGTGTATTTTAACAGTTTTACCACAATTAGACAGTTTGCTTAGAAGTATTTACTGGAACCACCACCATTTTAACTGATTCACACAAAAAAAACGCCAAAGCCAATCCTCCTAAATTGTAAACACAAAAACTATTCTCGTGATTCAAAGGCTTTAGACACCAATTCTGAGCTCTGTAAACATGAACTCGTAATAATTGAAAGCACAGTCCCGTGAAAACGCCACCCGAAGTACCCGGACTTGTAAACATTACCAGTATTTTCGTCATTTCACAGCTTTCCACTGGAAACCTCCGTGATTGAATTCGACAGTAAATGTAGTAAGAATCTATTTACGTGTACTTGAGGGGTTTATTAAACGTTCTTAATCATTTCTGGGAACTCTCATTGTGTATTTTAACAGTTTTACCACAATTAGACAGTTTGCTTAGAAGTATTTACTGGAACCGCCACCATTTTAACTGATTCACACAAAAAAAACGCCAAAGCCAATCCTCCTAAATTGTAAACACAAAAACTATTCTCGTGATTCAAAGGCTTTAGACACCAATTCTTAGCTCTGTAAACATGAACTCTTAATATTTGAAAGCACAGTCCCGTGAAAACGCCACCAGAAGTACCCGTACTTGTAAACATTACCAGTATTTTCGTCATTTCACAGCTTTCCACTGGAAACCTCCGTGTTGAATTCGACAGTAAATGTAGTAAGAATCTATTTACGTGTACTTGAGATGTTTATTACACGTTCTTAATCATTTCTGGGAACTCTCATTGTGTATTTTAACAGTTTTACCACAATTAGACAGTTTGCTTAGAAGTATTTACTGGAACCGCCACCATTTTAACTGATTCACAGAAAAAAAACGCCAAAGCCAATCCTCCTAAATTGTAAACACAAAAACTATTCTCGTGATTCAAAGGCTTTAGACACCAATTCTGAGCTCTGTAAACATGAACTCTTAATATTTGAAAGCACAGTCCCGTGAAAACGCCACCAGAAGTACCCGTACTTGTAAACCTTACCAGTATTTTCGTCATTTCACAGCTTTCCACTGGAAACCTCCGTGTTGAATTCGACAGTAAATGTAGTAAGAATCTATTTACGTGTACTTGAGATGTTTATTACACGTTCTTAGTCATTTCTGGGAACTCTCATTGTGTATTTTAACAGTTTTACCACAATTAGACAGTTTGCTTAGAAGTATTTACTGGAACCACCACCATTTTAACTGATTCACACAAAAAAAACGCCAAAGCCAATCCTCCTAAATTGTAAACACAAAAACTATTCTTGTGATTCAAAGGCTTTAGACACCAATTCTTAGCTCTGTAAACATGAACTCTTAATATTTGAAAGCACAGTCCCGTGAAAACGCCACCAGAAGTACCCGTACTTGTAAACATTACCAGTATTTTCGTCATTTCAAAGCTTTCCACTGGAAACCTCCGTGTTTAATTCGACAGTAAATGTAGTAAGAATCTATTTACGTGTACTTGAGGGGTTTATTACACGTTCTTAATCATTTCTGGGAACTCTCATTGTGTATTTTAACAGTTTTACCACAATTAGACAGTTTGCTTAGAAGTATTTACTGGAACCGCCACCATTTTGACTGATTCACACAAAAAAAACGCCAAAGCCAATCCTCCTAAATTGTAAACACAAAAACTATTCTCGTGATTCAAAGGCTTAAGACACCAATTCTGAGCTCTGTAAACATGAACTCTTAATATTTGAAAGCACAGTCCCGTGAAAACGCCACCAGAAGTACCCGGACTTGTAAACATTACCAGTATTTTCGTCATTTCACACCTTTCCACTGGAAACCTCCGTGTTGAATTCGACAGTAAATGTAGTAAGAATCTATTTACGTGTACTTGAGATGTTTATTACACGTTCTTAATCATTTCTGGGAACTCTCATTGTGTATTTTAACAGTTTTACCACAATTAGACAGTTTGCTTAGAAGTATTTACTGGAACCGCCACCATTTTAACTGATTCACACAAAAAAAACGCCAAAGCCAATCCTCCTAAATTGTAAACACAAAAACTATTCTCGTGATTCAAAGGCTTTAGACACCAATTCTGAGCTCTGTAAACATGAACTCGTAATAATTGAAAGCACAGTCCCGTGAAAACGCCACCCGAAGTACCCGGACTTGTAAACATTACCAGTATTTTCGTCATTTCACAGCTTTCCACTGGAAACCTCCGTGATTGAATTCGACAGTAAATGTAGTAAGAATCTATTTACGTGTACTTGAGGGGTTTATTAAACGTTCTTAATCATTTCTGGGAACTCTCATTGTGTATTTTAACAGTTTTACCACAATTAGACAGTTTGCTTAGAAGTATTTACTGGAACCGCCACCATTTTAACTGATTCACACAAAAAAAACGCCAAAGCCAATCCTCCTAAATTGTAAACACAAAAACTATTCTCGTGATTCAAAGGCTTTAGACACCAATTCTTAGCTCTGTAAACATGAACTCTTAATATTTGAAAGCACAGTCCCGTGAAAACGCCACCAGAAGTACCCGTACTTGTAAACATTACCAGTATTTTCGTCATTTCACAGCTTTCCACTGGAAACCTCCGTGTTGAATTCGACAGTAAATGTAGTAAGAATCTATTTACGTGTACTTGAGATGTTTATTACATGTTCTTAATCATTTCTGGGAACTCTCATTGTGTATTTTAACAGTTTTACCACAATTAGACAGTTTGCTTAGAAGTATTTACTGGAACCGCCACCATTTTAACTGATTCACACAAAAAAAACGCCAAAGCCAATCCTCCTAAATTGTAAACACAAAAACTATTCTCGTGATTCAAAGGCTTTAGACACCAATTCTGAGCTCTGTAAACATGAACTCTTAATATTTGAAAGCACAGTCCCGTGAAAACGCCACCAGAAGTACCCGTACTTGTAAACCTTACCAGTATTTTCGTCATTTCACAGCTTTCCACTGGAAACCTCCGTGTTGAATTCGACAGTAAATGTAGTAAGAATCTATTTACGTGTACTTGAGATCTTTATTACAAGTTCTTAGTCATTTCTGGGAACTCTCATTGTGTATTTTAACAGTTTTACCACAATTAGACAGTTTGCTTAGAAGTATTTACTGGAACCACCACCATTTTGACTGATTCACACAAAAAAAATGCCAAAGCCAATCCTCCTAAATTGTAAACACAAAAACTATTCTCGTGATTCATAGGCTTTAGACACCAATTCTTAGCTCTGTAAACATGAACTCTTAATATTTGAAAGCACAGTCCCGTGAAAACGCCACCCGAAGTACCCGGACTTGTAAACATTACCAGTATTTTCCACTGGAAACCTCCGTGATTGAATTCGACAGTAAATGTAGTAAGAATCTATTTACGTGTACTTGAGGTGTTTATTACACGTTCTTAATCATTTCTGGGAACTATCATTGTGTATTTTAACAGTTTTACCACAATTAGACAGATTTCTTAGAACTGTTTACTGGAACCGCCACCATTTTAACTGATTCACACAAAAAAAAACGCCAAAGCCAATCCTCCTAAATTGTAAACACAAAAACTATTCTCGTGATTCAAAGGCTTTAGACACCAATTCTGAGCTCTGTAAACATGAACTCTTAATAGTTGAAAGCACAGTCCCGTGAAAACGCCACCAGAAGTACCCGGACTTGTAAACATTACCAGTATTTTCGTCATTTCACAGCTTTCGACTGGAAACCTCCGTGATTGAATTCGACAGTAAATGTAGCAAGAATCTATTTACGTGTACTTGAGATGTTTATTACACGTTCTTAATCATTTCTGGGAACTCTCATTGTGTATTTTAACAGTTTTACCACAATTAGACAGTTTGCTTAGAAGTATTTACTGGAACCGCCGCCATTTTAACTGATTCACACAAAAAAAACGCCAAAGCCAATCCTCCTAAATTGTAAACATAAAAACTATTCTCGTCATTCCAAGGCTTTAGACACCAATTCTGAGCTCTGTAAACATGAACTCTTAATATTTGAAAGCACAGTCCCGTGAAAATGCCACCCGAAGTACCCGGACTTGTAAACATTACCAGTATTTTCGTCATTTCACAGCTTTCCACTGGAAACCTCCGTGATTGAATTTGACAGTAAATGTAGTAAGAATCTATTTACGTGTACTTGAGATGTTTATTACACGTTCTTAATCATTTCTGGGAACTCTCATTGTGTATTTTAACAGTTTTACCACAATTAGACAGTTTGCTTAGAAGTATTTACTGGAACCGCCACCATTTTAACTGATTCACACAAAAAAAACGCCAAAGCCAATCCTCCTAAATTGTAAACACAAAAACTATTCTCGTGATTCAAAGGCTTTAGACACCAATTCTGAGCTCTGTAAACATGAACTCGTAATAATTGAAAGCACAGTCCCGTGAAAACGCCACCCGAAGTACCCGGATTTGTAAACATTACCAGTATTTTCCACTGGAAACCTCCGTGATTGAATTCGACAGTAAATGTAGTAAGAATCTATTTACGTGTACTTGAGGTGTTTATTACACGTTCTTAATCATTTCTGGGAACTATCATTGTGTATTTTAACAGTTTTACCACAATTAGACAGATTTCTTAGAACTGTTTACTGGAACCGCCACCATTTTAACTGATTCACACAAAAAAAAACGCCAAAGCCAATCCTCCTAAATTGTAAACACAAAAACTATTCTCGTGATTCAAAGGCTTTAGACACCAATTCTGAGCTCTGTAAACATGAACTCTTAATATTTGAAAGCACAGTCCCGTGAAAACGCCACCAGAAGTACCCGTACTTGTAAACATTACCAGTATTTTCGTCATTTCAAAGCTTTCCACTGGAAACCTCCGTGTTTAATTCGACAGTAAATGTAGTAAGAATCTATTTACGTGTACTTGAGGGGTTTATTACACGTTCTTAATCATTTCTGGTAACTCTCATTGTGTATTTTAACAGTTTTACCACAATTAGACAGTTTGCTTAGAAGTATTTACTGGAACCGCCACCATTTTGACTGATTCACACAAAAAAAACGCCAAAGCCAATCCTCCTAAATTGTAAACACAAAAACTATTCTCGTGATTCAAAGGCTTAAGACACCAATTCTGAGCTCTGTAAACATGAACTCTTAATATTTGAAAGCACAGTCCCGTGAAAACGCCACCAGAAGTACCCGGACTTGTAAACATTACCAGTATTTTCGTCATTTCACACCTTTCCACTGGAAACCTCCGTGTTGAATTCGACAGTAAATGTAGTAAGAATCTATTTACGTGTACTTGAGATGTTTATTACACGTTCTTAATCATTTCTGGGAACTCTCATTGTGTATTTTAACAGTTTTACCACAATTAGACAGTTTGCTTAGAAGTATTTACTGGAACCGCCACCATTTTAACTGATTCACACAAAAAAAACGCCAAAGCCAATCCTCCTAAATTGTAAACACAAAAACTATTCTCGTGATTCAAAGGCTTTAGACACCAATTCTGAGCTCTGTAAACATGAACTCGTAATAATTGAAAGCACAGTCCCGTGAAAACGCCACCCGAAGTACCCGGACTTGTAAACATTACCAGTATTTTCCACTGGAAACCTCCGTGATTGAATTCGACAGTAAATGTAGTAAGAATCTATTTACGTGTACTTGAGGTGTTTATTACACGTTCTTAATCATTTCTGGGAACTATCATTGTGTATTTTAACAGTTTTACCACAATTAGACAGATTTCTTAGAACTGTTTACTGGAACCGCCACCATTTTAACTGATTCACACAAAAAAAAACGCCAAAGCCAATCCTCCTAAATTGTAAACACAAAAACTATTCTCGTGATTCAAAGGCTTTAGACACCAATTCTGAGCTCTGTAAACATGAACTCTTAATAGTTGAAAGCACAGTCCCGTGAAAACGCCACCAGAAGTACCCGGACTTGTAAACATTACCAGTATTTTCGTCATTTCACAGCTTTCGACTGGAAACCTCCGTGATTGAATTCGACAGTAAATGTAGCAAGAATCTATTTACGTGTACTTGAGATGTTTATTACACGTTCTTAATCATTTCTGGGAACTCTCATTGTGTATTTTAACAGTTTTACCACAATTAGACAGTTTGCTTAGAAGTATTTACTGGAACCGCCGCCATTTTAACTGATTCACACAAAAAAAACGCCAAAGCCAATCCTCCTAAATTGTAAACATAAAAACTATTCTCGTCATTCCAAGGCTTTAGACACCAATTCTGAGCTCTGTAAACATGAACTCTTAATATTTGAAAGCACAGTCCCGTGAAAATGCCACCCGAAGTACCCGGACTTGTAAACATTACCAGTATTTTCGTCATTTCACAGCTTTCCACTGGAAACCTCCGTGATTGAATTTGACAGTAAATGTAGTAAGAATCTATTTACGTGTACTTGAGATGTTTATTACACGTTCTTAATCATTTCTGGGAACTCTCATTGTGTATTTTAACAGTTTTACCACAATTAGACAGTTTGCTTAGAAGTATTTACTGGAACCGCCACCATTTTAACTGATTCACACAAAAAAAACGCCAAAGCCAATCCTCCTAAATTGTAAACACAAAAACTATTCTCGTGATTCAAAGGCTTTAGACACCAATTCTGAGCTCTGTAAACATGAACTCGTAATAATTGAAAGCACAGTCCCGTGAAAACGCCACCCGAAGTACCCGGATTTGTAAACATTACCAGTATTTTCCACTGGAAACCTCCGTGATTGAATTCGACAGTAAATGTAGTAAGAATCTATTTACGTGTACTTGAGGTGTTTATTACACGTTCTTAATCATTTCTGGGAACTATCATTGTGTATTTTAACAGTTTTACCACAATTAGACAGATTTCTTAGAACTGTTTACTGGAACCGCCACCATTTTAACTGATTCACACAAAAAAAAACGCCAAAGCCAATCCTCCTAAATTGTAAACACAAAAACTATTCTCGTGATTCAAAGGCTTTAGACACCAATTCTGAGCTCTGTAAACATGAACTCTTAATATTTGAAAGCACAGTCCCGTGAAAACGCCACCAGAAGTACCCGTACTTGTAAACATTACCAGTATTTTCGTCATTTCAAAGCTTTCCACTGGAAACCTCCGTGTTTAATTCGACAGTAAATGTAGTAAGAATCTATTTACGTGTACTTGAGGGGTTTATTACACGTTCTTAATCATTTCTGGGAACTCTCATTGTGTATTTTAACAGTTTTACCACAATTAGACAGTTTGCTTAGAAGTATTTACTGGAACCGCCACCATTTTGACTGATTCACACAAAAAAAACGGCAAAGCCAATCCTCCTAAATTGTAAACACAAAAACTATTCTCGTGATTCAAAGGCTTAAGACACCAATTCTGAGCTCTGTAAACATGAACTCTTAATATTTGAAAGCACAGTCCCGTGAAAACGCCACCAGAAGTACCCGGACTTGTAAACATTACCAGTATTTTCGTCATTTCACACCTTTCCACTGGAAACCTCCGTGTTGAATTCGACAGTAAATGTAGTAAGAATCTATTTACGTGTACTTGAGATGTTTATTACACGTTCTTAATCATTTCTGGGAACTCTCATTGTGTATTTTAACAGTTTTACCACAATTAGACAGTTTGCTTAGAAGTATTTACTGGAACCGCCACCATTTTAACTGATTCACACAAAAAAAACGCCAAAGCCAATCCTCCTAAATTGTAAACACAAAAACTATTCTCGTGATTCAAAGGCTTTAGACACCAATTCTGAGCTCTGTAAACATGAACTCGTAATAATTGAAAGCACAGTCCCGTGAAAACGCCACCCGAAGTACCCGGACTTGTAAACATTACCAGTATTTTCCACTGGAAACCTCCGTGATTGAATTCGACAGTAAATGTAGTAAGAATCTATTTACGTGTACTTGAGGTGTTTATTACACGTTCTTAATCATTTCTGGGAACTATCATTGTGTATTTTAACAGTTTTACCACAATTAGACAGATTTCTTAGAACTGTTTACTGGAACCGCCACCATTTTAACTGATTCACACAAAAAAAAACGCCAAAGCCAATCCTCCTAAATTGTAAACACAAAAACTATTCTCGTGATTCAAAGGCTTTAGACACCAATTCTGAGCTCTGTAAACATGAACTCTTAATATTTGAAAGCACAGTCCCGTGAAAACGCCACCAGAAGTACCCGTACTTGTAAACATTACCAGTATTTTCGTCATTTCACAGCTTTCCACTGGAAACCTCCGTGATTGAATTCGACAGTAAATGTAGCAAGAATCTATTTACGTGTACTTGAGATGTTTATTACACGTTCTTAATCATTTCTGGGAACTCTCATTGTGTATTTTAACAGTTTTACCACAATTAGACAGTTTGCTTAGAAGTATTTACTGGAACCGCCGCCATTTTAACTGATTCACACAAAAAAAACGCCAAAGCCAATCCTCCTAAATTGTAAACATAAAAACTATTCTCGTCATTCCAAGGCTTTAGACACCAATTCTGAGCTCTGTAAACATGAACTCTTAATATTTGAAAGCACAGTCCCGTGAAAACGCCACCAGAAGTACCCGTACTTGTAAACATTACCAGTATTTTCTTCATTTCACAGCTTTCCACTGGAAACCTCCGTGATTGAATTTGACAGTAAATGTAGTAAGAATCTATTTACGTGTACTTGAGATGTTTATTACACGTTCTTAATCATTTCTGGGAACTCTCATTGTGTATTTTAACAGTTTTACCACAATTAGACAGTTTGCTTAGAAGTATTTACTGGAACCGCCACCATTTTAACTGATTCACACAAAAAAAACGCCAAAGCCAATCCTCCTAAATTGTAAACACAAAAACTATTCTCGTGATTCAAAGGCTTTAGACACCAATTCTGAGCTCTGTAAACATGAACTCGTAATAATTGAAAGCACAGTCCCGTGAAAACGCCACCCGAAGTACCCGGACTTGTAAACATTACCAGTATTTTCCACTGGAAACCTCCGTGATTGAATTCGACAGTAAATGTAGTAAGAATCTATTTACCTGTACTTGAGGTGTTTATTACACGTTCTTAATCATTTCTGGGAACTATCATTGTGTATTTTAACAGTTTTACCACAATTAGACAGATTTCTTAGAACTGTTTACTGGAACCGCCACCATTTTAACTGATTCACACAAAAAAAAACGCCAAAGCCAATCCTCCTAAATTGTAAACACAAAAACTATTCTCGTGATTCAAAGGCTTTAGACACCAATTCTGAGCTCTGTAAACATGAACTCTTAATATTTGAAAGCACAGTCCCGTGAAAACGCCACCAGAAGTACCCGGACTTGTAAACATTACCAGTATTTTCGTCATTTCACAGCTTTCCACTGGAAACCTCCGTGATTGAATTCGACAGTAAATGTAGCAAGAATCTATTTACGTGTACTTGAGATGTTTATTACACGTTCTTAATCATTTCTGGGAACTCTCATTGTGTATTTTAACAGTTTTACCACAATTAGACAGTTTGCTTAGAAGTATTTACTGGAACCGCCGCCATTTTAACTGATTCACACAAAAAAAACGCCAAAGCCAATCCTCCTAAATTGTAAACATAAAAACTATTCTCGTCATTCCAAGGCTTTAGACACCAATTCTGAGCTCTGTAAACATGAACTCTTAATATTTGAAAGCACAGTCCCGTGAAAACGCCACCAGAAGTACCCGGACTTGTAAACATTACCAGTATTTTCGTCATTTCACAGCTTTCCACTGGAAACCTCCGTGATTGAATTTGACAGTAAATGTAGTAAGAATCTATTTACGTGTACTTGAGATGTTTATTACACGTTCTTAATCATTTCTGGGAACTCTCATTGTGTATTTTAACAGTTTTACCACAATTAGACAGTTTGCTTAGAAGTATTTACTGGAACCGCCACCATTTTAACTGATTCACACAAAAAAAACGCCAAAGCCAATCCTCCTAAATTGTAAACACAAAAACTATTCTCGTGATTCAAAGGCTTTAGACACCAATTCTGAGCTCTGTAAACATGAACTCGTAATAATTGAAAGCACAGTCCCGTGAAAACGCCACCCGAAGTACCCGGACTTGTAAACATTACCAGTATTTTCCACTGGAAACCTCCGTGATTGAATTCGACAGTAAATGTAGTAAGAATCTATTTACGTGTACTTGAGGTGTTTATTACACGTTCTTAATCATTTCTGGGAACTATCATTGTGTATTTTAACAGTTTTACCACAATTAGACAGATTTCTTAGAACTGTTTACTGGAACCGCCACCATTTTAACTGATTCACACAAAAAAAAACGCCAAAGCCAATCCTCCTAAATTGTAAACACAAAAACTATTCTCGTGATTCAAAGGCTTTAGACACCAATTCTGAGCTCTGTAAACATGAACTCTTAATATTTGAAAGCACAGTCCCGTGAAAACGCCACCAGAAGTACCCGGACTTGTAAACATTACCAGTATTTTCGTCATTTCACAGCTTTCCACTGGAAACCTCCGTGATTGAATTCGACAGTAAATGTAGCAAGAATCTATTTACGTGTACTTGAGATGTTTATTACACGTTCTTAATCATTTCTGGGAACTCTCATTGTGTATTTTAACAGTTTTACCACAATTAGACAGTTTGCTTAGAAGTATTTACTGGAACCGCCGCCATTTTAACTGATTCACACAAAAAAAACGCCAAAGCCAATCCTCCTAAATTGTAAACATAAAAACTATTCTCGTCATTCCAAGGCTTTAGACACCAATTCTGAGCTCTGTAAACATGAACTCTTAATATTTGAAAGCACAGTCCCGTGAAAACGCCACCAGAAGTACCCGGACTTGTAAACATTACCAGTATTTTCGTCATTTCACAGCTTTCCACTGGAAACCTCCGTGATTGAATTTGACAGTAAATGTAGTAAGAATCTATTTACGTGTACTTGAGATGTTTATTACACGTTCTTAATCATTTCTGGGAACTCTCATTGTGTATTTTAACAGTTTTACCACAATTAGACAGTTTGCTTAGAAGTATTTACTGGAACCGCCACCATTTTAACTGATTCACACAAAAAAAACGCCAAAGCCAATCCTCCTAAATTGTAAACACAAAAACTATTCTCGTGATTCAAAGGCTTTAGACACCAATTCTGAGCTCTGTAAACATGAACTCGTAATAATTGAAAGCACAGTCCCGTGAAAACGCCACCCGAAGTACCCGGACTTGTAAACATTACCAGTATTTTCGTCATTTCACAGCTTTCCACTGGAAACCTCCGTGATTGAATTCGACAGTAAATGTAGTAAGAATCTATTTACGTGTACTTGAGGGGTTTATTAAACGTTCTTAATCATTTCTGGGAACTCTCATTGTGTATTTTAACAGTTTTACCACAATTAGACAGTTTGCTTATAAGTATTTACTGGAACCGCCACCATTTTAACTGATTCACACAAAAAAAACGCCAAAGCCTTTCCTCCTAAATTGTAAACACAAAAACTATTCTCGTGATTCAAAGGCTTTAGACACAAATTCTGAGCTCTGTAAACATGAACTCTTAATAATTGAAAGCACAGTCCCGTGAAAACGCCACCAGAAGTACCCGTACTTGTAAACATTACCAGTATTTTCGTCATTTCACAGCTTTCCACTGGAAACCTCCGTGATTGAATTCGACAGTAAATGTAGTAAGAATCTATTTACGTGTACTTGAGGTGTTTATTACACGTTCTTAATCATTTCTGGGAACTATCATTGTGTATTTTAACAGTTTTACCACAATTAGACAGTTTGCTTAGAAGTATTTACTGGAACCGCCGCCATTTTAACTGATTCACACAAAAAAAACGCCAAAGCCAATCCTCCTAAATTGTAAACATAAAAACTATTCTCGTCATTCCAAGGCTTTAGACACCAATTCTGAGCTCTGTAAACATGAACTCTTAATATTTGAAAGCACAGTCCCGTGAAAACGCCACCAGAAGTACCCGTACTTGTAAACATTACCAGTATTTTGGTCATTTCACAGCTTTCCACTGGAAACCTCCGTGATTGAATTTGACAGTAAATGTAGTAAGAATCTATTTACGTGTACTTGAGATGTTTATTACACGTTCTTAATCATTTCTGGGAACTCTCATTGTGTATTTTAACAGTTTTACCACAATTAGACAGTTTGCTTAGAAGTATTTACTGGAACCGCCACCATTTTAACTGATTCACACAAAAAAAACGCCAAAGCCAATCCTCCTAAATTGTAAACACAAAAACTATTCTCGTGATTCAAAGGCTTTAGACACCAATTCTGAGCTCTGTAAACATGAACTCGTAATAATTGAAAGCACAGTCCCGTGAAAACGCCACCCGAAGTACCCGGACTTGTAAACATTACCAGTATTTTCGTCATTTCACAGCTTTCCACTGGAAACCTCCGTGATTGAATTCGACAGTAAATGTAGCAAGAATCTATTTACGTGTACTTGAGATGTTTATTACACGTTCTTAATCATTTCTGGGAACTCTCATTGTGTATTTTAACAGTTTTACCACAATTAGACAGTTTGCTTAGAAGTATTTACTGGAACCGCCGCCATTTTAACTGATTCACACAAAAAAAAACGCCAAAGCCAATCCTCCTAAATTGTAAACATAAAAACTATTCTCGTCATTCCAAGGCTTTAGACACCAATTCTGAGCTCTGTAAACATGAACTCTTAATATTTGAAAGCACAGTCCCGTGAAAACGCCACCAGAAGTACCCGGACTTGTAAACATTACCAGTATTTTCGTCATTTCACAGCTTTCCACTGGAAACCTCCGGGATTGAATTTGACAGTAAATGTAGTAAGAATCTATTTACGTGTACTTGAGATGTTTATTACACGTTCTTAATCATTTCTGGGAACTCTCATTGTGTATTTTAACAGTTTTACCACAATTAGACAGTTTGCTTAGAAGTATTTACTGGAACCGCCACCATTTTAACTGATTCACACAAAAAAAACCGCCAAAGCCAATCCTCCTAAATTGTAAACACAAAAACTATTCTCGTGATTCAAAGGCTTTAGACACCAATTCTGAGCTCTGTAAACATGAACTCGTAATAATTGAAAGCACAGTCCCGTGAAAACGCCACCAGAAGTACCCGGACTTGTAAACATTACCAGTATTTTCGTCATTTCACAGCTTTCCACTGGAAACCTCCGTGATTGAATTCGACAGTAAATGTAGTAAGAATCTATTTACGTGTACTTGAGGGGTTTATTAAACGTTCTTAATCATTTCTGGGAACTCTCATTGTGTATTTTAACAGTTTTACCACAATTAGACAGTTTGCTTATAAGTATTTACTGGAACCGCCACCATTTTAACTGATTCACACAAAAAAAACGCCAAAGCCTTTCCTCCTAAATTGTAAACACAAAAACTATTCTCGTGATTCAAAGGCTTTAGACACAAATTCTGAGCTCTGTAAACATGAACTCTTAATAATTGAAAGCACAGTCCCGTGAAAACGCCACCAGAAGTACCCGTACTTGTAAACATTACCAGTATTTTCGTCATTTCACAGCTTTCCACTGGAAACCTCCGTGATTGAATTCGACAGTAAATGTAGTAAGAATCTATTTACGTGTACTTGAGGTGTTTATTACACGTTCTTAATCATTTCTGGGAACTATCATTGTGTATTTTAACAGTTTTACCACAATTAGACAGTTTGCTTAGAAGTATTTACTGGAACCGCCGCCATTTTAACTGATTCACACAAAAAAAACGCCAAAGCCAATCCTCCTAAATTGTAAACATAAAAACTATTCTCGTCATTCCAAGGCTTTAGACACCAATTCTGAGCTCTGTAAACATGAACTCTTAATATTTGAAAGCACAGTCCCGTGAAAACGCCACCAGAAGTACCCGTACTTGTAAACATTACCAGTATTTTGGTCATTTCACAGCTTTCCACTGGAAACCTCCGTGATTGAATTTGACAGTAAATGTAGTAAGAATCTATTTACGTGTACTTGAGATGTTTATTACACGTTCTTAATCATTTCTGGGAACTCTCATTGTGTATTTTAACAGTTTTACCACAATTAGACAGTTTGCTTAGAAGTATTTACTGGAACCGCCACCATTTTAACTGATTCACACAAAAAAAACGCCAAAGCCAATCCTCCTAAATTGTAAACACAAAAACTATTCTCGTGATTCAAAGGCTTTAGACACCAATTCTGAGCTCTGTAAACATGAACTCGTAATAAGTGAAAGCACAGTCCCGTGAAAACGCCACCCGAAGTACCCGGACTTGTAAACATTACCAGTATTTTCGTCATTTCACAGCTTTCCACTGGAAACCTCCGTGATTGAATTCGACAGTAAATGTAGTAAGAATCTATTTACGTGTACTTGAGGGGTTTATTAAACGTTCTTAATCATTTCTGGGAACTCTCATTGTGTATTTTAACAGTTTTACCACAATTAGACAGTTTGCTTAGAAGTATTTACTGGAACCGCCACCATTTTAACTGATTCACACAAAAAAAACGCCAAAGCCAATCCTCCTAAATTGTAAACACAAAAACTATTCTCGTGATTCAAAGGCTTTAGACACCAATTCTTAGCTCTGTAAACATGAACTCTTAATATTTGAAAGCACAGTCCCGTGAAAACGCCACCAGAAGTACCCGTACTTGTAAACATTACCAGTATTTTCGTCATTTCACAGCTTTCCACTGGAAACCTCCGTGTTGAATTCGACAGTAAATGTAGTAAGAATCTATTTACGTGTACTTGAGATGTTTATTACACGTTCTTAATCATTTCTGGGAACTCTCATTGTGTATTTTAACAGTTTTACCACAATTAGACAGTTTGCTTAGAAGTATTTACTGGAACCGCCGCCATTTTAACTGATTCACACAAAAAAAACGCCAAAGCCAATCCTCCTAAATTGTAAACATAAAAACTATTCTCGTCATTCCAAGGCTTTAGACACCAATTCTGAGCTCTGTAAACATGAACTCTTAATATTTGAAAGCACAGTCCCGTGAAAACGCCACCAGAAGTACCCGTACTTGTAAACATTACCAGTATTTTGGTCATTTCACAGCTTTCCACTGGAAACCTCCGTGATTGAATTTGACAGTAAATGTAGTAAGAATCTATTTACGTGTACTTGAGATGTTTATTACACGTTCTTAATCATTTCTGGGAACTCTCATTGTGTATTTTAACAGTTTTACCACAATTAGACAGTTTGCTTAGAAGTATTTACTGGAACCGCCACCATTTTAACTGATTCACACAAAAAAAACGCCAAAGCCAATCCTCCTAAATTGTAAACACAAAAACTATTCTCGTGATTCAAAGGCTTTAGACACCAATTCTGAGCTCTGTAAACATGAACTCGTAATAATTGAAAGCACAGTCCCGTGAAAACGCCACCCGAAGTACCCGGACTTGTAAACATTACCAGTATTTTCGTCATTTCACAGCTTTCCACTGGAAACCTCCGTGATTGAATTCGACAGTAAATGTAGTAAGAATCTATTTACGTGTACTTGAGGGGTTTATTAAACGTTCTTAATCATTTCTGGGAACTCTCATTGTGTATTTTAACAGTTTTACCACAATTAGACAGTTTGCTTATAAGTATTTACTGGAACCGCCACCATTTTAACTGATTCACACAAAAAAAACGCCAAAGCCTTTCCTCCTAAATTGTAAACACAAAAACTATTCTCGTGATTCAAAGGCTTTAGACACAAATTCTGAGCTCTGTAAACATGAACTCTTAATAATTGAAAGCACAGTCCCGTGAAAACGCCACCAGAAGTACCCGTACTTGTAAACATTACCAGTATTTTCGTCATTTCACAGCTTTCCACTGGAAACCTCCGTGATTGAATTCGACAGTAAATGTAGTAAGAATCTATTTACGTGTACTTGAGGTGTTTATTACACGTTCTTAATCATTTCTGGGAACTATCATTGTGTATTTTAACAGTTTTACCACAATTAGACAGTTTGCTTAGAAGTATTTACTGGAACCGCCGCCATTTTAACTGATTCACACAAAAAAAACGCCAAAGCCAATCCTCCTAAATTGTAAACATAAAAACTATTCTCGTCATTCCAAGGCTTTAGACACCAATTCTGAGCTCTGTAAACATGAACTCTTAATATTTGAAAGCACAGTCCCGTGAAAACGCCACCAGAAGTACCCGTACTTGTAAACATTACCAGTATTTTGGTCATTTCACAGCTTTCCACTGGAAACCTCCGTGATTGAATTTGACAGTAAATGTAGTAAGAATCTATTTACGTGTACTTGAGATGTTTATTACACGTTCTTAATCATTTCTGGGAACTCTCATTGTGTATTTTAACAGTTTTACCACAATTAGACAGTTTGCTTAGAAGTATTTACTGGAACCGCCACCATTTTAACTGATTCACACAAAAAAAACGCCAAAGCCAATCCTCCTAAATTGTAAACACAAAAACTATTCTCGTGATTCAAAGGCTTTAGACACCAATTCTGAGCTCTGTAAACATGAACTCGTAATAAGTGAAAGCACAGTCCCGTGAAAACGCCACCCGAAGTACCCGGACTTGTAAACATTACCAGTATTTTCGTCATTTCACAGCTTTCCACTGGAAACCTCCGTGATTGAATTCGACAGTAAATGTAGTAAGAATCTATTTACGTGTACTTGAGATGTTTATTACACGTTCTTAATCATTTCTGGGAACTCTCATTGTGTATTTTAACAGTTTTACCACAATTAGACAGTTTGCTTAGAAGTATTTACTGGAACCGCCACCATTTTAACTGATTCACACAAAAAAAACGCCAAAGCCAATCCTCCTAAATTGTAAACACAAAAACTATTCTCGTGATTCAAAGGCTTTAGACACCAATTCTTAGCTCTGTAAACATGAACTCTTAATATTTGAAAGCACAGTCCCGTGAAAACGCCACCAGAAGTACCCGTACTTGTAAACATTACCAGTATTTTCGTCATTTCACAGCTTTCCACTGGAAACCTCCGTGTTGAATTCGACAGTAAATGTAGTAAGAATCTATTTACGTGTACTTGAGATGTTTATTACACGTTCTTAATCATTTCTGGGAACTCTCATTGTGTATTTTAACAGTTTTACCACAATTAGACAGTTTGCTTAGAAGTATTTACTGGAACCGCCACCATTTTAACTGATTCACACAAAAAAAACGCCAAAGCCAATCCTCCTAAATTGTAAACACAAAAACTATTCTCGTGATTCAAAGGCTTTAGACACCAATTCTGAGCTCTGTAAACATGAACTCTTAATATTTGAAAGCACAGTCCCGTGAAAACGCCACCAGAAGTACCCGTACTTGTAAACCTTACCAGTATTTTCGTCATTTCACAGCTTTCCACTGGAAACCTCCGTGTTGAATTCGACAGTAAATGTAGTAAGAATCTATTTACGTGTACTTGAGATGTTTATTACACGTTCTTAGTCATTTCTGGGAACTCTCATTGTGTATTTTAACAGTTTTACCACAATTAGACAGTTTGCTTAGAAGTATTTACTGGAACCACCACCATTTTGACTGATTCACACAAAAAAAACGCCAAAGCCAATCCTCCTAAATTGTAAACACAAAAACTATTCTCGTGATTCAAAGGCTTTAGACACCAATTCTTAGCTCTGTAAACATGAACTCTTAATATTTGGAAGCACAGTCCCGTGAAAACGCCACCAGAAGTACCCGTACTTGTAAACATTACCAGTATTTTCGTCATTTCAAAGCTTTCCACTGGAAACCTCCGTGTTTAATTCGACAGTAAATGTAGTAAGAATCTATTTACGTGTACTTGAGGGGTTTATTACACGTTCTTAATCATTTCTGGGAACTCTCATTGTGTATTTTAACAGTTTTACCACAATTAGACAGTTTGCTTAGAAGTATTTACTGGAACCGCCACCATTTTGACTGATTCACACAAAAAAAACGCCAAAGCCAATCCTCCTAAATTGTAAACACAAAAACTATTCTCCTGATTCAAAGGCTTTAGACACCAATTCTTAGCTCTGTAAACATGAACTCTTAATATTTGAAAGCACAGTCCCGTGAAAACGCCACCAGAAGTACCCGTACTTGTAAACATTACCAGTATTTTCGTCATTTCACAGCTTTCCACTGGAAACCTCCGTGTTGAATTCGACAGTAAATGTAGTAAGAATCTATTTACGTGTACTTGAGATGTTTATTACACGTTCTTAATCATTTCTGGGAACTCTCATTGTGTATTTTAACAGTTTTACCACAATTAGACAGTTTGCTTAGAAGTATTTACTGGAACCGCCACCATTTTAACTGATTCACACAAAAAAAACGCCAAAGCCAATCCTCCTAAATTGTAAACACAAAAACTATTCTCGTGATTCAAAGGCTTTAGACACCAATTCTGAGCTCTGTAAACATGAACTCTTAATATTTGAAAGCACAGTCCCGTGAAAACGCCACCAGAAGTACCCGTACTTGTAAACATTACCAGTATTTTCGTCATTTCACAGCTTTCCACTGGAAACCTCCGTGTTGAATTCGACAGTAAATGTAGTAAGAATCTATTTACGTGTACTTGAGATGTTTATTACACGTTCTTAATCATTTCTGGGAACTCTCATTGTGTATTTTAACAGTTTTACCACAATTAGACAGTTTGCTTAGAAGTATTTACTGGAACCGCCACCATTTTAACTGATTCACACAAAAAAAACGCCAAAGCCAATCCTCCTAAATTGTAAACACAAAAACTATTCTCGTGTTTCAAAGGCTTTAGACACCAATTCTGAGCTCTGTAAACATGAACTCGTAATAATTGAAAGCACAGTCCCGTGAAAACGCCACCCGAAGTACCCGGACTTGTAAACATTACCAGTATTTTCGTCATTTCACAGCTTTCCACTGGAAACCTCCGTGATTGAATTCGACAGTAAATGTAGTAAGAATCTATTTACGTGTACTTGAGGGGTTTATTAAACGTTCTTAATCATTTCTGGGAACTCTCATTGTGTATTTTAACAGTTTTACCACAATTAGACAGTTTGCTTAGAAGTATTTACTGGAACCGCCACCATTTTAACTGATTCACACAAAAAAAACGCCAAAGCCAATCCTCCTAAATTGTAAACACAAAAACTATTCTCGTGATTCAAAGGCTTTAGACACCAATTCTTAGCTCTGTAAACATGAACTCTTAATATTTGAAAGCACAGTCCCGTGAAAACGCCACCAGAAGTACCCGTACTTGTAAACATTACCAGTATTTTCGTCATTTCACAGCTTTCCACTGGAAACTTCCGTGTTGAATTCGACAGTAAATGTAGTAAGAATATATTTACGTGTACTTGAGATGTTTATTACACGTTCTTAATCATTTCTGGGAACTCTCATTGTGTATTTTAACAGTTTTACCACAATTAGACAGTTTGCTTAGAAGTATTTACTGGAACCGCCACCATTTTAACTGATTCACACAAAAAAAACGCCAAAGCCAATCCTCCTAAATTGTAAACACAAAAACTATTCTCGTGATTCAAAGGCTTTAGACACCAATTCTGAGCTCTGTAAACATGAACTCTTAATATTTGAAAGCACAGTCCCGTGAAAACGCCACCAGAAGTACCCGTACTTGTAAACATTACCAGTATTTTCGTCATTTCACAGCTTTCCACTGGAAACCTCCGTGTTTAATTCGACAGTAAATGTAGTAAGAATCTATTTACGTGTACTTGAGATGTTTATTACACGTTCTTAATCATTTCTGGGAACTCTCATTGTGTATTTTAACAGTTTTACCACAATTAGACAGTTTGCTTAGAAGTATTTACTGGAACCGCCACCATTTTAACTGATTCACACAAAAAAAACGCCAAAGCCAATCCTCCTAAATTGTAAACACAAAAACTATTCTCGTGATTCAAAGGCTTTAGACACCAATTCTGAGCTCTGTAAACATGAACTCGTAATAATTGAAAGCACAGTCCCGTGAAAACGCCACCCGAAGTACCCGGACTTGTAAACATTACCAGTATTTTCGTCATTTCACAGCTTTCCACTGGAAACCTCCGTGATTGAATTCGACAGTAAATGTAGTAAGAATCTATTTACGTGTACTTGAGGTGTTTATTACACGTTCTTAATCATTTCTGGGAACTATCATTGTGTATTTTAACAGTTTTACCACAATTAGACAGTTTTCTTAGAAGTGTTTACTGGAACCGCCACCATTTTAACTGATTCACACAAAAAAAAACGCCAAAGCCAATCCTCCTAAATTGTAAACACAAAAACTATTCTCGTGATTCAAAGGCTTTAGACACCAATTCTGAGCTCTGTAAACATGAACTCTTAATATTTGAAAGCACAGTCCCGTGAAAACGCCACCAGAAGTACCCGGACTTGTAAACATTACCAGTATTTTCGTCATTTCACAGCTTTCCACTGGAAACCTCCGTGATTGAATTTGACAGTAAATGTAGTAAGAATCTATTTACGTGTACTTGAGATGTTTATTACACGTTCTTAATCATTTCTGGGAACTCTCATTGTGTATTTTAACAGTTTTACCACAATTAGACAGTTTGCTTAGAAGTATTTACTGGAACCGCCACCATTTTAACTGATTCACACAAAAAAAACGCCAAAGCCAATCCTCCTAAATTGTAAACACAAAAACTATTCTCGTGACTCAAAGGCTTTAGACACCAATTCTGAGCTCTGTAAACATGAACTCGTAATAATTGAAAGCACAGTCCCGTGAAAACGCCACCCGAAGTACCCGGACTTGTAAACATTACCAGTATTTTCGTCATTTCACAGCTTTCCACTGGAAACCTCCGTGATTGAATTCGACAGTAAATGTAGTAAGAGTCTATTTACGTGTACTTGAGGGGTTTATTAAACGTTCTTAATCATTTCTGGGAACTCTCATTGTGTATTTTAACAGTTTTACCACAATTAGACAGTTTGCTTAGAAGTATTTACTGGAACCGCCACCATTTTAACTGATTCACACAAAAAAAACGCCAAAGCCAATCCTCCTAAATTGTAAACACAAAAACTATTCTCCTGATTCAAAGGCTTTAGACACCAATTCTTAGCTCTGTAAACATGAACTCTTAATATTTGAAAGCACAGTCCCGTGAAAACGCCACCAGAAGTACCCGTACTTGTAAACATTACCAGTATTTTCGTCATTTCACAGCTTTCCACTGGAAACCTCCGTGATTGAATTCGACAGTAAATGTAGTAAGAATCTATTTACGTGTACTTGAGATGTTTATTACACGTTCTTAATCATTTCTGGGAACTCTCATTGTGTATTTTAACAGTTTTACCACAATTAGACAGTTTGCTTAGAAGTATTTACTGGAACCGCCACCATTTTAACTGATTCACACAAAAAAAACGCCAAAGCCAATCCTCCTAAATTGTAAACACAAAAACTATTCTCGTGATTCAAAGGCTTTAGACACCAATTCTGAGCTCTGTAAACATGAACTCTTAATATTTGAAAGCACAGTCCCGTGAAAACGCCACCAGAAGTACCCGTACTTGTAAACCTTACCAGTATTTTCGTCATTTCACAGCTTTCCACTGGAAACCTCCGTGTTGAATTCGACAGTAAATGTAGTAAGAATCTATTTACGTGTACTTGAGATGTTTATTACACGTTCTTAGTCATTTCTGGGAACTCTCATTGTGTATTTTAACAGTTTTACCACAATTAGACAGTTTGCTTAGAAGTATTTACTGGAACCGCCACCATTTTAACTGATTCACACAAAAAAAACGCCAAAGCCAATCCTCCTAAATTGTAAACAAAAAAACTATTCTCGTGATTCAAAGGCTTTAGACACCAATTCTGATCTCTGTAAACATGAACTCGTAATAATTGAAAGCACAGTCCCGTGAAAACGCCACCCGAAGTACCCGGACTTGTAAACATTACCAGTATTTTCCACTGGAAACCTCCGTGATTGAATTCGACAGTAAATGTAGTAAGAATCTATTTACGTGTACTTGAGGGGTTTATTACACGTTCTTAATCATTTCTGGGAACTCTCATTGTGTATTTTAACAGTTTTACCACAATTAGACAGTTTGCTTAGAAGTATTTACTGGAACCGCCACCATTTTAACTGATTCACACAAAAAAAACGCCAAAGCCAATCCTCCTAAATTGTAAACACAAAAAATATTCTCGTGATTCAAAGGCTTTAGACACCAATTCTGAGCTCTGTAAACATGAACTCTTAATATTTGAAAGCACAGTCCCGTGAAAACGCCACCAGAAGTACCCGGACTTGTAAACATTACCAGTATTTTCGTCATTTCACAGCTTTCCACTGGAAACCTCCGTGATTGAATTCGACAGTAAATGTAGTAAGAATCTATTTACGTGTACTTGAGGTGTTTATTACACGTTCTTAATCATTTCTGGGAACTATCATTGTGTATTTTAACAGTTTTACCACAATTAGACAGTTTTCTTAGAAGTATTTACTGGAACCGCCGCCATTTTAACTGATTCACACAAAAAAAACGCCAAAGCCAATCCTCCTAAATTGTAAACATAAAAACTATTCTCGTCATTCCAAGGCTTTAGACACCAATTCTGAGCTCTGTAAACATGAACTCTTAATATTTGAAAGCACAGTCCCGTGAAAACGCCACCAGAAGTACCCGGACTTGTAAACATTACCAGTATTTTCGTCATTTCACAGCTTTCCACTGGAAACCTCCGTGATTGAATTTGACAGTAAATGTAGTAAGAATCTATTTACGTGTACTTGAGATGTTTATTACACGTTCTTAATCATTTCTGGGAACTCTCATTGTGTATTTTAACAGTTTTACCACAATTAGACAGTTTGCTTAGAAGTATTTACTGGAACCGCCACCATTTTAACTGATTCACACAAAAAAAACGCCAAAGCCAATCCTCCTAAATTGTAAACACAAAAACTATTCTCGTGATTCAAAGGCTTTAGACACCAATTCTGAGCTCTGTAAACATGAACTCGTAATAATTGAAAGCACAGTCCCGTGAAAACGCCACCCGAAGTACCCGGACTTGTAAACATTACCAGTATTTTCGTCATTTCACAGCTTTCCACTGGAAACCTCCGTGATTGAATTCGACAGTAAATGTAGTAAGAATCTATTTACGTGTACTTGAGATGTTTATTACACGTTCTTAATCATTTCTGGGAACTCTCATTGTGTATTTTAACAGTTTTACCACAATTAGACAGTTTGCTTAGAAGTATTTACTGGAACCGCCACCATTTTAACTGATTCACACAAAAAAAACGCCAAAGCCAATCCTCCTAAATTGTAAACACAAAAACTATTCTCGTGATTCAAAGGCTTTAGACACCAATTCTGAGCTCTGTAAACATGAACTCTTAATATTTGAAAGCACAGTCCCGTGAAAACGCCACCAGAAGTACCCGTACTTGTAAACCTTACCAGTATTTTCGTCATTTCACAGCTTTCCACTGGAAACCTCCGTGTTGAATTCGACAGTAAATGTAGTAAGAATCTATTTACGTGTACTTGAGATGTTTATTACACGTTCTTAGTCATTTCTGGGAACTCTCATTGTGTATTTTAACAGTTTTACCACAATTAGACAGTTTGCTTAGAAGTATTTACTGGAACCGCCACCATTTTAACTGATTCACACAAAAAAAACGCCAAAGCCAATCCTCCTAAATTGTAAACAAAAAAACTATTCTCGTGATTCAAAGGCTTTAGACACCAATTCTGATCTCTGTAAACATGAACTCGTAATAATTGAAAGCACAGTCCCGTGAAAACGCCACCCGAAGTACCCGGACTTGTAAACATTACCAGTATTTTCCACTGGAAACCTCCGTGATTGAATTCGACAGTAAATGTAGTAAGAATCTATTTACGTGTACTTGAGGGGTTTATTACACGTTCTTAATCATTTCTGGGAACTCTCATTGTGTATTTTAACAGTTTTACCACAATTAGACAGTTTGCTTAGAAGTATTTACTGGAACCGCCACCATTTTAACTGATTCACACAAAAAAAACGCCAAAGCCAATCCTCCTAAATTGTAAACACAAAAAATATTCTCGTGATTCAAAGGCTTTAGACACCAATTCTGAGCTCTGTAAACATGAACTCTTAATATTTGAAAGCACAGTCCCGTGAAAACGCCACCAGAAGTACCCGGACTTGTAAACATTACCAGTATTTTCGTCATTTCACAGCTTTCCACTGGAAACCTCCGTGATTGAATTCGACAGTAAATGTAGTAAGAATCTATTTACGTGTACTTGAGGTGTTTATTACACGTTCTTAATCATTTCTGGGAACTATCATTGTGTATTTTAACAGTTTTACCACAATTAGACAGTTTTCTTAGAAGTATTTACTGGAACCGCCGCCATTTTAACTGATTCACACAAAAAAAACGCCAAAGCCAATCCTCCTAAATTGTAAACATAAAAACTATTCTCGTCATTCCAAGGCTTTAGACACCAATTCTGAGCTCTGTAAACATGAACTCTTAATATTTGAAAGCACAGTCCCGTGAAAACGCCACCAGAAGTACCCGGACTTGTAAACATTACCAGTATTTTCGTCATTTCACAGCTTTCCACTGGAAACCTCCGTGATTGAATTTGACAGTAAATGTAGTAAGAATCTATTTACGTGTACTTGAGATGTTTATTACACGTTCTTAATCATTTCTGGGAACTCTCATTGTGTATTTTAACAGTTTTACCACAATTAGACAGTTTGCTTAGAAGTATTTACTGGAACCGCCACCATTTTAACTGATTCACACAAAAAAAACGCCAAAGCCAATCCTCCTAAATTGTAAACACAAAAACTATTCTCGTGATTCAAAGGCTTTAGACACCAATTCTGAGCTCTGTAAACATGAACTCGTAATAATTGAAAGCACAGTCCCGTGAAAACGCCACCCGAAGTACCCGGACTTGTAAACATTACCAGTATTTTCGTCATTTCACAGCTTTCCACTGGAAACCTCCGTGATTGAATTCGACAGTAAATGTAGTAAGAATCTATTTACGTGTACTTGAGGGGTTTATTAAACGTTCTTAATCATTTCTGGGAACTCTCATTGTGTATTTTAACAGTTTTACCACAATTAGACAGTTTGCTTAGAAGTATTTACTGGAACCGCCACCATTTTAACTGATTCACACAAAAAAAACGCCAAAGCCAATCCTCCTAAATTGTAAACACAAAAACTATTCTCGTGATTCAAAGGCTTTAGACACCAATTCTTAGCTCTGTAAACATGAACTCTTAATATTTGAAAGCACAGTCCCGTGAAAACGCCACCAGAAGTACCCGTACTTGTAAACATTACCAGTATTTTCGTCATTTCACAGCTTTCCACTGGAAACCTCCGTGATTGAATTCGACAGTAAATGTAGTAAGAATCTATTTACGTGTACTTGAGATGTTTATTACACGTTCTTAATCATTTCTGGGAACTCTCATTGTGTATTTTAACAGTTTTACCACAATTAGACAGTTTGCTTAGAAGTATTTACTGGAACCGCCACCATTTTAACTGATTCACACAAAAAAAACGCCAAAGCCAATCCTCCTAAATTGTAAACACAAAAACTATTCTCGTGATTCAAAGGCTTTAGACACCAATTCTGAGCTCTGTAAACATGAACTCTTAATATTTGAAAGCACAGTCCCGTGAAAACGCCACCAGAAGTACCCGTACTTGTAAACCTTACCAGTATTTTCGTCATTTCACAGCTTTCCACTGGAAACCTCCGTGTTGAATTCGACAGTAAATGTAGTAAGAATCTATTTACGTGTACTTGAGATGTTTATTACACGTTCTTAGTCATTTCTGGGAACTCTCATTGTGTATTTTAACAGTTTTACCACAATTAGACAGTTTGCTTAGAAGTATTTACTGGAACCGCCACCATTTTAACTGATTCACACAAAAAAAACGCCAAAGCCAATCCTCCTAAATTGTAAACACAAAAACTATTCTCGTGATTCAAAGGCTTTAGACACCAATTCTGAGCTCTGTAAACATGAACTCGTAATAATTGAAAGCACAGTCCCGTGAAAACGCCACCCGAAGTACCCGGACTTGTAAACATTACCAGTATTTTCCACTGGAAACCTCCGTGATTGAATTCGACAGTAAATGTAGTAAGAATCTATTTACGTGTACTTGAGATGTTTATTACACGTTCTTAATCATTTCTGGGAACTCTCATTGTGTATTTTAACAGTTTTACCACAATTAGACAGTTTGCTTAGAAGTATTTACTGGAACCGCCACCATTTTAACTGATTCACACAAAAAAAACGCCAAAGCCAATCCTCCTAAATTGTAAACACAAAAACTATTCTCGTGATTCAAAGGCTTTAGACACCAATTCTGAGCTCTGTAAACATGAACTCGTAATAATTGAAAGCACAGTCCCGTGAAAACGCCACCCGAAGTACCCGGACTTGTAAACGTTACCAGTATTTTCGTCATTTCACAGCTTTCCACTGGAAACCTCCGTGATTGAATTCGACAGTAAATGTAGTAAGAATCTATTTACGTGTACTTGAGGGGTTTATTAAACGTTCTTAATCATTTCTGGGAACTCTCATTGTGTATTTTAACAGTTTTACCACAATTAGACAGTTTGCTTAGAAGTATTTACTGGAACCGCCACCATTTTAACTGATTCACACAAAAAAAACGCCAAAGCCAATCCTCCTAAATTGTAAACACAAAAAATATTCTCGTGATTCAAAGGCTTTAGACACCAATTCTGAGCTCTGTAAACATGAACTCTTAATATTTGAAAGCACAGTCCCGTGAAAACGCCACCAGAAGTACCCGGACTTGTAAACATTACCAGTATTTTCGTCATTTCACAGCTTTCCACTGGAAACCTCCGTGATTGAATTCGACAGTAAATGTAGTAAGAATCTATTTACGTGTACTTGAGGTGTTTATTACACGTTCTTAATCATTTCTGGGAACTATCATTGTGTATTTTAACAGTTTTACCACAATTAGACAGTTTTCTTAGAAGTATTTACTGGAACCGCCGCCATTTTAACTGATTCACACAAAAAAAACGCCAAAGCCAATCCTCCTAAATTGTAAACATAAAAACTATTCTCGTCATTCCAAGGCTTTAGACACCAATTCTGAGCTCTGTAAACATGAACTCTTAATATTTGAAAGCACAGTCCCGTGAAAACGCCACCAGAAGTACCCGTACTTGTAAACATTACCAGTATTTTCGTCATTTCACAGCTTTCCACTGGAAACCTCCGTGATTGAATTTGACAGTAAATGTAGTAAGAATCTATTTACGTGTACTTGAGATGTTTATTACACGTTCTTAATCATTTCTGGGAACTCTCATTGTGTATTTTAACAGTTTTACCACAATTAGACAGTTTGCTTAGAAGTATTTACTGGAACCGCCACCATTTTAACTGATTCACACAAAAAAAACGCCAAAGCCAATCCTCCTAAATTGTAAACACAAAAACTATTCTCGTGATTCAAAGGCTTTAGACACCAATTCTGAGCTCTGTAAACATGAACTCGTAATAATTGAAAGCACAGTCCCGTGAAAACGCCACCCGAAGTACCCGGACTTGTAAACATTACCAGTATTTTCGTCATTTCACAGCTTTCCACTGGAAACCTCCGTGATTGAATTCGACAGTAAATGTAGTAAGAATCTATTTACGTGTACTTGAGGGGTTTATTAAACGTTCTTAATCATTTCTGGGAACTCTCATTGTGTATTTTAACAGTTTTACCACAATTAGACAGTTTGCTTAGAAGTATTTACTGGAACCGCCACCATTTTAACTGATTCACACAAAAAAAACGCCAAAGCCAATCCTCCTAAATTGTAAACACAAAAACTATTCTCGTGATTCAAAGGCTTTAGACACCAATTCTTAGCTCTGTAAACATGAACTCTTAATATTTGAAAGCACAGTCCCGTGAAAACGCCACCAGAAGTACCCGTACTTGTAAACATTACCAGTATTTTCGTCATTTCACAGCTTTCCACTGGAAACCTCCGTGATTGAATTCGACAGTAAATGTAGTAAGAATCTATTTACGTGTACTTGAGATGTTTATTACACGTTCTTAATCATTTCTGGGAACTCTCATTGTGTATTTTAACAGTTTTACCACAATTAGACAGTTTGCTTAGAAGTATTTACTGGAACCGCCACCATTTTAACTGATTCACACAAAAAAAACGCCAAAGCCAATCCTCCTAAATTGTAAACACAAAAACTATTCTCGTGATTCAAAGGCTTTAGACACCAATTCTGAGCTCTGTAAACATGAACTCTTAATATTTGAAAGCACAGTCCCGTGAAAACGCCACCAGAAGTACCCGTACTTGTAAACCTTACCAGTATTTTCGTCATTTCACAGCTTTCCACTGGAAACCTCCGTGTTGAATTCGACAGTAAATGTAGTAAGAATCTATTTACGTGTACTTGAGATGTTTATTACACGTTCTTAGTCATTTCTGGGAACTCTCATTGTGTATTTTAACAGTTTTACCACAATTAGACAGTTTGCTTAGAAGTATTTACTGGAACCGCCACCATTTTAACTGATTCACACAAAAAAAACGCCAAAGCCAATCCTCCTAAATTGTAAACACAAAAACTATTCTCGTGATTCAAAGGCTTTAGACACCAATTCTGAGCTCTGTAAACATGAACTCGTAATAATTGAAAGCACAGTCCCGTGAAAACGCCACCCGAAGTACCCGGACTTGTAAACATTACCAGTATTTTCCACTGGAAACCTCCGTGATTGAATTCGACAGTAAATGTAGTAAGAATCTATTTACGTGTACTTGAGATGTTTATTACACGTTCTTAATCATTTCTGGGAACTCTCATTGTGTATTTTAACAGTTTTACCACAATTAGACAGTTTGCTTAGAAGTATTTACTGGAACCGCCACCATTTTAACTGATTCACACAAAAAAAACGCCAAAGCCAATCCTCCTAAATTGTAAACACAAAAACTATTCTCGTGATTCAAAGGCTTTAGACACCAATTCTGAGCTCTGTAAACATGAACTCGTAATAATTGAAAGCACAGTCCCGTGAAAACGCCACCCGAAGTACCCGGACTTGTAAACGTTACCAGTATTTTCGTCATTTCACAGCTTTCCACTGGAAACCTCCGTGATTGAATTCGACAGTAAATGTAGTAAGAATCTATTTACGTGTACTTGAGGGGTTTATTAAACGTTCTTAATCATTTCTGGGAACTCTCATTGTGTATTTTAACAGTTTTACCACAATTAGACAGTTTGCTTAGAAGTATTTACTGGAACCGCCACCATTTTAACTGATTCACACAAAAAAAAACGCCAAAGCCAATCCTCCTAAATTGTAAACACAAAAACTATTCTCGTGATTCAAAGGCTTTAGACACCAATTCTGAGCTCTGTAAACATGAACTCTTAATATTTGAAAGCACAGTCCCGTGAAAACGCCACCAGAAGTACCCGTACTTGTAAACATTACCAGTATTTTCGTCATTTCACAGCTTTCCACTGGAAACCTCCGTGATTGAATTCGACAGTAAATGTAGTAAGAATCTATTTACGTGTACTTGAGGGGTTTATTAAACGTTCTTAATCATTTCTGGGAACTATCATTGTGTATTTTAACAGTTTTACCACAATTAGACAGTTTTCTTAGAACTGTTTACTGGAACCGCCACCATTTTAACTGATTCACACAAAAAAAACGCCAAAGCCAATCCTCCTAAATTGTAAACACAAAAACTATTCTCGTCATTCCAAGGCTTTAGACACCAATTCTGAGCTCTGTAAACATGAACTCTTAATATTTGAAAGCACAGTCCCGTGAAAACGCCACCAGAAGTACCCGTACTTGTAAACCTTACCAGTATTTTCGTCATTTCACAGCTTTCCACTGGAAACCTCCGTGTTGAATTCGACAGTAAATGTAGTAAGAATCTATTTACGTGTACTTGAGATGTTTATTACACGTTCTTAGTCATTTCTGGGAACTCTCATTGTGTATTTTAACAGTTTTACCACAATTAGACAGTTTGCTTAGAAGTATTTACTGGAACCACCACCATTTTAACTGATTCACACAAAAAAAACGCCAAAGCCAATCCTCCTAAATTGTAAACACAAAAACTATTCTCGTGATTCAAAGGCTTTAGACACCAATTCTTAGCTCTGTAAACATGAACTCTTAATATTTGAAAGCACAGTCCCGTGAAAACGCCACCAGAAGTACCCGTACTTGTAAACATTACCAGTATTTTCGTCATTTCAAAGCTTTCCACTGGAAACCTCCGTGTTTAATTCGACAGTAAATGTAGTAAGAATCTATTTACGTGTACTTGAGGGGTTTATTACACGTTCTTAATCATTTCTGGGAACTCTCATTGTGTATTTTAACAGTTTTACCACAATTAGACAGTTTGCTTAGAAGTATTTACTGGAACCGCCACCATTTTGACTGATTCACACAAAAAAAACGCCAAAGCCAATCCTCCTAAATTGTAAACACAAAAACTATTCTCGTGATTCAAAGGCTTTAGACACCAATTCTGAGCTCTGTAAACATGAACTCTTAATATTTGAAAGCACAGTCCCGTGAAAACGCCACCAGAAGTACCCGGTCTTTTAAACATTACCAGTATTTTCGTCATTTCACACCTTTCCACTGGAAACCTCCGTGTTGAATTCGACAGTAAATGTAGTAAGAATCTATTTACGTGTACTTGAGATGTTTATTACACGTTCTTAATCATTTCTGGGAACTCTCATTGTGTATTTTAACAGTTTTACCACAATTAGACAGTTTGCTTAGAAGTATTTACTGGAACCGCCACCATTTTAACTGATTCACACAAAAAAAACGCCAAAGCCAATCCTCCTAAATTGTAAACACAAAAACTATTCTCGTGATTCAAAGGCTTTAGACACCAATTCTGAGCTCTGTAAACATGAACTCGTAATAATTGAAAGCACAGTCCCGTGAAAACGCCACCCGAAGTACCCGGACTTGTAAACATTACCAGTATTTTCCACTGGAAACCTCCGTGATTGAATTCGACAGTAAATGTAGTAAGAATCTATTTACGTGTACTTGAGGGGTTTATTACACGTTCTTAATCATTTCTGGGAACTCTCATTGTGTATTTTAACAGTTTTACCACAATTAGACAGTTTGCTTAGAAGTATTTACTGGAACCGCCACCATTTTAACTGATTCACACAAAAAAAACGCCAAAGCCAATCCTCCTAAATTGTAAACACAAAAACTATTCTCGTGATTCAAAGGCTTTAGACACCAATTCTGAGCTCTGTAAACATGAACTCTTAATATTTGAAAGCACAGTCCCGTGAAAACGCCACCAGAAGTACCCGTACTTGTAAACATTACCAGTATTTTCGTCATTTCACAGCTTTCCACTGGAAACCTCCGTGTTGAATTCGACAGTAAATGTAGTAAGAATCTATTTACGTGTACTTGAGATGTTTATTACACGTTCTTAATCATTTCTGGGAACTCTCATTGTGTATTTTAACAGTTTTAGCACAATTAGACAGTTTGCTTAGAACTTTTTAGTGGAACCGCCACCATTTTAACTGATTCACACAAAAAATATGCCAAAGCCAATCCTCCTAAATTGTAAACATAAAAACTATTCTCGTGATTCAAAGGCTTTAGACACAAATTCTGAGCTCTGTAACATGAACTCTTAATAATTGAAAGCACAGTCCCGTGAAAACGCCACCAGAAGTACCCGTACTTGTAAAAATTACCAGTATTTTCGTCATTTCACAGCTTTCCACTCGAAACCTCCGTGATTGAATTCGACAGTAAATGTAGTAAGAATCTATTTACGTGTACTTGAGGTGTTTATTACACGTTCTTAATCATTTCTGGGAACTCTCATTGTGTATTTTAACAGTTTTACCACAATTAGACAGTTTGCTTAGAAGTATTTACTGGAACCGCCACCATTTTAACTGATTCACACAAAAAAAACGCCAAAGCCAATCCTCCTAAATTGTAAACACAAAAACTATTCTCGTGATTCAAAGGCTTTAGACACCAATTCTTAGCTCTGTAAACATGAACTCTTAATATTTGAAAGCACAGTCCCGTGAAAACGCCACCAGAAGTACCCGTACTTGTAAACATTACCAGTATTTTCGTCATTTCACAGCTTTCCACTGGAAACCTCCGTGTTGAATTCGACAGTAAATGTAGTAAGAATCTATTTACGTGTACTTGAGATGTTTATTACACGTTCTTAATCATTTCTGGGAACTCTCATTGTGTATTTTAACAGTTTTACCACAATTAGACAGTTTGCTTAGAAGTATTTACTGGAACCGCCACCATTTTAACTGATTCACACAAAAAAAACGCCAAAGCCAATCCTCCTAAATTGTAAACACAAAAACTATTCTCGTGATTCAAAGGCTTTAGACACCAATTCTGAGCTCTGTAAACATGAACTCGTAATAATTGAAAGCACAGTCCCGTGAAAACGCCACCCGAAGTACCCGGACTTGTAAACATTACCAGTATTTTCCACTGGAAACCTCCATGATTGAATTCGACAGTAAATGTAGTAAGAATCTATTTACGTGTACTTGAGGGGTTTATTACACGTTCTTAATCATTTCTGGGAACTCTCATTGTGTATTTTAACAGTTTTACCACAATTAGACAGTTTGCTTAGAAGTATTTACTGGAACCGCCACCATTTTAACTGATTCACACAAAAAAAACGCCAAAGCCAATCCTCCTAAATTGTAAACACAAAAACTATTCTCGTGATTCAAAGGCTTTAGACACCAATTCTTAGCTCTGTAAACATGAACTCTTAATATTTGAAAGCACAGTCCCGTGAAAACGCCACCAGAAGTACCCGTACTTGTAAACATTACCAGTATTTTCGTCATTTCACAGCTTTCCACTGGAAACCTCCGTGTTTAATTCGACAGTAAATGTAGTAAGAATCTATTTACGTGTACTTGAGGGGTTTATTACACGTTCTTAATCATTTCTGGGAACTCTCATTGTGTATTTTAACAGTTTTACCACAATTAGACAGTTTGCTTAGAAGTATTTACTGGAACCGCCACCATTTTGACTGATTCACACAAAAAAAACGCCAAAGCCAATCCTCCTAAATTGTAAACACAAAAACTATTCTCGTGATTCAAAGGCTTTAGACACCAATTCTGAGCTCTGTAAACATGAACTCTTAATATTTGAAAGCACAGTCCCGTGAAAACGCCACCCGAAGTACCCGGACTTGTAAACATTACCAGTATTTTCGTCATTTCACAGCTTTCCACTGGAAACCTCCGTGATTGAATTCGACAGTAAATGTAGTAAGAATCTATTTACGTGTACTTGAGGGGTTTATTAAACGTTCTTAATCATTTCTGGGAACTCTCATTGTGTATTTTAACAGTTTTACCACAATTAGACAGTTTGCTTAGAAGTATTTACTGGGACCGCCACCATTTTAACTGATTCACACAAAAAAAACGCCAAAGCCAATCCTCCTAAATTGTAAACACAAAAACTATTCTCGTGATTCAAAGGCTTTAGACACCAATTATTAGCTCTGTAAACATGAACTCTTAATATTTGAAAGCACAGTCCCGTGAAAACGCCACCAGAAGTACCCGTACTTGTAAACATTACCAGTATTTTCGTCATTTCACAGCTTTCCACTGGAAACCTCCGTGTTGAATTCGACAGTAAATGTAGTAAGAATCTATTTACGTGTACTTGAGATGTTTATTACACGTTCTTAGTCATTTCTGGGAACTCTCATTGTGTATTTTAACAGTTTTACCACAATTAGACAGTTTGCTTAGAAGTATTTACTGGAACCGCCACCATTTTAACTGATTCACACAAAAAAAACGCCAAAGCCAATCCTCCTAAATTGTAAACACAAAAACTATTCTCGTGATTCAAAGGCTTTAGACACCAATTCTTAGCTCTGTAAACATGAACTCTTAATATTTGAAAGCACAGTCCCGTGAAAACGCCACCAGAAGTACCCGTACTTGTAAACATTACCAGTATTTTCGTCATTTCACAGCTTTCCACTGGAAACCTCCGTGATTGAATTCGACAGTAAATGTAGTAAGAATCTATTTACGTGTACTTGAGGGGTTTATTAAACGTTCTTAATCATTTCTGGGAACTCTCATTGTGTATTTTAACAGTTTTACCACAATTAGACAGTTTGCTTAGAAGTATTTACTGGAACCGCCACCATTTTAACTGATTCACACAAAAAAAACGCCAAAGCCAATCCTCCTAAATTGTAAACACAAAAACTATTCTCGTGATTCAAAGGCTTTAGACACCAATTCTTAGCTCTGTAAACATGAACTCTTAATATTTGAAAGCACAGTCCCGTGAAAACGCCACCAGAAGTACCCGTACTTGTAAACATTACCAGTATTTTCGTCATTTCACAGCTTTCCACTGGAAACCTCCGTGTTGAATTCGACAGTAAATGTAGTAAGAATCTATTTACGTGTACTTGAGGGGTTTATTACACGTTCTTAATCATTTCTGGGAACTCTCATTGTGTATTTTAACAGTTTTACCACAATTAGACAGTTTGCTTAGAAGTATTTACTGGAACCGCCACCATTTTAACTGATTCACACAAAAAAAACGCCAAAGCCAATCCTCCTAAATTGTAAACACAAAAACTATTCTCGTGATTCAAAGGCTTTAGACACCAATTCTGAGCTCTGTAAACATGAACTCTTAATATTTGAAAGCACAGTCCCGTGAAAACGCCACCAGAAGTACCCGTACTTGTAAACCTTACCAGTATTTTCGTCATTTCACAGCTTTCCACTGGAAACCTCCGTGTTGAATTCGTCAGTAAATGTAGTAAGAATCTATTTACGTGTACTTGAGATGTTTATTACACGTTCTTAGTCATTTCTGGGAACTCTCATTGTGTATTTTAACAGTTTTACCACAATTAGACAGTTTGCTTAGAAGTATTTACTGGAACCACCACCATTTTGACTGATTCACACAAAAAAAACGCCAAAGCCAATCCTCCTAAATTGTAAACACAAAAACTATTCTCGTGATTCAAAGGCTTTAGACACCAATTCTTAGCTCTGTAAACATGAACTCTTAATATTTGAAAGCACAGTCCCGTGAAAACGCCACCAGAAGTACCCGTACTTGTAAACATTACCAGTATTTTCGTCATTTCAAAGCTTTCCACTGGAAACATCCGTGTTTAATTCGACAGTAAATGTAGTAAGAATCTATTTACGTGTACTTGAGGGGTTTATTACACGTTCTTAATCATTTCTGGGAACTCTCATTGTGTATTTTAACAGTTTTACCACAATTAGACAGTTTGCTTAGAAGTATTTACTGGAACCGCCACCATTTTGACTGATTCACACAAAAAAAACGCCAAAGCCAATCCTCCTAAATTGTAAACACAAAAACTATTCTCGTGATTCAAAGGCTTTAGACACCAATTCTGAGCTCTGTAAACATGAACTCTTAATATTTGAAAGCACAGTCCCGTGAAAACGCCACCAGAAGTACCCGGACTTGTAAACATTACCAGTATTTTCGTCATTTCACACCTTTCCACTGGAAACCTCCGTGTTGAATTCGACAGTAAATGTATTAAGAATCTATTTACGTGTACTTGAGATGTTTATTACACGTTCTTAATCATTTCTGGGAACTCTCATTGTGTATTTTAACAGTTTTACCACAATTAGACAGTTTGCTTAGAAGTATTTACTGGAACCGCCACCATTTTAACTGATTCACACAAAAAAAACGCCAAAGCCAATCCTCCTAAATTGTAAACACAAAAACTATTCTCGTGATTCAAAGGCTTTAGACACCAATTCTGAGCTCTGTAAACATGAACTCGTAATAATTGAAAGCACAGTCCCGTGAAAACGCCACCCGAAGTACCCGGACTTGTAAACATTACCAGTATTTTCCACTGGAAACCTCCGTGATTGAATTCGACAGTAAATGTAGTAAGAATCTATTTACGTGTACTTGAGGGGTTTATTACACGTTCTTAATCATTTCTGGGAACTCTCATTGTGTATTTTAACAGTTTTACCACAATTAGACAGTTTGCTTAGAAGTATTTACTGGAACCGCCACCATTTTAACTGATTCACACAAGAAAAACGCCAAAGCCAATCCTCCTAAATTGTAAACACAAAAAATATTCTCGTGATTCAAAGGCTTTAGACACCAATTCTGAGCTCTGTAAACATGAACTCTTAATATTTGAAAGCACAGTCCCGTGAAAACGCCACCAGAAGTACCCGGACTTGTAAACATTACCAGTATTTTCGTCATTTCACAGCTTTCCACTGGAAACCTCCGTGATTGAATTCGACAGTAAATGTAGTAAGAATCTATTTACGTGTACTTGAGGTGTTTATTACACGTTCTTAATCATTTCTGGGAACTATCATTGTGTATTTTAACAGTTTTACCACAATTAGACAGTTTTCTTAGAACTGTTTACTGGAACCGCCACCATTTTAACTGATTCACACAAAAAAAAACGCCAAAGCCAATCCTCCTAAATTGTAAACACAAAAACTATTCTCGTGATTCAAAGGCTTTAGACACCAATTCTGAGCTCTGTAAACATGAACTCTTAATATTTGAAAGCACAGTCCCGTGAAAACGCCACCAGAAGTACCCGGACTTGTAAACATTACCAGTATTTTCGTCATTTCACAGCTTTCCACTGGAAACCTCCGTGATTGAATTCGACAGTAAATGTAGCAAGAATCTATTTAGGTGTACTTGAGATGTTTATTACACGTTCTTAATCATTTCTGGGAACTCTCATTGTGTATTTTAACAGTTTTACCACAATTAGACAGTTTGCTTAGAAGTATTTACTGGAACCGCCGCCATTTTAACTGATTCACACAAAAAAAACGCCAAAGCCAATCCTCCTAAATTGTAAACACAAAAACTATTCTCGTGATTCAAAGGCTTTAGACACCAATTCTGAGCTCTGTAAACATGAACTCGTAATAATTGAAAGCACAGTCCCGTGAAAACGCCACCCGAAGTACCCGGACTTGTAAACATTACCAGTATTTTCCTCATTTCACAGCTTTCCACTGGAAACCTCCGTGATTGAATTCGACAGTAAATGTAGTAAGAATCTATTTACGTGTACTTGAGATGTTTATTACACGTTCTTAATCATTTCTGGGAACTCTCATTGTGTATTTTAACAGTTTTACCACAATTAGACAGTTTGCTTAGAAGTATTTACTGGAACCGCCACCATTTTAACTGATTCACACAAAAAAAACGCCAAAGCCAATCCTCCTAAATTGTAAACACAAAAACTATTCTCGTGATTCAAAGGCTTTAGACACCAATTCTGAGCTCTGTAAACATGAACTCGTAATAATTGAAAGCACAGTCCCGTGAAAACGCCACCCGAAGTACCCGGACTTGTAAACATTACCAGTATTTTCGTCATTTCACAGCTTTCCACTGGAAACCTCCGTGATTGAATTCGACAGTAAATGTAGTAAGAATCTATTTACGTGTACTTGAGGGGTTTATTAAACGTTCTTAATCATTTCTGGGAACTCTCATTGTGTATTTTAACAGTTTTACCACAATTAGACAGTTTGCTTAGAAGTATTTACTGGAACCGCCACCATTTTAACTGATTCACACAAAAAAAACGCCAAAGCCAATCCTCCTAAATTGTAAACACAAAAACTATTCTCGTGATTCAAAGGCTTTAGACACCAATTCTTAGCTCTGTAAACATGAACTCTTAATATTTGAAAGCACAGTCCCGTGAAAACGCCACCAGAAGTACCCGTACTTGTAAACATTACCAGTATTTTCGTCATTTCACAGCTTTCCACTGGAAACCTCCGTGTTGAATTCGACAGTAAATGTAGTAAGAATCTATTTACGTGTACTTGAGATGTTTATTACACGTTCTTAGTCATTTCTGGGAACTCTCATTGTGTATTTTAACAGTTTTACCACAATTAGACAGTTTGCTTAGAAGTATTTACTGGAACCGCCACCATTTTAACTGATTCACACAAAAAAAACGCCAAAGCCAATCCTCCTAAATTGTAAACACAAAAACTATTCTCGTGATTCAAAGGCTTTAGACACCAATTCTTAGCTCTGTAAACATGAACTCTTAATATTTGAAAGCACAGTCCCGTGAAAACGCCACCAGAAGTACCCGTACTTGTAAACATTACCAGTATTTTCGTCATTTCACAGCTTTCCACTGGAAACCTCCGTGATTGAATTCGACAGTAAATGTAGTAAGAATCTATTTACGTGTACTTGAGGGGTTTATTAAACGTTCTTAATCATTTCTGGGAACTATCATTGTGTATTTTAACAGTTTTACCACAATTAGACAGTTTTCTTAGAACTGTTTACTGGAACCGCCACCATTTTAACTGATTCACACAAAAAAAAACGCAAAAGCCAATCCTCCTAAATTGTAAACACAAAAACTATTCTCGTGATTCAAAGGCTTTAGACACCAATTCTGAGCTCTGTAAACATGAACTCGTAATAATTGAAAGCACAGTCCCGTGAAAACGCCACCCGAAGTACCCGGACTTGTAAACATTACCAGTATTTTCGTCATTTCACAGCTTTCCACTGGAAACCTCCGTGATTGAATTCGACAGTAAATGTAGTAAGAATCTATTTACGTGTACTTGAGGGGTTTATTAAACGTTCTTAATCATTTCTGGGAACTCTCATTGTGTATTTTAACAGTTTTACCACAATTAGACAGTTTGCTTAGAAGTATTTACTGGAACCGCCACCATTTTAACTGATTCACACAAAAAAAAACGCCAAAGCCAATCCTCCTAAATTGTAAACACAAAAACTATTCTCGTGATTCAAAGGCTTTAGACACCAATTCTTAGCTCTGTAAACATGAACTCTTAATATTTGAAAGCACAGTCCCGTGAAAACGCCACCAGAAGTACCCGTACTTGTAAACATTACCAGTATTTTCGTCATTTCACAGCTTTCCACTGGAAACCTCCGTGTTTAATTCGACAGTAAATGTAGTAAGAATCTATTTACGTGTACTTGAGATGTTTATTACACGTTCTTAATCATTTCTGGGAACTCTCATTGTGTATTTTAACAGTTTTACCACAATTAGACAGTTTGCTTAGAAGTATTTACTGGAACCGCCACCATTTTAACTGATTCACACAAAAAAAACGCCAAAGCCAATCCTCCTAAATTGTAAACACAAAAACTATTCTCGTGATTCAAAGGCTTTAGACACCAATTCTGAGCTCTGTAAACATGAACTCTTAATATTTGAAAGCACAGTCCCGTGAAAACGCCACCAGAAGTACCCGTACTTGTAAACCTTACCAGTATTTTCGTCATTTCACAGCTTTCCACTGGAAACCTCCGTGTTGAATTCGACAGTAAATGTAGTAAGAATCTATTTACGTGTACTTGAGATGTTTATTACACGTTCTTAGTCATTTCTGGGAACTCTCATTGTGTATTTTAACAGTTTTACCACAATTAGACAGTTTGCTTAGAAGTATTTACTGGAACCACCACCATTTTGACTGATTCACACAAAAAAAACGCCAAAGCCAATCCTCCTAAATTGTAAACACAAAAACTATTCTCGTGATTCAAAGGCTTTAGACACCAATTCTTAGCTCTGTAAACATGAACTCTTAATATTTGAAAGCACAGTCCCGTGAAAACGCCACCAGAAGTACCCGTACTTGTAAACATTACCAGTATTTTCGTCATTTCAAAGCTTTCCACTGGAAACGTCCGTGTTTAATTCGACAGTAAATGTAGTAAGAATCTATTTACGTGTACTTGAGGGGTTTATTACACGTTCTTAATCATTTCTGGGAACTCTCATTGTGTATTTTAACAGTTTTACCACAATTAGACAGTTTGCTTAGAAGTATTTACTGGAACCGCCACCATTTTGACTGATTCACACAAAAAAAACGCCAAAGCCAATCCTCCTAAATTGTAAACACAAAAACTATTCTCGTGATTCAAAGGCTTTAGACACCAATTCTGAGCTCTGTAAACATGAACTCTTAATATTTGAAAGCACAGTCCCGTGAAAACGCCACCAGAAGTACCCGGACTTGTAAACATTACCAGTATTTTCGTCATTTCACACCTTTCCACTGGAAACCTCCGTGTTGAATTCGACAGTAAATGTAGTAAGAATCTATTTACGTGTACTTGAGATGTTTATTACACGTTCTTAATCATTTCTGGGAACTCTCATTGTGTATTTTAACAGTTTTACCACAATTAGACAGTTTGCTTAGAAGTATTTACTGGAACCGCCACCATTTTAACTGATTCACACAAAAAAAACGCCAAAGCCAATCCTCCTAAATTGTAAACACAAAAACTATTCTCGTGATTCAAAGGCTTTAGACACCAATTCTGAGCTCTGTAAACATGAACTCGTAATAATTGAAAGCACAGTCCCGTGAAAACGCCACCCGAAGTACCCGGACTTGTAAACATTACCAGTATTTTCCACTGGAAACCTCCGTGATTGAATTCGACAGTAAATGTAGTAAGAATCTATTTACGTGTACTTGAGGGGTTTATTACACGTTCTTAATCATTTCTGGGAACTCTCATTGTGTATTTTAACAGTTTTACCACAATTAGACAGTTTGCTTAGAAGTATTTACTGGAACCGCCACCATTTTAACTGATTCACACAAGAAAAACGCCAAAGCCAATCCTCCTAAATTGTAAACACAAAAAATATTCTCGTGATTCAAAGGCTTTAGACACCAATTCTGAGCTCTGTAAACATGAACTCGTAATAATTGAAAGCACAGTCCCGTGAAAACGCCACCCGAAGTACCCGGACTTGTAAACATTACCAGTATTTTCGTCATTTCACAGCTTTCCACTGGAAACCTCCGTGATTGAATTCGACAGTAAATGTAGTAAGAATCTATTTACGTGTACTTGAGGGGTTTATTACACGTTCTTAATCATTTCTGGGAACTCTCATTGTGTATTTTAACAGTTTTACCACAATTAGACAGTTTGCTTAGAAGTATTTACTGGAACCGCCACCATTTTAACTGATTCACACAAAAAAAACGCCAAAGCCAATCCTCCTAAATTGTAAACACAAAAACTATTCTCGTGATTCAAAGGCTTTAGACACCAATTCTGAGCTCTGTAAACATGAACTCTTAATATTTGAAAGCACAGTCCCGTGAAAACGCCACCAGAAGTACCCGTACTTGTAAACATTACCAGTATTTTCGTCATTTCACAGCTTTCCACTGGAAACCTCCGTGTTGAATTCGACAGTAAATGTAGTAAGAATCTATTTACGTGTACTTGAGATGTTTATTACACGTTCTTAGTCATTTCTGGGAACTCTCATTGTGTATTTTAACAGTTTTACCACAATTAGACAGTTTGCTTAGAAGTATTTACTGGAACCGCCACCATTTTAACTGATTCACACAAAAAAAACGCCAAAGCCAATCCTCCTAAATTGTAAACACAAAAACTATTCTCGTGATTCAAAGGCTTTAGACACCAATTCTTAGCTCTGTAAACATGAACTCTTAATATTTGAAAGCACAGTCCCGTGAAAACGCCACCAGAAGTACCCGTACTTGTAAACATTACCAGTATTTTCGTCATTTCACAGCTTTCCACTGGAAACCTCCGTGATTGAATTCGACAGTAAATGTAGTAAGAATCTATTTACGTGTACTTGAGGGGTTTATTAAACGTTCTTAATCATTTCTGGGAACTATCATTGTGTATTTTAACAGTTTTACCACAATTAGACAGTTTTCTTAGAACTGTTTACTGGAACCGCCACCATTTTAACTGATTCACACAAAAAAAAACGCAAAAGCCAATCCTCCTAAATTGTAAACACAAAAACTATTCTCGTGATTCAAAGGCTTTAGACACCAATTCTGAGCTCTGTAAACATGAACTCGTAATAATTGAAAGCACAGTCCCGTGAAAACGCCACCCGAAGTACCCGGACTTGTAAACATTACCAGTATTTTCGTCATTTCACAGCTTTCCACTGGAAACCTCCGTGTTTAATTCGACAGTAAATGTAGTAAGAATCTATTTACGTGTACTTGAGATGTTTATTACACGTTCTTAATCATTTCTGGGAACTCTCATTGTGTATTTTAACAGTTTTACCACAATTAGACAGTTTGCTTAGAAGTATTTACTGGAACCGCCACCATTTTAACTGATTCACACAAAAAAAACGCCAAAGCCAATCCTCCTAAATTGTAAACACAAAAACTATTCTCGTGATTCAAAGGCTTTAGACACCAATTCTGAGCTCTGTAAACATGAACTCTTAATATTTGAAAGCACAGTCCCGTGAAAACGCCACCAGAAGTACCCGTACTTGTAAACCTTACCAGTATTTTCGTCATTTCACAGCTTTCCACTGGAAACCTCCGTGTTGAATTCGACAGTAAATGTAGTAAGAATCTATTTACGTGTACTTGAGATGTTTATTACACGTTCTTAGTCATTTCTGGGAACTCTCATTGTGTATTTTAACAGTTTTACCACAATTAGACAGTTTGCTTAGAAGTATTTACTGGAACCACCACCATTTTGACTGATTCACACAAAAAAAACGCCAAAGCCAATCCTCCTAAATTGTAAACACAAAAACTATTCTCGTGATTCAAAGGCTTTAGACACCAATTCTTAGCTCTGTAAACATGAACTCTTAATATTTGAAAGCACAGTCCCGTGAAAACGCCACCAGAAGTACCCGTACTTGTAAACATTACCAGTATTTTCGTCATTTCAAAGCTTTCCACTGGAAACGTCCGTGTTTAATTCGACAGTAAATGTAGTAAGAATCTATTTACGTGTACTTGAGGGGTTTATTACACGTTCTTAATCATTTCTGGGAACTCTCATTGTGTATTTTAACAGTTTTACCACAATTAGACAGTTTGCTTAGAAGTATTTACTGGAACCGCCACCATTTTGACTGATTCACACAAAAAAAACGCCAAAGCCAATCCTCCTAAATTGTAAACACAAAAACTATTCTCGTGATTCAAAGGCTTTAGACACCAATTCTGAGCTCTGTAAACATGAACTCTTAATATTTGAAAGCACAGTCCCGTGAAAACGCCACCAGAAGTACCCGGACTTGTAAACATTACCAGTATTTTCGTCATTTCACACCTTTCCACTGGAAACCTCCGTGTTGAATTCGACAGTAAATGTAGTAAGAATCTATTTACGTGTACTTGAGATGTTTATTACACGTTCTTAATCATTTCTGGGAACTCTCATTGTGTATTTTAACAGTTTTACCACAATTAGACAGTTTGCTTAGAAGTATTTACTGGAACCGCCACCATTTTAACTGATTCACACAAAAAAAACGCCAAAGCCAATCCTCCTAAATTGTAAACACAAAAACTATTCTCGTGATTCAAAGGCTTTAGACACCAATTCTGAGCTCTGTAAACATGAACTCGTAATAATTGAAAGCACAGTCCCGTGAAAACGCCACCCGAAGTACCCGGACTTGTAAACATTACCAGTATTTTCCACTGGAAACCTCCGTGATTGAATTCGACAGTAAATGTAGTAAGAATCTATTTACGTGTACTTGAGGGGTTTATTACACGTTCTTAATCATTTCTGGGAACTCTCATTGTGTATTTTAACAGTTTTACCACAATTAGACAGTTTGCTTAGAAGTATTTACTGGAACCGCCACCATTTTAACTGATTCACACAAGAAAAACGCCAAAGCCAATCCTCCTAAATTGTAAACACAAAAAATATTCTCGTGATTCAAAGGCTTTAGACACCAATTCTGAGCTCTGTAAACATGAACTCGTAATAATTGAAAGCACAGTCCCGTGAAAACGCCACCCGAAGTACCCGGACTTGTAAACATTACCAGTATTTTCGTCATTTCACAGCTTTCCACTGGAAACCTCCGTGATTGAATTCGACAGTAAATGTAGTAAGAATCTATTTACGTGTACTTGAGGGGTTTATTAAACGTTCTTAATCATTTCTGGGAACTCTCATTGTGTATTTTAACAGTTTTACCACAATTAGACAGTTTGCTTAGAAGTATTTACTGGAACCGCCACCATTTTAACTGATTCACACAAAAAAAACGCCAAAGCCAATCCTCCTAAATTGTAAACACAAAAACTATTCTCGTGATTCAAAGGCTTTAGACACCAATTCTGAGCTCTGTAAACATGAACTCTTAATATTTGAAAGCACAGTCCCGTGAAAACGCCACCAGAAGTACCCGTACTTGTAAACATTACCAGTATTTTCGTCATTTCACAGCTTTCCACTGGAAACCTCCGTGTTGAATTCGACAGTAAATGTAGTAAGAATCTATTTACGTGTACTTGAGATGTTTATTACACGTTCTTAGTCATTTCTGGGAACTCTCATTGTGTATTTTAACAGTTTTACCACAATTAGACAGTTTGCTTAGAAGTATTTACTGGAACCGCCACCATTTTAACTGATTCACACAAAAAAAACGCCAAAGCCAATCCTCCTAAATTGTAAACACAAAAACTATTCTCGTGATTCAAAGGCTTTAGACACCAATTCTTAGCTCTGTAAACATGAACTCTTAATATTTGAAAGCACAGTCCCGTGAAAACGCCACCAGAAGTACCCGTACTTGTAAACATTACCAGTATTTTCGTCATTTCACAGCTTTCCACTGGAAACCTCCGTGATTGAATTCGACAGTAAATGTAGTAAGAATCTATTTACGTGTACTTGAGGGGTTTATTAAACGTTCTTAATCATTTCTGGGAACTATCATTGTGTATTTTAACAGTTTTACCACAATTAGACAGTTTTCTTAGAACTGTTTACTGGAACCGCCACCATTTTAACTGATTCACACAAAAAAAAACGCAAAAGCCAATCCTCCTAAATTGTAAACACAAAAACTATTCTCGTGATTCAAAGGCTTTAGACACCAATTCTGAGCTCTGTAAACATGAACTCGTAATAATTGAAAGCACAGTCCCGTGAAAACGCCACCCGAAGTACCCGGACTTGTAAACATTACCAGTATTTTCGTCATTTCACAGCTTTCCACTGGAAACCTCCGTGATTGAATTCGACAGTAAATGTAGTAAGAATCTATTTACGTGTACTTGAGGGGTTTATTAAACGTTCTTAATCATTTCTGGGAACTCTCATTGTGTATTTTAACAGTTTTACCACAATTAGACAGTTTGCTTAGAAGTATTTACTGGAACCGCCACCATTTTAACTGATTCACACAAAAAAAACGCCAAAGCCAATCCTCCTAAATTGTAAACACAAAAACTATTCTCGTGATTCAAAGGCTTTAGACACCAATTCTTAGCTCTGTAAACATGAACTCTTAATATTTGAAAGCACAGTCCCGTGAAAACGCCACCAGAAGTACCCGTACTTGTAAACATTACCAGTATTTTCGTCATTTCACAGCTTTCCACTGGAAACCTCCGTGTTGAATTCGACAGTAAATGTAGTAAGAATCTATTTACGTGTACTTGAGATGTTTATTACACGTTCTTAATCATTTCTGGGAACTCTCATTGTGTATTTTAACAGTTTTACCACAATTAGACAGTTTGCTTAGAAGTATTTACTGGAACCGCCACCATTTTAACTGATTCACACAAAAAAAACGCCAAAGCCAATCCTCCTAAATTGTAAACACAAAAACTATTCTCGTGATTCAAAGGCTTTAGACACCAATTCTGAGCTCTGTAAACATGAACTCTTAATATTTGAAAGCACAGTCCCGTGAAAACGCCACCAGAAGTACCCGTACTTGTAAACCTTACCAGTATTTTCGTCATTTCACAGCTTTCCACTGGAAACCTCCGTGTTGAATTCGACAGTAAATGTAGTAAGAATCTATTTACGTGTACTTGAGATGTTTATTACACGTTCTTAGTCATTTCTGGGAACTCTCATTGTGTATTTTAACAGTTTTACCACAATTAGACAGTTTGCTTAGAAGTATTTACTGGAACCACCACCATTTTGACTGATTCACACAAAAAAAACGCCAAAGCCAATCCTCCTAAATTGTAAACACAAAGACTATTCTCGTGATTCAAAGGCTTTAGACACCAATTCTTAGCTCTGTAAACATGAACTCTTAATATTTGAAAGCACAGTCCCGTGAAAACGCCACCAGAAGTACCCGTACTTGTAAACATTACCAGTATTTTCGTCATTTCAAAGCTTTCCACTGGAAACGTCCGTGTTTAATTCGACAGTAAATGTAGTAAGAATCTATTTACGTGTACTTGAGGGGTTTATTACACGTTCTTAATCATTTCTGGGAACTCTCATTGTGTATTTTAACAGTTTTACCACAATTAGACAGTTTGCTTAGAAGTATTTACTGGAACCGCCACCATTTTGACTGATTCACACAAAAAAAACGCCAAAGCCAATCCTCCTAAATTGTAAACACAAAAACTATTCTCGTGATTCAAAGGCTTTAGACACCAATTCTGAGCTCTGTAAACATGAACTCTTAATATTTGAAAGCACAGTCCCGTGAAAACGCCACCAGAAGTACCCGGACTTGTAAACATTACCAGTATTTTCGTCATTTCACACCTTTCCACTGGAAACCTCCGTGTTGAATTCGACAGTAAATGTAGTAAGAATCTATTTACGTGTACTTGAGATGTTTATTACACGTTCTTAATCATTTCTGGGAACTCTCATTGTGTATTTTAACAGTTTTACCACAATTAGACAGTTTGCTTAGAAGTATTTACTGGAACCGCCACCATTTTAACTGATTCACACAAAAAAAACGCCAAAGCCAATCCTCCTAAATTGTAAACACAAAAACTATTCTCGTGATTCAAAGGCTTTAGACACCAATTCTGAGCTCTGTAAACATGAACTCGTAATAATTGAAAGCACAGTCCCGTGAAAACGCCACCCGAAGTACCCGGACTTGTAAACATTACCAGTATTTTCCACTGGAAACCTCCGTGATTGAATTCGACAGTAAATGTAGTAAGAATCTATTTACGTGTACTTGAGGGGTTTATTACACGTTCTTAATCATTTCTGGGAACTCTCATTGTGTATTTTAACAGTTTTACCACAATTAGACAGTTTGCTTAGAAGTATTTACTGGAACCGCCACCATTTTAACTGATTCACACAAGAAAAACGCCAAAGCCAATCCTCCTAAATTGTAAACACAAAAAATATTCTCGTGATTCAAAGGCTTTAGACACCAATTCTGAGCTCTGTAAACATGAACTCTTAATATTTGAAAGCACAGTCCCGTGAAAACGCCACCAGAAGTACCCGGACTTGTAAACATTACCAGTATTTTCGTCATTTCACAGCTTTCCACTGGAAACCTCCGTGATTGAATTCGACAGTAAATGTAGTAAGAATCTATTTACGTGTACTTGAGGTGTTTATTACACGTTCTTAATCATTTCTGGGAACTATCATTGTGTATTTTAACAGTTTTACCACAATTAGACAGTTTTCTTAGAACTGTTTACTGGAACCGCCACCATTTTAACTGATTCACACAAAAAAAAACGCCAAAGCCAATCCTCCTAAATTGTAAACACAAAAACTATTCTCGTGATTCAAAGGCTTTAGACACCAATTCTGAGCTCTGTAAACATGAACTCTTAATATTTGAAAGCACAGTCCCGTGAAAACGCCACCAGAAGTACCCGGACTTGTAAACATTACCAGTATTTTCGTCATTTCACAGCTTTCCACTGGAAACCTCCGTGATTGAATTCGACAGTAAATGTAGCAAGAATCTATTTACGTGTACTTGAGATGTTTATTACACGTTCTTAATCATTTCTGGGAACTCTCATTGTGTATTTTAACAGTTTTACCACAATTAGACAGTTTGCTTAGAAGTATTTACTGGAACCGCCGCCATTTTAACTGATTCACACAAAAAAAACGCCAAAGCCAATCCTCCTAAATTGTAAACATAAAAACTATTCTCGTCATTCCAAGGCTTTAGACACCAATTCTGAGCTCTGTAAACATGAACTCTTAATATTTGAAAGCACAGTCCCGTGAAAACGCCACCAGAAGTACCCGGACTTGTAAACATTACCAGTATTTTCGTCATTTCACAGCTTTCCACTGGAAACCTCCGTGATTGAATTTGACAGTAATGTAGTAAGAATCTATTTAGGTGTACTTGAGATGTTTATTACACGTTCTTAATCATTTCTGGGAACTCTCATTGTGTATTTTAACAGTTTTACCACAATTAGACAGTTTGCTTAGAAGTATTTACTGGAACCGCCACCATTTTAACTGATTCACACAAAAAAAACGCCAAAGCCAATCCTCCTAAATTGTAAACACAAAAACTATTCTCGTGATTCAAAGGCTTTAGACACCAATTCTGAGCTCTGTAAACATGAACTCGTAATAATTGAAAGCACAGTCCCGTGAAAACGCCACCCGAAGTACCCGGACTTGTAAACATTACCAGTATTTTCGTCATTTCACAGCTTTCCACTGGAAACCTCCGTGATTGAATTCGACAGTAAATGTAGTAAGAATCTATTTACGTGTACTTGAGGGGTTTATTAAACGTTCTTAATCATTTCTGGGAACTCTCATTGTGTATTTTAACAGTTTTACCACAATTAGACAGTTTGCTTAGAAGTATTTACTGGAACCGCCACCATTTTAACTGATTCACACAAAAAAAACGCCAAAGCCAATCCTCCTAAATTGTAAACACAAAAACTATTCTCGTGATTCAAAGGCTTTAGACACCAATTCTTAGCTCTGTAAACATGAACTCTTAATATTTGAAAGCACAGTCCCGTGAAAACGCCACCAGAAGTACCCGTACTTGTAAACATTACCAGTGTTTTCGTCATTTCACAGCTTTCCACTGGAAACCTCCGTGTTTAATTCGACAGTAAATGTAGTAAGAATCTATTTACGTGTACTTGAGGGGTTTATTACACGTTCTTAATCATTTCTGGGAACTCTCATTGTGTATTTTAACAGTTTTACCACAATTAGACAGTTTGCTTAGAAGTATTTACTGGAACCGCCACCATTTTGACTGATTCACACAAAAAAAACGCCAAAGCCAATCCTCCTAAATTGTAAACACAAAAACTATTCTCGTGATTCAAAGGCTTAAGACACCAATTCTGAGCTCTGTAAACATGAACTCTTAATATTTGAAAGCACAGTCCCGTGAAAACGCCACCAGAAGTACCCGGACTTGTAAACATTACCAGTATTTTCGTCATTTCACACCTTTCCACTGGAAACCTCCGTGTTGAATCGACAGTAAATGTAGTAAGAATCTATTTACGTGTACTTGAGATGTTTATTACACGTTCTTAATCATTTCTGGGAACTCTCATTGTGTATTTTAACAGTTTTACCACAATTAGACAGTTTGCTTAGAAGTATTTACTGGAACCGCCACCATTTTAACTGATTCACACAAAAAAAACGCCAAAGCCAATCCTCCTAAATTGTAAACACAAAAACTATTCTCGTGATTCAAAGGCTTTAGACACCAATTCTGAGCTCTGTAAACATGAACTCGTAATAATTGAAAGCACAGTCCCGTGAAAACGCCACCCGAAGTACCCGGACTTGTAAACATTACCAGTATTTTCCACTGGAAACCTCCGTGATTGAATTCGACAGTAAATGTAGTAAGAATCTATTTACGTGTACTTGAGGGGTTTATTACACGTTCTTAATCATTTCTGGGAACTCTCATTGTGTATTTTAACAGTTCTACCACAATTAGACAGTTTGATTAGAAGTATTTACTGGAACCGCCACCATTTTAACTGATTCACACAAAAAAAACGCCAAAGCCAATCCTCCTAAATTGTAAACACAAAAAATATTCTCGTGATTCAAAGGCTTTAGACACCAATTCTGAGCTCTGTAAACATGAACTCTTAATATTTGAAAGCACAGTCCCGTGAAAACGCCACCAGAAGTACCCGGACTTGTAAACATTACCAGTATTTTCGTCATTTCACAGCTTTCCACTGGAAACCTCCGTGATTGAATTCGACAGTAAATGTAGTAAGAATCTATTTACGTGTACTTGAGGTGTTTATTACACGTTCTTAATCATTTCTGGGAACTATCATTGTGTATTTTAACAGTTTTACCACAATTATACAGATTTCTTAGAACTGTTTACTGGAACCGCCACCATTTTAACTGATTCACACAAAAAAAAACGCCAAAGCCAATCCTCCTAAATTGTAAACACAAAAACTATTCTCGTGATTCAAAGGCTTTAGACACCAATTCTGAGCTCTGTAAACATGAACTCTTAATATTTGAAAGCACAGTCCCGTGAAAACGCCACCAGAAGTACCCGGACTTGTAAACATTACCAGTATTTTCGTCATTTCACAGCTTTCCACTGGAAACCTCCGTGATTGAATTCGACAGTAAATGTAGCAAGAATCTATTTACGTGTACTTGAGATGTTTATTACACGTTCTTAATCATTTCTGGGAACTCTCATTGTGTATTTTAACAGTTTTACCACAATTAGACAGTTTGCTTAGAAGTATTTACTGGAACCGCCGCCATTTTAACTGATTCACACAAAAAAAACGCCAAAGCCAATCCTCCTAAATTGTAAACATAAAAACTATTCTCGTCATTCCAAGGCTTTAGACACCAATTCTGAGCTCTGTAAACATGAACTCTTAATATTTGAAAGCACAGTCCCGTGAAAACGCCACCAGAAGTACCCGTACTTGTAAACATTACCAGTATTTTCGTCATTTCACAGCTTTCCACTGGAAACCTCCGTGATTGAATTCGACAGTAAATGTAGTAAGAATCTATTTACGTGTACTTGAGGGGTTTATTAAACGTTCTTAATCATTTCTGGGAACTCTCATTGTGTATTTTAACAGTTTTACCACAATTAGACAGTTTGCTTAGAAGTATTTACTGGAACCGCCACCATTTTAACTGATTCACACAAAAAAAACGCCAAAGCCTTTCCTCCTAAATTGTAAACACAAAAACTATTCTCGTGATTCAAAGGCTTTAGACACAAATTCTGAGCTCTGTAAACATGAACTCTTAATAATTGAAAGCACAGTCCCGTGAAAACGCCACCAGAAGTACCCGTACTTGTAAACATTACCAGTATTTTCGTCATTTCACAGCTTTCCACTGGAAACCTCCGTGATTGAATTCGACAGTAAATGTAGTAAGAATCTATTTACGTGTACTTGAGGTGTTTATTACACGTTCTTAATCATTTCTGGGAACTCTCATTGTGTATTTTAACAGTTTTACCACAATTAGACAGTTTGCTTAGAAGTATTTACTGGAACCGCCGCCATTTTAACTGATTCACACAAAAAAAACGCCAAAGCCAATCCTCCTAAATTGTAAACACAAAAACTATTCTCGTGATTCAAAGGCTTTAGACACCAATTCTGAGCTCTGTAAACATGAACTCGTAATAATTGAAAGCACAGTCCCGTGAAAACGCCACCCGAAGTACCCGGACTTGTAAACATTACCAGTATTTTCGTCATTTCACAGCTTTCCACTGGAAACCTCCGTGATTGAATTCGACAGTAAATGTAGTAAGAATCTATTTACGTGTACTTGAGGGGTTTATTAAACGTTCTTAATCATTTCTGGGAACTCTCATTGTGTATTTTAACAGTTTTACCACAATTAGACAGTTTGCTTAGAAGTATTTACTGGAACCGCCACCATTTTAACTGATTCACACAAAAAAAACGCCAAAGCCAATCCTCCTAAATTGTAAACACAAAAACTATTCTCGTGATTCAAAGGCTTTAGACACCAATTCTTAGCTCTGTAAACATGAACTCTTAATATTTGAAAGCACAGTCCCGTGAAAACGCCACCAGAAGTACCCGTACTTGTAAACATTACCAGTGTTTTCGTCATTTCACAGCTTTCCACTGGAAACCTCCGTGTTTAATTCGACAGTAAATGTAGTAAGAATCTATTTACGTGTACTTGAGGGGTTTATTACACGTTCTTAATCATTTCTGGGAACTCTCATTGTGTATTTTAACAGTTTTACCACAATTAGACAGTTTGCTTAGAAGTATTTACTGGAACCGCCACCATTTTGACTGATTCACACAAAAAAAACGCCAAAGCCAATCCTCCTAAATTGTAAACACAAAAACTATTCTCGTGATTCAAAGGCTTTAGACACCAATTCTGAGCTCTGTAAACATGAACTCTTAATATTTGAAAGCACAGTCCCGTGAAAACGCCACCAGAAGTACCCGGACTTGTAAACATTACCAGTATTTTCGTCATTTCACAGCTTTCCACTGGAAACCTCCGTGATTGAATTCGACAGTAAATGTAGCAAGAATCTATTTACGTGTACTTGAGATGTTTATTACACGTTCTTAATCATTTCTGGGAACTCTCATTGTGTATTTTAACAGTTTTACCACAATTAGACAGTTTGCTTAGAAGTATTTACTGGAACCGCCGCCATTTTAACTGATTCACACAAAAAAAACGCCAAAGCCAATCCTCCTAAATTGTAAACATAAAAACTATTCTCGTCATTCCAAGGCTTTAGACACCAATTCTGAGCTCTGTAAACATGAACTCTTAATATTTGAAAGCACAGTCCCGTGAAAACGCCACCAGAAGTACCCGTACTTGTAAACATTACCAGTATTTTCGTCATTTCACAGCTTTCCACTGGAAACCTCCGTGATTGAATTCGACAGTAAATGTAGTAAGAATCTATTTACGTGTACTTGAGGGGTTTATTAAACGTTCTTAATCATTTCTGGGAACTCTCATTGTGTATTTTAACAGTTTTACCACAATTAGACAGTTTGCTTAGAAGTATTTACTGGAACCGCCACCATTTTAACTGATTCACACAAAAAAAACGCCAAAGCCTTTCCTCCTAAATTGTAAACACAAAAACTATTCTCGTGATTCAAAGGCTTTAGACACAAATTCTGAGCTCTGTAAACATGAACTCTTAATAATTGAAAGCACAGTCCCGTGAAAACGCCACCAGAAGTACCCGTACTTGTAAACATTACCAGTATTTTCGTCATTTCACAGCTTTCCACTGGAAACCTCCGTGATTGAATTCGACAGTAAATGTAGTAAAAATCTATTTACGTGTACTTGAGGTGTTTATTACACGTTCTTAATCATTTCTGGGAACTATCATTGTGTATTTTAACAGTTTTACCACAATTAGACAGTTTGCTTAGAAGTATTTACTGGAACCGCCGCCATTTTAACTGATTCACACAAAAAAAACGCCAAAGCCAATCCTCCTAAATTGTAAACATAAAAACTATTCTCGTCATTCCAAGGCTTTAGACACCAATTCTGAGCTCTGTAAACATGAACTCTTAATATTTGAAAGCACAGTCCCGTGAAAACGCCACCAGAAGTACCCGTACTTGTAAACATTACCAGTATTTTCGTCATTTCACAGCTTTCCACTGGAAACCTCCGTGATTGAATTTGACAGTAAATGTAGTAAGAATCTATTTACGTGTACTTGAGATGTTTATTACACGTTCTTAATCATTTCTGGGAACTCTCATTGTGTATTTTAACAGTTTTACCACAATTAGACAGTTTGCTTAGAAGTATTTACTGGAACCGCCACCATTTTAACTGATTCACACAAAAAAAACGCCAAAGCCAATCCTCCTAAATTGTAAACACAAAAACTATTCTCGTGATTCAAAGGCTTTCGACACCAATTCTTAGCTCTGTAAACATGAACTCTTAATATTTGAAAGCACAGTCCCGTGAAAACGCCACCAGAAGTACCCGTACTTGTAAACATTACCAGTATTTTCGTCATTTCACAGCTTTCCACTGGAAACCTCCGTGTTTAATTCGACAGTAAATGTAGTAAGAATCTATTTACGTGTACTTGAGATGTTTATTACACGTTCTTAATCATTTCTGGGAACTCTCATTGTGTATTTTAACAGTTTTACCACAATTAGACAGTTTGCTTAGAAGTATTTACTGGAACCGCCACCATTTTAACTGATTCACACAAAAAAAACGCCAAAGCCAATCCTCCTAAATTGTAAACTCAAAAACTATTCTCGTGATTCAAAGGCTTTAGACACCAATTCTGAGCTCTGTAAACATGAACTCTTAATATTTGAAAGCACAGTCCCGTGAAAACGCCACCAGAAGTACCCGTACTTGTAAACCTTACCAGTATTTTCGTCATTTCACAGCTTTCCACTGGAAACCTCCGTGTTGAATTCGACAGTAAATGTAGTAAGAATCTATTTACGTGTACTTGAGATGTTTATTACACGTTCTTAGTCATTTCTGGGAACTCTCATTGTGTATTTTAACAGTTTTACCACAATTAGACAGTTTGCTTAGAAGTATTTACTGGAACCACCACCATTTTTACTGATTCACACAAAAAAAACGCCAAAGCCAATCCTCCTAAATTGTAAACACAAAAACTATTCTCGTGATTCAAAGGCTTTAGACACCAATTCTTAGCTCTGTAAACATGAACTCTTAATATTTGAAAGCACAGTCCCGTGAAAACGCCACCAGAAGTACCCGTACTTGTAAACATTACCAGTATTTTCGTCATTTCAAAGCTTTCCACTGGAAACCTCCGTGTTTAATTCGACAGTAAATGTAGTAAGAATCTATTTACGTGTACTTGAGGGGTTTATTACACGTTCTTAATCATTTCTGGGAACTCTCATTGTGTATTTTAACAGTTTTACCACAATTAGACAGTTTGCTTAGAAGTATTTACTGGAACCGCCACCATTTTGACTGATTCACACAAAAAAAAACGCCAAAGCCAATCCTCCTAAATTGTAAACACAAAAACTATTCTCGTGATTCAAAGGCTTAAGACACCAATTCTGAGCTCTGTAAACATGAACTCTTAATATTTGAAAGCACAGTCCCGTGAAAACGCCACCAGAAGTACCCGGACTTGTAAACATTACCAGTATTTTCGTCATTTCACACCTTTCCACTGGAAACCTCCGTGTTGAATTCGACAGTAAATGTAGTAAGAATCTATTTACGTGTACTTGAGATGTTTATTACACGTTCTTAATCATTTCTGGGAACTCTCATTGTGTATTTTAACAGTTTTACCACAATTAGACAGTTTGCTTAGAAGTATTTACTGGAACCGCCGCCATTTTAACTGATTCACACAAAAAAAACGCCAAAGCCAATCCTCCTAAATTGTAAACATAAAAACTATTCTCGTCATTCCAAGGCTTTAGACACCAATTCTGAGCTCTGTAAACATGAACTCTTAATATTTGAAAGCACAGTCCCGTGAAAACGCCACCAGAAGTACCCGTACTTGTAAACATTACCAGTATTTTCGTCATTTCACAGCTTTCCACTGGAAACCTCCGTGATTGAATTTGACAGTAAATGTAGTAAGAATCTATTTACGTGTACTTGAGATGTTTATTACACGTTCTTAATCATTTCTGGGAACTCTCATTGTGTATTTTAACAGTTTTACCACAATTAGACAGTTTGCTTAGAAGTATTTACTGGAACCGCCACCATTTTAACTGATTCACACAAAAAAAACGCCAAAGCCAATCCTCCTAAATTGTAAACACAAAAACTATTCTCGTGATTCAAAGGCTTTAGACACCAATTCTTAGCTCTGTAAACATGAACTCTTAATATTTGAAAGCACAGTCCCGTGAAAACGCCACCAGAAGTACCCGTACTTGTAAACATTACCAGTATTTTCGTCATTTCACAGCTTTCCACTGGAAACCTCCGTGTTGAATTCGACAGTAAATGTAGTAAGAATCTATTTACGTGTACTTGAGATGTTTATTACACGTTCTTAATCATTTCTGGGAACTCTCATTGTGTATTTTAACAGTTTTACCACAATTAGACAGTTTGCTTAGAAGTATTTACTGGAACCGCCACCATTTTAACTGATTCACACAAAAAAAACGCCAAAGCCAATCCTCCTAAATTGTAAACACAAAAACTATTCTCGTGATTCAAAGGCTTTAGACACCAATTCTGAGCTCTGTAAACATGAACTCTTAATATTTGAAAGCACAGTCCCGTGAAAACGCCACCAGAAGTACCCGTACTTGTAAACCTTACCAGTATTTTCGTCATTTCACAGCTTTCCACTGGAAACCTCCGTGTTGAATTCGACAGTAAATGTAGTAAGAATCTATTTACGTGTACTTGAGATGTTTATTACACGTTCTTAGTCATTTCTGGGAACTCTCATTGTGTATTTTAACAGTTTTACCACAATTAGACAGTTTGCTTAGAAGTATTTACTGGAACCACCACCATTTTTACTGATTCACACAAAAAAAACGCCAAAGCCAATCCTCCTAAATTGTAAACACAAAAACTATTCTCGTGATTCAAAGGCTTTAGACACCAATTCTTAGCTCTGTAAACATGAACTCTTAATATTTGAAAGCACAGTCCCGTGAAAACGCCACCAGAAGTACCCGTACTTGTAAACATTACCAGTATTTTCGTCATTTCAAAGCTTTCCACTGGAAACCTCCGTGTTTAATTCGACAGTAAATGTAGTAAGAATCTATTTACGTGTACTTGAGGGGTTTATTACACGTTCTTAATCATTTCTGGGAACTCTCATTGTGTATTTTAACAGTTTTACCACAATTAGACAGTTTGCTTAGAAGTATTTACTGGAACCGCCACCATTTTGACTGATTCACACAAAAAAAAACGCCAAAGCCAATCCTCCTAAATTGTAAACACAAAAACTATTCTCGTGATTCAAAGGCTTAAGACACCAATTCTGAGCTCTGTAAACATGAACTCTTAATATTTGAAAGCACAGTCCCGTGAAAACGCCACCAGAAGTACCCGGACTTGTAAACATTACCAGTATTTTCGTCATTTCACACCTTTCCACTGGAAACCTCCGTGTTGAATTCGACAGTAAATGTAGTAAGAATCTATTTACGTGTACTTGAGATGTTTATTACACGTTCTTAATCATTTCTGGGAACTCTCATTGTGTATTTTAACAGTTTTAGAACAATTAGACAGTTTGCTTAGAAGTATTTAATGGAACCGCCACCATTTTAACTGATTCACACAAAAAAAACGCCAAAGCCAATCCTCCTAAATTGTAAACACAAAAACTATTCTCGTGATTCAAAGGCTTTAGACACCAATTCTGAGCTCTGTAAACATGAACTCGTAATAATTGAAAGCACAGTCCCGTGAAAACGCCACCAGAAGTACCCGTACTTGTAAACATTACCAGTATTTTCGTCATTTCACAGCTTTCCACTGGAAACCTCCGTGTTGAATTCGACAGTAAATGTAGTAAGAATCTATTTACGTGTACTTGAGATGTTTATTACACGTTCTTAATCATTTCTGGGAACTCTCATTGTGTATTTTAACAGTTTTACCACAATTAGACAGTTTGCTTAGAAGTATTTACTGGAACCGCCACCATTTTAACTGATTCACACAAAAAAAATGCCAAAGCCAATCCTCCTAAATTGTAAACACAAAAACTATTCTCGTGATTCAAAGGCTTTAGACACCAATTCTGAGCTCTGTAAACATGAACTCTTAATATTTGAAAGCACAGTCCCGTGAAAACGCCACCAGAAGTACCCGTACTTGTAAACCTTACCAGTATTTTCGTCATTTCACAGCTTTCCACTGGAAACCTCCTTGTTGAATTCGACAGTAAATGTAGTAAGAATCTATTTACGTGTACTTGAGATGTTTATTACACGTTCTTAGTCATTTCTGGGAACTCTCATTGTGTATTTTAACAGTTTTACCACAATTAGACAGTTTGCTTAGAAGTATTTACTGGAACCACCACCATTTTGACTGATTCACACAAAAAAAATGCCAAAGCCAATCCTCCTAAATTGTAAACACAAAAACTATTCTCGTGATTCAAAGGCTTTAGACACCAATTCTTAGCTCTGTAAACATGAACTCTTAATATTTGAAAGCACAGTCCCGTGAAAACGCCACCAGAAGTACCCGTACTTGTAAACATTACCAGTATTTTCGTCATTTCAAAGCTTTCCACTGGAAACCTCCGTGTTTAATTCGACAGTAAATGTAGTAAGAATCTATTTACGTGTACTTGAGGGGTTTATTACACGTTCTTAATCATTTCTGGGAACTATCATTGTGTATTTTAACAGTTTTACCACAATTAGACAGTTTGCTTAGAAGTATTTACTGGAACCGCCACCATTTTGACTGATTCACACAAAAAAAACGCCAAAGCCAATCCTCCTAAATTGTAAACACAAAAACTATTCTCGTGATTCAAAGGCTTTAGACACCAATTCTGAGCTCTGTAAACATGAACTCTTAATATTTGAAAGCACATCCCGTGAAAATGCCACCAGAAGTACCCGTACTTGTAAACATTACCAGTATTTTCGTCATTTCACACCTTTCCACTGGAAACCTCCGTGTTGAATTCGACAGTAAATGTAGTAAGAATCTATTTACGTGTACTTGAGATGTTTATTACACGTTCTTAATCATTTCTGGGAACTCTCATTGTGTATTTTAACAGTTTTACCACAATTAGACAGTTTGCTTAGAAGTATTTACTGGAACCGCCACCATTTTAACTGATTCACACACAAAAAAAACGCCAAAGCCAATCCTCCTAAATTGTAAACACAAAAACTATTCTCGTGATTCAAAGGCTTTAGACACCAATTCTGAGCTCTGTAAACATGAACTCGTAATAATTGAAAGCACAGTCCCGTGAAAACGCCACCCGAAGTACCCGGACTTGTAAACATTATCAGTATTTTCCTCATTTCACAGCTTTCCACTGGAAACCTCCGTGATTGAATTCGACAGTAAATGTAGTAAGAATCTATTTACGTGTACTTGAGATGTTTATTACACGTTCTTAATCATTTCTGGGAACTCTCATTGTGTATTTTAACAGTTTTACCACAATTAGACAGTTTGCTTAGAAGTATTTACTGGAACCGCCACCATTTTAACTGATTCACACAAAAAAAACGCCAAAGCCAATCCTCGTAAATTGTAAACACAAAAACTATTCTCGTGATTCAAAGGCTTTAGACACCAATTCTGAGCTCTGTAAACATGAACTCGTAATAATTGAAAGCACAGTCCCGTGAAAACGCCACCCGAAGTACCCGTACTTGTAAACATTACCAGTATTTTCGTCATTTCACAGCTTTCCACTGGAAACCTCCGTGATTGAATTTGACAGTAAATGTAGTAAGAATCTATTTACGTGTACTTGAGATGTTTATTACACGTTCTTAATCATTTCTGGGAACTCTCATTGTGTATTTTAACAGTTTTACCACAATTAGACAGTTTGCTTAGAAGTATTTACTGGAACCGCCACCATTTTAACTGATTCACACAAAAAAAACGCCAAAGCCAATCCTCCTAAATTGTAAACACAAAAACTATTCTCGTGATTCAAAGGCTTTAGACACCAATTCTGAGCTCTGTAAACATGAACTCGTAATAATTGAAAGCACAGTCCCGTGAAAACGCCACCCGAAGTACCCGGACTTGTAAACATTACCAGTATTTTCGTCATTTCACAGCTTTCCACTGGAAACCTCCGTGATTGAATTCGACAGTAAATGTAGTAAGAATCTATTTACGTGTACTTGAGGGGTTTATTAAACGTTCTTAATCATTTCTGGGAACTCTCATTGTGTATTTTAACAGTTTTACCACAATTAGACAGTGTGCTTAGAAGTATTTACTGGAACCGCCACCATTTTGACTGATTCACACAAAAAAAACGCCAAAGCCAATCCTCCTAAATTGTAAACACAAAAACTATTCTCGTGATTCAAAGGCTTTAGACACCAATTCTGAGCTCTGTAAACATGAACTCTTAATATTTGAAAGCACAGTCCCGTGAAAACGCCACCAGAAGTACCCGTACTTGTAAACATTACCAGTATTTTCGTCATTTCACAGCTTTCCACTGGAAACCTCCGTGTTGAATTCGACAGTAAATGTAGTAAGAATCTATTTACGTGTACTTGAGATGTTTATTACACGTTCTTAATCATTTCTGGGAACTCTCATTGTGTATTTTAACAGTTTTACCACAATTAGACAGTTTGCTTAGAAGTATTTACTGGAACCGCCACCATTTTGACTGATTCACACAAAAAAAACGCCAAAGCCAATCCTCCTAAATTGTAAACACAAAAACTATTCTCGTGATTCAAAGGCTTTAGACACCAATTCTGAGCTCTGTAAACATGAACTCTTAATATTTGAAAGCACAGTCCCGTGAAAACGCCACCAGAAGTACCCGGACTTGTAAACATTACCAGTATTTTCGTCATTTCACACCTTTCCACTGGAAACCTCCGTGTTGAATTCGACAGTAAATGTAGTAAGAATCTATTTACGTGTACTTGAGATGTTTATTACACGTTCTTAATCATTTCTGGGAACTCTCATTGTGTATTTTAACAGTTTTACCACAATTAGACAGTTTGCTTAGAAGTATTTACTGGAACCGCCACCATTTTAACTGATTCACACAAAAAAAACGCCAAAGCCAATCCTCCTAAATTGTAAACACAAAAACTATTCTCGTGATTCAAAGGCTTTAGACACCAATTCTGAGCTCTGTAAACATGAACTCGTAATAATTGAAAGCACAGTCCCGTGAAAACGCCACCCGAAGTACCCGGACTTGTAAACATTACCAGTATTTTCCACTGGAAACCTCCGTGATAGAATTCGACAGTAAATGTAGTAAGAATCTATTTACGTGTACTTGAGGGGTTTATTACACGTTCTTAATCATTTCTGGGAACTCTCATTGTGTATTTTAACAGTTTTACCACAATTAGACAGTTTGCTTAGAAGTATTTACTGGAACCGCCACCATTTTAACTGATTCACACAAAAAAAACGCCAAAGCCAATCCTCCTAAATTGTAAACACAAAAACTATTCTCGTGATTCAAAGGCTTTAGACACCAATTCTGAGCTCTGTAAACATGAACTCGTAATAATTGAAAGCACAGTCCCGTGAAAACGCCACCCGAAGTACCCGGACTTGTAAACATTACCAGTATTTTCCACTGGAAACCTCCGTGATAGAATTCGACAGTAAATGTAGTAAGAATCTATTTACGTGTACTTGAGGGGTTTATTACACGTTCTTAATCATTTCTGGGAACTCTCATTGTGTATTTTAACAGTTTTACCACAATTAGACAGTTTGCTTAGAAGTATTTACTGGAACCGCCACCATTTTAACTGATTCACACAAAAAAAACGCCAAAGCCAATCCTCCTAAATTGTAAACACAAAAACTATTCTCGTGATTCAAAGGCTTTAGACACCAATTCTGAGCTCTGTAAACATGAACTCTTAATATTTGAAAGCACAGTCCCGTGAAAACGCCACCAGAAGTACCCGTACTTGTAAACCTTACCAGTATTTTCGTCATTTCACAGCTTTCCACTGGAAACCTCCGTGTTGAATTCGACAGTAAATGTAGTAAGAATCTATTTACGTGTACTTGAGATGTTTATTACACGTTCTTAATCATTTCTGGGAACTATCATTGTGTATTTTAACAGTTTTACCACAATTAGACAGTTTTCTTAGAACTGTTTACTGGAACCGCCACCATTTTAACTGATTCACACAAAAAAAAACGCCAAAGCCAATCCTCCTAAATTGTAAACACAAAAACTATTCTCGTGATTCAAAGGCTTTAGACACCAATTCTGAGCTCTGTAAACATGAACTCTTAATATTTGAAAGCACAGTCCCGTGAAAACGCCACCAGAAGTACCCGGACTTGTAAACATTACCAGTATTTTCGTCATTTCACAGCTTTCCACTGGAAACCTCCGTGATTGAATTCGACAGTAAATGTAGCAAGAATCTATTTACGTGTACTTGAGATGTTTATTACACGTTCTTAATCATTTCTGGGAACTCTCATTGTGTATTTTAACAGTTTTACCACAATTAGACAGTTTGCTTAGAAGTATTTACTGGAACCGCCGCCATTTTAACTGATTCACACAAAAAAAACGCCAAAGCCAATCCTCCTAAATTGTAAACATAAAAACTATTCTCGTCATTCCAAGGCTTTAGACACCAATTCTGAGCTCTGTAAACATGAACTCTTAATATTTGAAAGCACAGTCCCGTGAAAACGCCACCAGAAGTACCCGGACTTGTAAACATTACCAGTATTTTCGTCATTTCACAGCTTTCCACTGGAAACCTCCGTGATTGAATTTGACAGTAAATGTAGTAAGAATCTATTTAGGTGTACTTGAGATGTTTATTACACGTTCTTAATCATTTCTGGGAACTCTCATTGTGTATTTTAACAGTTTTACCACAATTAGACAGTTTGCTTAGAAGTATTTACTGGAACCGCCACCATTTTGACTGATTCACACAAAAAAAACGCCAAAGCCAATCCTCCTAAATTGTAAACACAAAAACTATTCTCGTGATTCAAAGGCTTTAGACACCAATTCTGAGCTCTGTAAACATGAACTCTTAATATTTGAAAGCACAGTCCCGTGAAAACGCCACCAGAAGTACCCGGACTTGTAAACATTACCAGTATTTTCGTCATTTCACACCTTTCCACTGGAAACCTCCGTGTTGAATTCGACAGTAAATGTAGTAAGAATCTATTTACGTGTACTTGAGGGGTTTATTAAACGTTCTTAATCATTTCTGGGAACTCTCATTGTGTATTTTAACAGTTTTACCACAATTAGACAGTTTGCTTAGAAGTATTTACTGGAACCGCCACCATTTTAACTGATTCACACAAAAAAAACGCCAAAGCCAATCCTCCTAAATTGTAAACACAAAAACTATTCTCGTGATTCAAAGGCTTTAGACACCAATTCTTAGCTCTGTAAACATGAACTCTTAATATTTGAAAGCACAGTCCCGTGAAAACGCCACCAGAAGTACCCGTACTTGTAAACATTACCAGTATTTTCGTCATTTCACAGCTTTCCACTGGAAACCTCCGTGTTGAATTCGACAGTAAATGTAGTAAGAATCTATTTACGTGTACTTGAGATGTCTATTACACGTCCTTAATCATTTCTGGGAACTCTCATTGTGTATTTTAACAGTTTTACCACAATTAGACAGTTTGCTTAGAAGTATTTACTGGAACCGCCACCATTTTAACTGATTCACACAAAAAAAACGCCAAAGCCAATCCTCCTAAATTGTAAACACAAAAACTATTCTCGTGATTCAAAGGCTTTAGACACCAATTCTGAGCTCTGTAAACATGAACTCTTAATATTTGAAAGCACAGTCCCGTGAAAACGCCACCAGAAGTACCCGTACTTGTAAACCTTACCAGTATTTTCGTCATTTCACAGCTTTCCACTGGAAACCTCCGTGTTGAATTCGACAGTAAATGTAGTAAGAATCTATTTACGTGTACTTGAGATGTTTATTACACGTTCTTAGTCATTTCTGGGAACTCTCATTGTGTATTTTAACAGTTTTACCACAATTAGACAGTTTGCTTAGAAGTATTTACTGGAACCGCCACCATTTTAACTGATTCACACAAAAAAAACGCCAAAGCCAATCCTCCTAAATTGTAAACACAAAAACTATTCTCGTGATTCAAAGGCTTTAGACACCAATTCTTAGCTCTGTAAACATGAACTCTTAATATTTGAAAGCACAGTCCCGTGAAAACGCCACCAGAAGTACCCGTACTTGTAAACATTACCAGTATTTTCGTCATTTCAAAGCTTTCCACTGGAAACCTCCGTGTTTAATTCGACAGTAAATGTAGTAAGAATCTATTTACGTGTACTTGAGGGGTTTATTACACGTTCTTAATCATTTCTGGGAACTCTCATTGTGTATTTTAACAGTTTTACCACAATTAGACAGTTTGCTTAGAAGTATTTACTGGAACCGCCACCATTTTGACTGATTCACACAAAAAAAACGCCAAAGCCAATCCTCCTAAATTGTAAACACAAAAACTATTCTCGTGATTCAAAGGCTTAAGACACCAATTCTGAGCTCTGTAAACATGAACTCTTAATATTTGAAAGCACAGTCCCGTGAAAACGCCACCAGAAGTACCCGGACTTGTAAACATTACCAGTATTTTCGTCATTTCACACCTTTCCACTGGAAACCTCCGTGTTGAATTCGACAGTAAATGTAGTAAGAATCTATTTACGTGTACTTGAGATGTTTATTACACGTTCTTAATCATTTCTGGGAACTCTCATTGTGTATTTTAACAGTTTTACCACAATTAGACAGTTTGCTTAGAAGTATTTACTGGAACCGCCACCATTTTAACTGATTCACACAAAAAAAACGCCAAAGCCAATCCTCCTAAATTGTAAACACAAAAACTATTCTCGTGATTCAAAGGCTTTAGACACCAATTCTGAGCTCTGTAAACATGAACTCGTAATAATTGAAAGCACAGTCCCGTAAAAACGCCACCCGAAGTACCCGGACTTGTAAACATTACCAGTATTTTCCACTGGAAACCTCCGTGATTGAATTCGACAGTAAATGTAGTAAGAATCTATTTACGTGTACTTGAGGGGTTTATTACACGTTCTTAATCATTTCTGGGAACTCTCATTGTGTATTTTACCAGTTTTACCACAATTAGACAGTTTGCTTAGAAGTATTTACTGGAACCGCCACCATTTTAACTGATTCACACAAAAAAAACGCCAAAGCCAATCCTCCTAAATTGTAAACACAAAAAATATTCTCGTGATTCAAAGGCTTTAGACACCAATTCTGAGCTCTGTAAACATGAACTCTTAATATTTGAAAGCACAGTCCCGTGAAAACGCCACCAGAAGTACCCGGACTTGTAAACATTACCAGTATTTTCGTCATTTCACAGCTTTCCACTGGAAACCTCCGTGTTGAATTCGACAGTAAATGTAGTAAGAATCTATTTACGTGTACTTGAGATGTTTATTACATGTTCTTAATCATTTCTGGGAACTCTCATTGTGTATTTTAACAGTTTTACCACAATTAGACAGTTTGCTTAGAACTTTTTAGTGGAACCGCCACCATTTTAACTGATTCACACAAAAAATACGCCAAAGCCAATCCTCCTAAATTGTAAACATAAAAACTATTCTCGTGATTCAAAGGCTTTAGACACAAATTCTGAGCTCTGTAAACATGAACTCTTAATAATTGAAAGCACAGTCCCGTGAAAACGCCACCAGAAGTACCCGTACTTGTAAACATTACCAGTATTTTCGTCATTTCACAGCTTTCCACTGGAAACCTCCGTGATTGAATTCGACAGTAAATGTAGTAAGAATCTATTTACGTGTACTTGAGGTGTTTATTACACGTTCTTAATCATTTCTGGGAACTATCATTGTGTATTTTAACAGTTTTACCACAATTAGACAGATTTCTTAGAACTGTTTACTGGAACCGCCACCATTTTAACTGATTCACACAAAAAAAAACGCCAAAGCCAATCCTCCTAAATTGTAAACACAAAAACTATTCTCGTGATTCAAAGGCTTTAGACACCAATTCTGAGCTCTGTAAACATGAACTCTTAATATTTGAAAGCACAGTCCCGTGAAAACGCCACCAGAAGTACCCGGACTTGTAAACATTACCAGTATTTTCGTCATTTCACAGCTTTCCACTGGAAACCTCCGTGATTGAATTCGACAGTAAATGTAGCAAGAATCTATTTACGTGTACTTGAGATGTTTATTACACGTTCTTAATCATTTCTGGGAACTCTCATTGTGTATTTTAACAGTTTTACCACAATTAGACAGTTTGCTTAGAAGTATTTACTGGAACCGCCGCCATTTTAACTGATTCACACAAAAAAAACGCCAAAGCCAATCCTCCTAAATTGTAAACATAAAAACTATTCTCGTCATTCCAAGGCTTTAGACACCAATTCTGAGCTCTGTAAACATGAACTCTTAATATTTGAAAGCACAGTCCCGTGAAAACGCCACCAGAAGTACCCGTACTTGTAAACATTACCAGTATTTTCGTCATTTCACAGCTTTCCACTGGAAACCTCCGTGATTGAATTCGACAGTAAATGTAGTAAGAATCTATTTACGTGTACTTGAGATGTTTATTACAGGTTCTTAGTCATTTCTGGGAACTCTCATTGTGTATTTTAACAGTTTTACCACAATTAGACAGTTTGCTTAGAAGTATTTACTGGAACCACCACCATTTTTACTGATTCACACAAAAAAAACGCCAAAGCCAATCCTCCTAAATTGTAAACACAAAAACTATTCTCGTGATTCAAAGGCTTTAGACACCAATTCTTAGCTCTGTAAACATGAACTCTTAATATTTGAAAGCACAGTCCCGTGAAAACGCCACCAGAAGTACCCGTACTTGTAAACATTACCAGTATTTTCGTCATTTCAAAGCTTTCCACTGGAAACCTCCGTGTTTAATTCGACAGTAAATGTAGTAAGAATCTATTTACGTGTACTTGAGGGGTTTATTACACGTTCTTAATCATTTCTGGGAACTCTCATTGTGTATTTTAACAGTTTTACCACAATTAGACAGTTTGCTTAGAAGTATTTACTGGAACCGCCACCATTTTGACTGATTCACACAAAAAAAACGCCAAAGCCAATCCTCCTAAATTGTAAACACAAAAACTATTCTCGTGATTCAAAGGCTTAAGACACCAATTCTGAGCTCTGTAAACATGAACTCTTAATATTTGAAAGCACAGTCCCGTGAAAACGCCACCAGAAGTACCCGGACTTGTAAACATTACCAGTATTTTCGTCATTTCACACCTTTCCACTGGAAACCTCCGTGTTGAATTCGACAGTAAATGTAGTAAGAATCTATTTACGTGTACTTGAGATGTTTATTACACGTTCTTAATCATTTCTGGGAACTCTCATTGTGTATTTTAACAGTTTTACCACAATTAGACAGTTTGCTTAGAAGTATTTACTGGAACCGCCACCATTTTAACCGATTCACACAAAAAAAACGCCAAAGCCAATCCTCCTAAATTGTAAACACAAAAACTATTCTCGTGATTCAAAGGCTTTAGACACCAATTCTGAGCTCTGTAAACATGAACTCGTAATAATTGAAAGCACAGTCCCGTGAAAACGCCACCCGAAGTACCCGGACTTGTAAACATTACCAGTATTTTCCACTGGAAACCTCCGTGATTGAATTCGACAGTAAATGTAGTAAGAATCTATTTACGTGTACTTGAGGGGTTTATTACACGTTCTTAATCATTTCTGGGAACTCTCATTGTGTATTTTACCAGTTTTACCACAATTAGACAGTTTGCTTAGAAGTATTTACTGGAACCGCCACCATTTTAACTGATTCACACAAAAAAAACGCCAAAGCCAATCCTCCTAAATTGTAAACACAAAAACTATTCTCGTGATTCAAAGGCTTTAGACACCAATTCTGAGCTCTGTAAACATGAACTCTTAATATTTGAAAGCACAGTCCCGTGAAAACGCCACCAGAAGTACCCGGACTTGTAAACATTACCAGTATTTTCGTCATTTCACAGCTTTCCACTGGAAACCTCCGTGTTGAATTCGACAGTAAATGTAGTAAGAATCTATTTACGTGTACTTGAGATGTTTATTACACGTTCTTAATCATTTCTGGGAACTCTCATTGTGTATTTTAACAGTTTTACCACAATTAGACAGTTTGCTTAGAACTTTTTAGTGGAACCACCACCATTTTAACTGATTCACACAAAAAATACGCCAAAGCCAATCCTCCTAAATTGTAAACATAAAAACTATTCTCGTGATTCAAAGGCTTTAGACACAAATTCTGAGCTCTGTAAACATGAACTCTTAATAATTGAAAGCACAGTCCCGTGAAAACGCCACCAGAAGTACCCGTACTTGTAAACATTACCAGTATTTTCGTCATTTCACAGCTTTCCACTGGAAACCTCCGTGATTGAATTCGACAGTAAATGTAGTAAGAATCTATTTACGTGTACTTGAGGTGTTTATTACACGTTCTTAATCATTTCTGGGAACTATCATTGTGTATTTTAACAGTTTTACCACAATTAGACAGATTTCTTAGAACTGTTTACTGGAACCGCCACCATTTTAACTGATTCACACAAAAAAAAACGCCAAAGCCAATCCTCCTAAATTGTAAACACAAAAACTATTCTCGTGATTCAAAGGCTTTAGACACCAATTCTGAGCTCTGTAAACATGAACTCTTAATATTTGAAAGCACAGTCCCGTGAAAACGCCACCAGAAGTACCCGGACTTGTAAACATTACCAGTATTTTCGTCATTTCACAGCTTTCCACTGGAAACCTCCGTGATTGAATTCGACAGTAAATGTAGCAAGAATCTATTTACGTGTACTTGAGATGTTTATTACACGTTCTTAATCATTTCTGGGAACTCTCATTGTGTATTTTAACAGTTTTACCACAATTAGACAGTTTGCTTAGAAGTATTTACTGGAACCGCCGCCATTTTAACTGATTCACACAAAAAAAACGCCAAAGCCAATCCTCCTAAATTGTAAACATAAAAACTATTCTCATCATTCCAAGGCTTTAGACACCAATTCTGAGCTCTGTAAACATGAACTCTTAATATTTGAAAGCACAGTCCCGTGAAAACGCCACCAGAAGTACCCGTACTTGTAAACATTACCAGTATTTTCGTCATTTCACAGCTTTCCACTGGAAACCTCCGTGATTGAATTCGACAGTAAATGTAGTAAGAATCTATTTACGTGTACTTGAGGGGTTTATTAAACGTTCTTAATCATTTCTGGGAACTCTCATTGTGTATTTTAACAGTTTTACCACAATTAGACAGTTTGCTTAGAAGTATTTACTGGAACCGCCACCATTTTAACTGATTCACACAAAAAAAACGCCAAAGCCTTTCCTCCTAAATTGTAAACACAAAAACTATTCTCGTGATTCAAAGGCTTTAGACACAAATTCTGAGCTCTGTAAACATGAACTCTTAATAATTGAAAGCACAGTCCCGTGAAAACGCCACCAGAAGTACCCGTACTTGTAAACATTACCAGTATTTTCGTCATTTCACAGCTTTCCACTGGAAACCTCCGTGATTGAATTCGACAGTAAATGTAGTAAGAATCTATTTACGTGTACTTGAGGTGTTTATTACACGTTCTTAATCATTTCTGGGAACTATCATTGTGTATTTTAACAGTTTTACCACAATTAGACAGTTTGCTTAGAAGTATTTACTGGAACCGCCGCCATTTTAACTGATTCACACAAAAAAAACGCCAAAGCCAATCCTCCTAAATTGTAAACATAAAAACTATTCTCGTCATTCCAAGGCTTTAGACACCAATTCTGAGCTCTGTAAACATGAACTCTTAATATTTGAAAGCACAGTCCCGTGAAAACGCCACCAGAAGTACCCGTACTTGTAAACATTACCAGTATTTTCGTCATTTCACAGCTTTCCACTGGAAACCTCCGTGATTGAATTTGACAGTAAATGTAGTAAGAATCTATTTACGTGTACTTGAGATGTTTATTACACGTTCTTAATCATTTCTGGGAACTCTCATTGTGTATTTTAACAGTTTTACCACAATTAGACAGTTTGCTTAGAAGTATTTACTGGAACCGCCACCATTTTAACTGATTCACACAAAAAAAACGCCAAAGCCAATCCTCCTAAATAGTAAACACAAAAACTATTCTCGTGATTCAAAGGCTTTAGACACCAATTCTTAGCTCTGTAAACATGAACTCTTAATATTTGAAAGCACAGTCCCGTGAAAACGCCACCAGAAGTACCCGTACTTGTAAACATTACCAGTATTTTCGTCATTTCACAGCTTTCCACTGGAAACCTCCGTGTTGAATTCGACAGTAAATGTAGTAAGAATCTATTTACGTGTACTTGAGATGTTTATTACACGTTCTTAATCATTTCTGGGAACTCTCATTGTGTATTTTAACAGTTTTACCACAATTAGACAGTTTGCTTAGAAGTATTTACTGGAACCGCCACCATTTTAACTGATTCACACAAAAAAAACGCCAAAGCCAATCCTCCTAAATTGTAAACACAAAAACTATTCTCGTGATTCAAAGGCTTTAGACACCAATTCTGAGCTCTGTAAACATGAACTCTTAATATTTGAAAGCACAGTCCCGTGAAAACGCCACCAGAAGTACCCGTACTTGTAAACCTTACCAGTATTTTCGTCATTTCACAGCTTTCCACTGGAAACCTCCGTGTTGAATTCGACAGTAAATGTAGTAAGAATCTATTTACGTGTACTTGAGATGTTTATTACACGTTCTTAGTCATTTCTGGGAACTCTCATTGTGTATTTTAACAGTTTTACCACAATTAGACAGTTTGCTTAGAAGTATTTACTGGAACCACCACCATTTTTACTGATTCACACAAAAAAAACGCCAAAGCCAATCCTCCTAAATTGTAAACACAAAAACTATTCTCGTGATTCAAAGGCTTTAGACACCAATTCTTAGCTCTGTAAACATGTACTCTTAATATTTGAAAGCACAGTCCCGTGAAAACGCCACCAGAAGTACCCGTACTTGTAAACATTACCAGTATTTTCGTCATTTCAAAGCTTTCCACTGGAAACCTCCGTGTTTAATTCGACAGTAAATGTAGTAAGAATCTATTTACGTGTACTTGAGGGGTTTATTACACGTTCTTAATCATTTCTGGGAACTCTCATTGTGTATTTTAACAGTTTTACCACAATTAGACAGTTTGCTTAGAAGTATTTACTGGAACCGCCACCATTTTGACTGATTCACACACAAAAAAAGGCCAAAGCCAATCCTCCTAAATTGTAAACACAAAAACTATTCTCGTGATTCAAAGGCTTAAGACACCAATTCTGAGCTCTGTAAACATGAACTCTTAATATTTGAAAGCACAGTCCCGTGAAAACGCCACCAGAAGTACCCGGACTTGTAAACATTACCAGTATTTTCGTCATTTCACACCTTTCCACTGGAAACCTCCGTGTTGAATTCGACAGTAAATGTAGTAAGAATCTATTTACGTGTACTTGAGATGTTTATTACACGTTCTTAATCATTTCTGGGAACTCTCATTGTGTATTTTAACAGTTTTACCACAATTAGACAGTTTGCTTAGAAGTATTTACTGGAACCGCCACCATTTTAACTGATTCACACAAAAAAAACGCCAAAGCCAATCCTCCTAAATTGTAAACACAAAAACTATTCTCGTGATTCAAAGGCTTTAGACACCAATTCTGAGCTCTGTAAACATGAACTCGTAATAATTGAAAGCACAGTCCCGTGAAAACGCCACCAGAAGTACCCGTACTTGTAAACATTACCAGTATTTTCGTCATTTCACAGCTTTCCACTGGAAACCTCCGTGTTGAATTCGACAGTAAATGTAGTAAGAATCTATTTACGTGTACTTGAGATGTTTATTACACGTTCTTAATCATTTCTGGGAACTCTCATTGTGTATTTTAACAGTTTTACCACAATTAGACAGTTTGCTTAGAAGTATTTACTGGAACCGCCACCATTTTAACTGATTCACACAAAAAAAACGCCAAAGCCAATCCTCCTAAATTGTAAACACAAAAACTATTCTCGTGATTCAAAGGATTTAGACACCAATTCTGAGCTCTGTAAACATGAACTCTTAATATTTGAAAGCACAGTCCCGTGAAAATGCCACCAGAAGTACCCGTACTTGTAAACATTACCAGTATTTTCGTCATTTCACACCTTTCCACTGGAAACCTCCGTGTTGAATTCGACAGTAAATGTAGTAAGAATCTATTTACGTGTACTTGAGATGTTTATTACACGTTCTTAATCATTTCTGGGAACTCTCATTGTGTATTTTAACAGTTTTACCACAATTAGACAGTTTGCTTAGAAGTATTTACTGGAACCTCCACCATTTTAACTGATTCACACAAAAAAAAAACGCCAAAGCCAATCCTCCTAAATTGTAAACACAAAAACTATTCTCGTGATTCAAAGGCTTTAGACACCAATTCTGAGCTCTGTAAACATGAACTCGTAATAATTGAAAGCACAGTCCCGTGAAAACGCCACCCGAAGTACCCGTACTTGTAAACATTACCAGTATTTTCGTCATTTCACAGCTTTCCACTGGAAACCTCCGTGATTGAATTTGACAGTAAATGTAGTAAGAATCTATTTACGTGTACTTGAGATGTTTATTACACGTTCTTAATCATTTCTGGGAACTCTCATTGTGTATTTTAACAGTTTTACCACAATTAGACAGTTTGCTTAGAAGTATTTACTGGAACCGCCACCATTTTAACTGATTCACACAAAAAAAACGCCAAAGCCAATCCTCCTAAATTGTAAACACAAAAACTATTCTCGTGATTCAAAGGCTTTAGACACCAATTCTGAGCTCTGTAAACATGAACTCGTAATAATTGAAAGCACAGTCCCGTGAAAACGCCACCCGAAGTACCCGGACTTGTAAACATTACCAGTATTTTCGTCATTTCACAGCTTTCCACTGGAAACCTCCGTGATTGAATTCGACAGTAAATGTAGTAAGAATCTATTTACGTGTACTTGAGGGGTTTATTAAACGTTCTTAATCATTTCTGGGAACTCTCATTGTGTATTTTAACAGTTTTACCACAATTAGACAGTTTGCTTAGAAGTATTTACTGGAACCGCCACCATTTTGACTGATTCACACAAAAAAAACGCCAAAGCCAATCCTCCTAAATTGTAAACACAAAAACTATTCTCGTGATTCAAAGGCTTTAGACACCAATTCTTAGCTCTGTAAACATGAACTCTTAATATTTGAAAGCACAGTCCCGTGAAAACGCCACCAGAAGTACCCGTACTTGTAAACATTACCAGTATTTTCGTCATTTCACAGCTTTCCACTGGAAACCTCTGTGTTGAATTCGACAGTAAATGTAGTAAGAATCTATTTACGTGTACTTGAGATGTTTATTACACGTTCTTAGTCATTTCTGGGAACTCTCATTGTGTATTTTAACAGTTTTACCACAATTAGACAGTTTGCTTAGAAGTATTTACTGGAACCGCCACCATTTTAACTGATTCACACAAAAAAAACGCCAAAGCCAATCCTCCTAAATTGTAAACACAAAAACTATTCTCGTGATTCAAAGGCTTTAGACACCAATTCTTAGCTCAGTAAACATGAACTGTTAATATTTCAAAGCACAGTCCCGTGAAAACGCCACCAGAAGTACCCGTACTTGTAAACATTACCAGTATTTTCGTCATTTCACAGCTTTCCACTGGAAACCTCCGTGATTGAATTCGACAGTAAATGTAGTAAGAATCTATTTACGTGTACTTGAGGGGTTTATTAAACGTTCTTAATCATTTCTGGGAACTATCATTGTGTATTTTAACAGTTTTACCACAATTAGACAGTTTTCTTAGAACTGTTTACTGGAACCGCCACCATTTTAACTGATTCACACAAAAAAAAAACGCCAAAGCCAATCCTCCTAAATTGTAAACACAAAAACTATTCTCGTGATTCAAAGGCTTTAGACACCAATTCTGAGCTCTGTAAACATGAACTCGTAATAATTGAAAGCACAGTCCCGTGAAAACGCCACCCGAAGTACCCGGACTTGTAAACATTACCAGTATTTTCGTCATTTCACAGCTTTCCACTGGAAACCTCCGTGTTGAATTCGACAGTAAATGTAGTAAGAATCTATTTACGTGTACTTGAGATGTTTATTACACGTTCTTAGTCATTTCTGGGAACTCTCATTGTGTATTTTAACAGTTTTACCACAATTAGACAGTTTGCTTAGAAGTATTTACTGGAACCGCCACCATTTTAACTGATTCACACAAAAAAAACGCCAAAGCCAATCCTCCTAAATTGTAAACACAAAAACTATTCTCGTGATTCAAAGGCTTTAGACACCAATTCTTAGCTCAGTAAACATGAACTGTTAATATTTCAAAGCACAGTCCCGTGAAAACGCCACCAGAAGTACCCGTACTTGTAAACATTACCAGTATTTTCGTCATTTCACAGCTTTCCACTGGAAACCTCCGTGATTGAATTCGACAGTAAATGTAGTAAGAATCTATTTACGTGTACTTGAGGGGTTTATTAAACGTTCTTAATCATTTCTGGGAACTATCATTGTGTATTTTAACAGTTTTACCACAATTAGACAGTTTTCTTAGAACTGTTTACTGGAACCGCCACCATTTTAACTGATTCACACAAAAAAAAAACGCCAAAGCCAATCCTCCTAAATTGTAAACACAAAAACTATTCTCGTGATTCAAAGGCTTTAGACACCAATTCTGAGCTCTGTAAACATGAACTCGTAATAATTGAAAGCACAGTCCCGTGAAAACGCCACCCGAAGTACCCGGACTTGTAAACATTACCAGTATTTTCGTCATTTCACAGCTTTCCACTGGAAACCTCCGTGATTGAATTCGACAGTAAATGTAGTAAGAATCTATTTACGTGTACTTGAGGGGTTATTAAACGTTCTTAATCATTTCTGGGAACTCTCATTGTGTATTTTAACAGTTTTACCACAATTAGACAGTTTGCTTAGAAGTATTTACTGGAACCGCCACCATTTTAACTGATTCACACAAAAAAAACGCCAAAGCCAATCCTCCTAAATTGTAAACACAAAAACTATTCTCGTGATTCAAAGGCTTTAGACACCAATTCTTAGCTCTGTAAACATGAACTCTTAATATTTGAAAGCACAGTCCCGTGAAAACGCCACCAGAAGTACCCGGACTTGTAAACATTACCAGTATTTTCGTCATTTCACAGCTTTCCACTGGAAACCTCCGTGTTGAATTCGACAGTAAATGTAGTAAGAATCTATTTACGTGTACTTGAGATGTTTATTACACGTTCTTAATCATTTCTGGGAACTCTCATTGTGTATTTTAACAGTTTTACCACAATTAGACAGTTTGCTTAGAAGTATTTACTGGAACCGCCACCATTTTGACTGATTCACACAAAAAAAACGCCAAAGCCAATCCTCCTAAATTGTAAACACAAAAACTATTCTCGTGATTCAAAGGCTTTAGACACCAATTCTGAGCTCTGTAAACATGAACTCTTAATATTTGAAAGCACAGTCCCGTGAAAACGCCACCAGAAGTACCCGGACTTGTAAACATTACCAGTATTTTCGTCATTTCACACCTTTCCAATGGAAACCTCCGTGTTGAATTCGACAGTAAATGTAGTAAGAATCTATTTACGTGTACTTGAGATGTTTATTACACGTTCTTAATCATTTCTGGGAACTCTCATTGTGTATTTTAACAGTTTTACCACAATTAGACAGTTTGCTTAGAAGTATTTACTGGAACCGCCACCATTTTAACTGATTCACACAAAAAAAACGCCAAAGCCAATCCTCCTAAATTGTAAACACAAAAACTATTCTCGTGATTCAAAGGCTTTAGGCACCAATTCTGAGCTCTGTAAACATGAACTCGTAATAATTGAAAGCACAGTCCCGTGAAAACGCCACCCGAAGTACCCGGACTTGTAAACATTACCAGTATTTTCCACTGGAAACCTCCGTGATTGAATTCGACAGTAAATGTAGTAAGAATCTATTTACGTGTACTTGAGGGGTTTATTACACGTTCTTAATCATTTCTGGGAACTCTCATTGTGTATTTTAACAGTTTTACCACAATTAGACAGTTTGCTTAGAAGTATTTACTGTAACCGCCACCATTTTAACTGATTCACACAAAAAAAACGCCAAAGCCAATCCTCCTAAATTGTAAACACAAAAACTATTCTCGTGATTCAAAGGCTTTAGACACCAATTCTGAGCTCTGTAAACATGAACTCTTAATATTTGAAAGCACAGTCCCGTGAAAACGCCACCAGAAGTACCCGTACTTGTAAACCTTACCAGTATTTTCGTCATTTCACAGCTTTCCACTGGAAACCTCCGTGTTGAATTCGACAGTAAATGTAGTAAGAATCTATTTACGTGTACTTGAGATGTTTATTACACGTTCTTAATCATTTCTGGGAACTCTCATTGTGTATTTTAACAGTTTTACCACAATTAGACAGTTTGCTTAGAACTTTTTAGTGGAACCACCACCATTTTAACTGATTCACACAAAAATTATGCCAAAGCCAATCCTCCTAAATTGTAAACATAACAACTATTCTCGTGATTCAAAGGCTTTAGACACAAATTCTGAGCTCTGTAAACATGAACTCTTAATAATTGAAAGCACAGTCCCGTGAAAACGCCACCAGAAGTACCCGTACTTGTAAACATTACCAGTATTTTCGTCATTTCACAGCTTTCCACTGGAAACCTCCGTGATTGAATTCGACAGTAAATGTAGTAAGAATCTATTTACGTGTACTTGAGGTGTTTATTACACGTTCTTAATCATTTCTGGGAACTATCATTGTGTATTTTAACAGTTTTACCACAATTAGACAGTTTTCTTAGAACTGTTTACTGGAACCGACACCATTTTAACTGATTCACACAAAAAAAAACGCCAAAGCCAATCCTCCTAAATTGTAAACACAAAAACTATTCTCGTGATTCAAAGGCTTTAGACACCAATTCTGAGCTCTGTAAACATGAACTCTTAATATTTGAAAGCACAGTCCCGTGAAAACGCCACCAGAAGTACCCGGACTTGTAAACATTATCAGTATTTTCGTCATTTCACACCTTTCCACTGGAAACCTCCGTGATTGAATTCGACAGTAAATGTAGCAAGAATCTTTTTACGTGTACTTGAGATGTTTATTACACGTTCTTAATCATTTCTGGGAACTCTCATTGTGTATTTTAACAGTTTTACCACAATTAGACAGTTTGCTTAGAAGTATTTACTGGAACAGCCGCCATTTTAACTGATTCACACAAAAAAAACGCCAAAGCCAATCCTCCTAAATTGTAAACATAAAAACTATTCTCGTCATTCCAAGGCTTTAGACACCAATTCTGAGCTCTGTAACATGAACTCTAAATAATTGAAAGCACAGTCCCGTGAAAACGCCACCAGAAGGACCCGTACTTGTAAAAATTACCAGTATTTTCGTCATTTCACAGCTTTCCACTCGAAACCTCCGTGATTGAATTCGACAGTAAATGTAGTAAGAATCTATTTACGTGTACTTGAGGTGTTTATTACACGTTCTTAATCATTTCTGGGAACTCTCATTGTGTATTTTAACAGTTTTACCACAATTAGACAGTTTGCTTAGAAGTATTTACTGGAACCGCCACCATTTTAACTGATTCACACAAAAAAAACGCCAAAGCCAATCCTCCTAAATTGTAAACACAAAAACTATTCTCGTGATTCAAAGGCTTTAGACACCAATTCTTAGCTCTGTAAACATGAACTCTTAATATTTGAAAGCACAGTCCCGTGAAAACGCCACCAGAAGTACCCGTACTTGTAAACATTACCAGTATTTTCGTCATTTCACAGCTTTCCACTGGAAACCTCCGTGTTGAATTCGACAGTAAATGTAGTAAGAATCTATTTACGTGTACTTGAGATGTTTATTACACGTTCTTAATCATTTCTGGGAACTCTCATTGTGTATTTTAACAGTTTTACCACAATTAGACAGTTTGCTTAGAAGTATTTACTGGAACCGCCACCATTTTAACTGATTCACACAAAAAAAACGCCAAAGCCAATCCTCCTAAATTGTAAACACAAAAACTATTCTCGTGATTCAAAGGCTTTAGACACCAATTCTGAGCTCTGTAAACATGAACTCGTAATAATTGAAAGCACAGTCCCGTGAAAACGCCACCCGAAGTACCCGGACTTGTAAACATTACCAGTATTTTCCACTGGAAACCTCCATGATTGAATTCGACAGTAAATGTAGTAAGAATCTATTTACGTGTACTTGAGGGGTTTATTACACGTTCTTAATCATTTCTGGGAACTCTCATTGTGTATTTTAACAGTTTTACCACAATTAGACAGTTTGCTTAGAAGTATTTACTGGAACCGCCACCATTTTAACTGATTCACACAAAAAAAACGCCAAAGCCAATCCTCCTAAATTGTAAACACAAAAACTATTCTCGTCATTCCAAGGCTTTAGACACCAATTCTGAGCTCTGTAAACATGAACTCTTAATATTTGAAAGCACAGTCCCGTGAAAACGCCACCAGAAGTACCCGTACTTGTAAACATTACCAGTATTTTCGTCATTTCACAGCTTTCCACTGGAAACCTCCGTGTTTAATTCGACAGTAAATGTAGTAAGAATCTATTTACGTGTACTTGAGGGGTTTATTACACGTTCTTAATCATTTCTGGGAACTCTCATTGTGTATTTTAACAGTTTTACCACAATTAGACAGTTTGCTTAGAAGTATTTACTGGAACCGCCACCATTTTGACTGATTCACACAAAAAAAACGCCAAAGCCAATCCTCCTAAATTGTAAACACAAAAACTATTCTCGTGATTCAAAGGCTTTAGACACCAATTCTGAGCTCTGTAAACATGAACTCTTAATATTTGAAAGCACAGTCCCGTGAAAATGCCACCAGAAGTACCCGTACTTGTAAACATTACCAGTATTTTCGTCATTTCACACCTTTCCACTGGAAACCTCCGTGTTGAATTCGACAGTAAATGTAGTAAGAATCTATTTACGTGTACTTGAGATGTTTATTACACGTTCTTAATCATTTCTGGGAACTCTCATTGTGTATTTTAACAGTTTTACCACAATTAGACAGTTTGCTTAGAAGTATTTACTGGAACCGCCACCATTTTAACTGATTCACACAAAAAAAACGCCAAAGCCAATCCTCCTAAATTGTAAACACAAAAACTATTCTCGTGATTCAAAGGCTTTAGACACCAATTCTGAGCTCTGTAAACATGAACTCGTAATAATTGAAAGCACAGTCCCGTGAAAACGCCACCCGAAGTACCCGGACTTGTAAACATTACCAGTATTTTCCTCATTTCACAGCTTTCCACTGGAAACCTCCGTGATTGCATTCGACAGTAAATGTAGTAAGAATCTATTTACGTGTACTTGAGATGTTTATTACACGTTCTTAATCATTTCTGGGAACTCTCATTGTGTATTTTAACAGTTTTACCACAATTAGACAGTTTGCTTAGAAGTATTTACTGGAACCGCCACCATTTTAACTGATTCACACAAAAAAAACGCCAAAGCCAATCCTCCTAAATTGTAAACACAAAAACTATTCTCGTGATTCAAAGGCTTTAGACACCAATTCTGAGCTCTGTAAACATGAACTCGTAATAATTGAAAGCACAGTCCCGTGAAAACGCCACCCGAAGTACCCGTACTTGTAAACATTACCAGTATTTTCGTCATTTCACAGCTTTCCACTGGAAACCTCCGTGATTGAATTTGACAGTAAATGTAGTAAGAATCTATTTACGTGTACTTGAGATGTTTATTACACGTTCTTAATCATTTCTGGGAACTCTCATTGTGTATTTTAACAGTTTTACCACAATTAGACAGTTTGCTTATAAGTATTTACTGGAACCGCCACCATTTTAACTGATTCACACAAAAAAAACGCCAAAGCCAATCCTCCTAAATTGTAAACACAAAAACTATTCTCATGATTCAAAGGCTTTAGACACCAATTCTGAGCTCTGTAAACATGAACTCGTAATAATTGAAAGCACAGTCCCGTGAAAACGCCACCCGAAGTACCCGGACTTGTAAACATTACCAGTATTTTCGTCATTTCACAGCTTTCCACTGGAAACCTCCGTGATTGAATTCGACAGTAAATGTAGTAAGAATCTATTTACGTGTACTTGAGGGGTTTATTAAACGTTCTTAATCATTTCTGGGAACTCTCATTGTGTATTTTAACAGTTTTACCACAATTAGACAGTTTGCTTAGAAGTATTTACTGGAACCGCCACCATTTTAACTGATTCACACAAAAAAAACGCCAAAGCCAATCCTCCTAAATTGTAAACACAAAAACTATTCTCGTGATTCAAAGGCTTTAGACACCAATTCTGAGCTCTGTAAACATGAACTCTTAATATTTGAAAGCACAGTCCCGTGAAAACGCCACCAGAAGTACCCGTACTTGTAAACCTTACCAGTATTTTCGTCATTTCACAGCTTTCCACTGGAAACCTCCGTGTTGAATTCGACAGTAAATGTAGTAAGAATCTATTTACGTGTACTTGAGATGTTTATTACACGTTCTTAGTCATTTCTGGGAACTCTCATTGTGTATTTTAACAGTTTTACCACAATTAGACAGTTTGCTTAGAAGTATTTACTGGAACCGCCACCATTTTAACTGATTCACACAAAAAAAACGCCAAAGCCAATCCTCCTAAATTGTAAACACAAAAACTATTCTCGTGATTCAAAGGCTTTAGACACCAATTCTTAGCTCTGTAAACATGAACTCTTAATATTTGAAAGCACAGTCCCGTGAAAACGCCACCAGAAGTACCCGTACTTGTAAACATTACCAGTATTTTCGTCATTTCACAGCTTTCCACTGGAAACCTCCGTGATTGAATTCGACAGTAAATGTAGTAAGAATCTATTTACGTGTACTTGAGGGGTTTATTAAACGTTCTTAATCATTTCTGGGAACTATCATTGTGTATTTTAACAGTTTTACCACAATTAGACAGTTTTCTTAGAACTGTTTACTGGAACCGCCACCATTTTAACTGATTCACACACAAAAAAACGCAAAAGCCAATCCTCCTAAATTGTAAACACAAAAACTATTCTCGTGTTTCAAAGGCTTTAGACACCAATTCTGAGCTCTGTAAACATGAACTCGTAATAATTGAAAGCACAGTCCCGTGAAAACGCCACCCGAAGTACCCGGACTTGTAAACATTACCAGTATTTTCGTCATTTCACAGCTTTCCACTGGAAACCTCCGTGATTGAATTCGACAGTAAATGTAGTAAGAATCTATTTACGTGTACTTGAGGGGTTTATTACACGTTCTTAATCATTTCTGGGAACTCTCATTGTGTATTTTAACAGTTTTACCACAATTAGACAGTTTGCTTAGAAGTATTTACTGGAACCGCCACCATTTTAACTGATTCACACAAAAAAAACGCCAAAGCCAATCCTCCTAAATTGTAAACACAAAAACTATTCTCGTCATTCCAAGGCTTTAGACACCAATTCTGAGCTCTGTAAACATGAACTCTTAATATTTGAAAGCACAGTCCCGTGAAAACGCCACCAGAAGTACCCGTACTTGTAAACATTACCAGTATTTTCGTCATTTCACAGCTTTCCACTGGAAACCTCCGTGTTTAATTCGACAGTAAATGTAGTAAGAATCTATTTACGTGTACTTGAGGGGTTTATTACACGTTCTTAATCATTTCTGGGAACTCTCATTGTGTATTTTAACAGTTTTACCACAATTAGACAGTTTGCTTAGAAGTATTTACTGGAACCGCCACCATTTTGACTGATTCACACAAAAAAAACGCCAAAGCCAATCCTCCTAAATTGTAAACACAAAAACTATTCTCGTGATTCAAAGGCTTTAGACACCAATTCTGAGCTCTGTAAACATGAACTCTTAATATTTGAAAGCACAGTCCCGTGAAAATGCCACCAGAAGTACCCGTACTTGTAAACATTACCAGTATTTTCGTCATTTCACACCTTTCCACTGGAAACCTCCGTGTTGAATTCGACAGTAAATGTAGTAAGAATCTATTTACGTGTACTTGAGATGTTTATTACACGTTCTTAATCATTTCTGGGAACTCTCATTGTGTATTTTAACAGTTTTACCACAATTAGACAGTTTGCTTAGAAGTATTTACTGGAACCGCCACCATTTTAACTGATTCACACAAAAAAAACGCCAAAGCCAATCCTCCTAAATTGTAAACACAAAAACTATTCTCGTGATTCAAAGGCTTTAGACACCAATTCTGAGCTCTGTAAACATGAACTCGTAATAATTGAAAGCACAGTCCCGTGAAAACGCCACCCGAAGTACCCGGACTTGTAAACATTACCAGTATTTTCCTCATTTCACAGCTTTCCACTGGAAACCTCCGTGATTGCATTCGACAGTAAATGTAGTAAGAATCTATTTACGTGTACTTGAGATGTTTATTACACGTTCTTAATCATTTCTGGGAACTCTCATTGTGTATTTTAACAGTTTTACCACAATTAGACAGTTTGCTTAGAAGTATTTACTGGAACCGCCACCATTTTAACTGATTCACACAAAAAAAACGCCAAAGCCAATCCTCCTAAATTGTAAACACAAAAACTATTCTCGTGATTCAAAGGCTTTAGACACCAATTCTGAGCTCTGTAAACATGAACTCGTAATAATTGAAAGCACAGTCCCGTGAAAACGCCACCCGAAGTACCCGTACTTGTAAACATTACCAGTATTTTCGTCATTTCACAGCTTTCCACTGGAAACCTCCGTGATTGAATTTGACAGTAAATGTAGTAAGAATCTATTTACGTGTACTTGAGATGTTTATTACACGTTCTTAATCATTTCTGGGAACTCTCATTGTGTATTTTAACAGTTTTACCACAATTAGACAGTTTGCTTATAAGTATTTACTGGAACCGCCACCATTTTAACTGATTCACACAAAAAAAACGCCAAAGCCAATCCTCCTAAATTGTAAACACAAAAACTATTCTCATGATTCAAAGGCTTTAGACACCAATTCTGAGCTCTGTAAACATGAACTCGTAATAATTGAAAGCACAGTCCCGTGAAAACGCCACCCGAAGTACCCGGACTTGTAAACATTACCAGTATTTTCGTCATTTCACAGCTTTCCACTGGAAACCTCCGTGATTGAATTCGACAGTAAATGTAGTAAGAATCTATTTACGTGTACTTGAGGGGTTTATTAAACGTTCTTAATCATTTCTGGGAACTCTCATTGTGTATTTTAACAGTTTTACCACAATTAGACAGTTTGCTTAGAAGTATTTACTGGAACCGCCACCATTTTAACTGATTCACACAAAAAAAACGCCAAAGCCAATCCTCCTAAATTGTAAACACAAAAACTATTCTCGTGATTCAAAGGCTTTAGACACCAATTCTGAGCTCTGTAAACATGAACTCTTAATATTTGAAAGCACAGTCCCGTGAAAACGCCACCAGAAGTACCCGTACTTGTAAACCTTACCAGTATTTTCGTCATTTCACAGCTTTCCACTGGAAACCTCCGTGTTGAATTCGACAGTAAATGTAGTAAGAATCTATTTACGTGTACTTGAGATGTTTATTACACGTTCTTAGTCATTTCTGGGAACTCTCATTGTGTATTTTAACAGTTTTACCACAATTAGACAGTTTGCTTAGAAGTATTTACTGGAACCGCCACCATTTTAACTGATTCACACAAAAAAAACGCCAAAGCCAATCCTCCTAAATTGTAAACACAAAAACTATTCTCGTGATTCAAAGGCTTTAGACACCAATTCTTAGCTCTGTAAACATGAACTCTTAATATTTGAAAGCACAGTCCCGTGAAAACGCCACCAGAAGTACCCGTACTTGTAAACATTACCAGTATTTTCGTCATTTCACAGCTTTCCACTGGAAACCTCCGTGATTGAATTCGACAGTAAATGTAGTAAGAATCTATTTACGTGTACTTGAGGGGTTTATTAAACGTTCTTAATCATTTCTGGGAACTATCATTGTGTATTTTAACAGTTTTACCACAATTAGACAGTTTTCTTAGAACTGTTTACTGGAACCGCCACCATTTTAACTGATTCACACACAAAAAAACGCAAAAGCCAATCCTCCTAAATTGTAAACACAAAAACTATTCTCGTGTTTCAAAGGCTTTAGACACCAATTCTGAGCTCTGTAAACATGAACTCGTAATAATTGAAAGCACAGTCCCGTGAAAACGCCACCCGAAGTACCCGGACTTGTAAACATTACCAGTATTTTCGTCATTTCACAGCTTTCCACTGGAAACCTCCGTGATTGAATTCGACAGTAAATGTAGTAAGAATCTATTTACGTGTACTTGAGGGGTTTATTAAACGTTCTTAATCATTTCTGGGAACTCTCATTGTGTATTTTAACAGTTTTACCACAATTAGACAGTTTGCTTAGAAGTATTTACTGGAACCGCCACCATTTTAACTGATTCACACAAAAAAAACGCCAAAGCCAATCCTCCTAAATTGTAAACACAAAAACTATTCTCGTGATTCAAAGGCTTTAGACACCAATTCTTAGCTCTGTAAACATGAACTCTTAATATTTGAAAGCACAGTCCCGTGAAAACGCCACCAGAAGTACCCGTACTTGTAAACATTACCAGTATTTTCGTCATTTCACAGCTTTCCACTGGAAACCTCCGTGTTGAATTCGACAGTAAATGTAGTAAGAATCTATTTACGTGTACTTGAGATGTTTATTACACGTTCTTAATCATTTCTGGGAACTCTCATTGTGTATTTTAACAGTTTTACCACAATTAGACAGTTTGCTTAGAAGTATTTACTGGAACCGCCACCATTTTAACTGATTCACACAAAAAAAACGCCAAAGCCAATCCTCCTAAATTGTAAACACAAAAACTATTCTCGTGATTCAAAGGCTTTAGACACCAATTCTGAGCTCTGTAAACATGAACTCTTAATATTTGAAAGCACAGTCCCGTGAAAACGCCACCAGAAGTACCCGTACTTGTAAACCTTACCAGTATTTTCGTCATTTCACAGCTTTCCACTGGAAACCTCCGTGTTGAATTCGACAGTAAATGTAGTAAGAATCTATTTACGTGTACTTGAGATGTTTATTACACGTTCTTAGTCATTTCTGGGAACTCTCATTGTGTATTTTAACAGTTTTACCACAATTAGACAGTTTGCTTAGAAGTATTTACTGGAACCACCACCATTTTGACTGATTCACACAAAAAAAACGCCAAAGCCAATCCTCCTAAATTGTAAACACAAAAACTATTCTCGTGATTCAAAGTCTTTAGACACCAATTCTTAGCTCTGTAAACATGAACTCTTAATATTTGAAAGCACAGTCCCGTGAAAACGCCACCAGAAGTACGCGAACTTGTAAACTTTACCAGTATTTTCGTCATTTCAAAGCATTCCACTGGAAACCTCCGTGTTTAATTCGACAGTAAATGTAGTAAGAATCTATTTACGTGTACTTGAGATGTTTATTACACGTTCTTAATCATTTCTGGGAACTCTCATTGTGTATTTTAACAGTTTTACCACAATTAGACAGTTTGCTTAGAAGTATTTACTGGAACCGCCACCATTTTGACTGATTCACACAAAAAAAACGCCAAAGCCAATCCTCCTAAATTGTAAACACAAAAACTATTCTCGTGATTCAAAGGCTTTAGACACCAATTCTGAGCTCTGTAAACATGAACTCTTAATATTTGAAAGCACAGTCCCGTGAAAACGCCACCAGAAGTACCCGTATTTGTAAACATTACCAGTATTTTCGTCATTTCACACCTTTCCACTGGAAACCTCCGTGTTGAATTCGACAGTAAATGTAGTAAGAATCTATTTACGTGTACTTGAGATGTTTATTACACGTTCTTAATCATTTCTGGGAACTCTCATTGTGTATTTTAACAGTTTTACCACAATTAGACAGTTTGCTTAGAAGTATTTACTGGAACCGCCACCATTTTAACTGATTCACACAAAAAAAACGCCAAAGCCAATCCTCCTAAATTGTAAACACAAAAACTATTCTCGTGATTCAAAGGCTTTAGACACCAATTCTGAGCTCTGTAAACATGAACTCGTAATAATTGAAAGCACAGTCCCGTGAAAACGCCACCCGAAGTACCCGGACTTGTAAACATTACCAGTATTTTCCACTGGAAACCTCCGTGATTGAATTCGACAGTAAATGTAGTAAGAATCTATTTACGTGTACTTGAGGGGTTTATTAAACGTTCTTAATCATTTCTGGGAACTCTCATTGTGTATTTTAACAGTTTTACCACAATTAGACAGTTTGCTTAGAAGTATTTACTGGAACCGCCACCATTTTAACTGATTCACACAAAAAAACGCCAAAGCCAATCCTCCTAAATTGTAAACACAAAAAATATTCTCGTGATTCAAAGGCTTTAGACACCAATTCTGAGCTCTGTAAACATGAACTCTTAATATTTGAAAGCACAGTCCCGTGAAAACGCCACCAGAAGTACCCGGACTTGTAAACATTACCAGTATTTTCGTCATTTCACAGCTTTCCACTGGAAACCTCCGTGATTGAATTCGACAGTAAATGTAGTAAGAATCTATTTACGTGTACTTGAGGTGTTTATTACACGTTCTTAATCATTTCTGGGAACTATCATTGTGTATTTTAACAGTTTTACCATAATTAGACAGTTTTCTTAGAACTGTTTACTGGAACCGCCACCATTTTAACTGATTCACACAAAAAAAAACGCCAAAGCCAATCCTCCTAAATTGTAAACACAAAAACTATTCTCGTGATTCAAAGGCTTTAGACACCAATTCTGAGCTCTGTAAACATGAACTCGTAATAATTGAAAGCACAGTCCCGTGAAAACGCCACCCGAAGTACCCGGACTTGTAAACATTACCAGTATTTTCGTCATTTCACAGCTTTCCACTGGAAACCTCCGTGTTGAATTCGACAGTAAATGTAGTAAGAATCTATTTACGTGTACTTGAGATGTTTATTACACGTTCTTAATCATTTCTGGGAACTCTCATTGTGTATTTTAACAGTTTTACCACAATTAGACAGTTTGCTTAGAAGTATTTACTGGAACCGCCACCATTTTAACTGATTCACACAAAAAAAACGCCAAAGCCAATCCTCCTAAATTGTAAACACAAAAACTATTCTCGTGATTCAAAGGCTTTAGACACCAATTCTGAGCTCTGTAAACATGAACTCTTAATATTTGAAAGCACAGTCCCGTGAAAACGCCACCAGAAGTACCCGTACTTGTAAACCTTACCAGTATTTTCGTCATTTCACAGCTTTCCACTGGAAACCTCCGTGTTGAATTCGACAGTAAATGTAGTAAGAATCTATTTACGTGTACTTGAGATGTTTATTACACGTTCTTAGTCATTTCTGGGAACTCTCATTGTGTATTTTAACAGTTTTACCACAATTAGACAGTTTGCTTAGAAGTATTTACTGGAACCACCACCATTTTGACTGATTCACACAAAAAAAACGCCAAAGCCAATCCTCCTAAATTGTAAACACAAAAACTATTCTCGTGATTCAAAGGCTTTAGACACCAATTCTTAGCTCTGTAAACATGAACTCTTAATATTTGAAAGCACAGTCCCGTGAAAACGCCACCAGAAGTACCCGTACTTGTAAACTTTACCAGTATTTTCGTCATTTCAAAGCATTCCACTGGAAACCTCCGTGTTTAATTCGACAGTAAATGTAGTAAGAATCTATTTACGTGTACTTGAGATGTTTATTACACGTTCTTAATCATTTCTGGGAACTCTCATTGTGTATTTTAACAGTTTTACCACAATTAGACAGTTTGCTTAGAAGTATTTACTGGAACCGCCACCATTTTGACTGATTCACACAAAAAAAACGCCAAAGCCAATCATCCTAAATTGTAAACACAAAAACTATTCTCGTGATTCAAAGGCTTTAGACACCAATTCTGAGCTCTGTAAACATGAACTCTTAATATTTGAAAGCACAGTCCCGTGAAAACGCCACCAGAAGTACCCGTACTTGTAAACATTACCAGTATTTTCGTCATTTCACACCTTTCCACTGGAAACCTCCGTGTTGAATTCGACAGTAAATGTAGTAAGAATCTATTTACGTGTACTTGAGATGTTTATTACACGTTCTTAATCATTTCTGGGAACTCTCATTGTGTATTTTAACAGTTTTACCACAATTAGACAGTTTGCTTAGAAGTATTTACTGGAACCGCCACCATTTTAACTGATTCACACAAAAAAAACGCCAAAGCCAATCCTCCTAAATTGTAAACACAAAAACTATTCTCGTGATTCAAAGGCTTTAGACACCAATTCTGAGCTCTGTAAACATGAACTCGTAATAATTGAAAGCACAGTCCCGTGAAAACGCCACCCGAAGTACCCGGACTTGTAAACATTACCAGTATTTTCCACTGGAAACCTCCGTGATTGAATTCGACAGTAAATGTAGTAAGAATCTATTTACGTGTACTTGAGGGGTTTATTACACGTTCTTAATCATTTCTGGGAACTCTCATTGTGTATTTTAACAGTTTTACCACAATTAGACAGTTTGCTTAGAAGTATTTACTGGAACCGCCACCATTTTAACTGATTCACACAAAAAAACGCCAAAGCCAATCCTCCTAAATTGTAAACACAAAAAATATTCTCGTGATTCAAAGGCTTTAGACACCAATTCTGAGCTCTGTAAACATGAACTCTTAATATTTGAAAGCACAGTCCCGTGAAAACGCCACCAGAAGTACCCGGACTTGTAAACATTACCAGTATTTTCGTCATTTCACAGCTTTCCACTGGAAACCTCCGTGATTGAATTCGACAGTAAATGTAGTAAGAATCTATTAACGTGTACTTGAGGTGTTTATTACACGTTCTTAATCATTTCTGGGAACTATCATTGTGTATTTTAACAGTTTTACCACAATTAGACAGTTTTCTTAGAACTGTTTACTGGAACCGCCACCATTTTAACTGATTCACACAAAAAAAAACGCCAAAGCCAATCCTCCTAAATTGTAAACACAAAAACTATTCTCGTGATTCAAAGGCTTTAGACACCAATTCTGAGCTCTGTAAACATGAACTCTTAATATTTGAAAGCACAGTCCCGTGAAAACGCCACCAGAAGTACCCGTACTTGTAAACATTACCAGTATTTTCGTCATTTCACAGCTTTCCACTGGAAACCTCCGTGTTGAATTCGACAGTAAATGTAGTAAGAATCTATTTACGTGTACTTGAGATGTTTATTACACGTTCTTAATCATTTCTGGGAACTCTCATTGTGTATTTTAACAGTTTTACCACAATTAGACAGTTTGCTTAGAAGTATTTACTGGAACCGCCACCATTTTAACTGATTCACACAAAAAAAACGCCAAAGCCAATCCTCCTAAATTGTAAACACAAAAACTATTCTCGTGATTCAAAGGCTTTAGACACCAATTCTGAGCTCTGTAAACATGAACTCTTAATATTTGAAAGCACAGTCCCGTGAAAACGCCACCAGAAGTACCCGTACTTGTAAACCTTACCAGTATTTTCGTCATTTCACAGCTTTCCACTGGAAACCTCCGTGTTGAATTCGACAGTAAATGTAGTAAGAATCTATTTACGTGTACTTGAGATGTTTATTACACGTTCTTAATCATTTCTGGGAACTCTCATTGTGTATTTTAACAGTTTTACCACAATTAGACAGTTTGCTTAGAAGTATTTACTGGAACCGCCACCATTTTAACTGATTCACACAAAAAAAACGCCAAAGCCAATCCTCCTAAATTGTAAACACAAAAACTATTCTCGTGATTCAAAGGCTTTAGACACCAATTCTTAGCTCTGTAAACATGAACTCTTAATATTTGAAAGCACAGTCCCGTGAAAACGCCACCAGAAGTACCCGTACTTGTAAACCTTACCAGTATTTTCGTCATTTCACAGCTTTCCACTGGAAACCTCCGTGTTGAATTCGACAGTAAATGTAGTAAGAATCTATTTACGTGTACTTGAGATGTTTATTACACGTTCTTAGTCATTTCTGGGAACTCTCATTGTGTATTTTAACAGTTTTACCACAATTAGACAGTTTGCTTAGAAGTATTTACTGGAACCACCACCATTTTGACTGATTCACACAAAAAAAACGCCAAAGCCAATCCTCCTAAATTGTAAACACAAAAACTATTCTCGTGATTCAAAGGCTTTAGACACCAATTCTTAGCTCTGTAAACATGAACTCTTAATATTTGAAAGCACAGTCCCGTGAAAACGCCACCAGAAGTACCCGTACTTGTAAACTTTACCAGTATTTTCGTCATTTCAAAGCATTCCACTGGAAACCTCCGTGTTTAATTCGACAGTAAATGTAGTAAGAATCTATTTACGTGTACTTGAGATGTTTATTACACGTTCTTAATCATTTCTGGGAACTCTCATTGTGTATTTTAACAGTTTTACCACAATTAGACAGTTTGCTTAGAAGTATTTACTGGAACCGCCACCATTTTGACTGATTCACACAAAAAAAACGCCAAAGCCAATCCTCCTAAATTGTAAACACAAAAACTATTCTCGTGATTCAAAGGCTTTAGACACCAATTCTGAGCTCTGTAAACATGAACTCTTAATATTTGAAAGCACAGTCCCGTGAAAACGCCACCAGAAGTACCCGTACTTGTAAACATTACCAGTATTTTCGTCATTTCACACCTTTCCACTGGAAACCTCCGTGTTGAATTCGACAGTAAATGTAGTAAGAATCTATTTACGTGTACTTGAGATGTTTATTACACGTTCTTAATCATTTCTGGGAACTCTCATTGTGTATTTTAACAGTTTTACCACAATTAGACAGTTTGCTTAGAAGTATTTACTGGAACCGCCACCATTTTAACTGATTCACACAAAAAAAACGCCAAAGCCAATCCTCCTAAATTGTAAACACAAAAACTATTCTCGTGATTCAAAGGCTTTAGACACCAATTCTGAGCTCTGTAAACATGAACTCGTAATAATTGAAAGCACAGTCCCGTGAAAACGCCACCCGAAGTACCCGGACTTGTAAACATTACCAGTATTTTCCACTGGAAACCTCCGTGATTGAATTCGACAGTAAATGTAGTAAGAATCTATTTACGTGTACTTGAGGGGTTTATTACACGTTCTTAATCATTTCTGGGAACTCTCATTGTGTATTTTAACAGTTTTACCACAATTAGACAGTTTGCTTAGAAGTATTTACTGGAACCGCCACCATTTTAACTGATTCACACAAAAAAAACGCCAAAGCCAATCCTCCTAAATTGTAAACACAAAAAATATTCTCGTGATTCAAAGGCTTTAGACACCAATTCTGAGCTCTGTAAACATGAACTCTTAATATTTGAAAGCACAGTCCCGTGAAAACGCCACCAGAAGTACCCGGACTTGTAAACATTACCAGTATTTTCGTCATTTCACAGCTTTCCACTGGAAACCTCCGTGATTGAATTCGACAGTAAATGTAGTAAGAATCTATTTACGTGTACTTGAGGTGTTTATTACACGTTCTTAATCATTTCTGGGAACTATCATTGTGTATTTTAACAGTTTTACCACAATTAGACAGTTTTCTTAGAACTGTTTACTGGAACCGCCACCATTTTAACTGATTCACACAAAAAAAAACGCCAAAGCCAATCCTCCTAAATTGTAAACACAAAAACTATTCTCGTGATTCAAAGGCTTTAGACACCAATTCTGAGCTCTGTAAACATGAACTCTTAATATTTGAAAGCACAGTCCCGTGAAAACGCCACCAGAAGTACCCGGACTTGTAAACATTACCAGTATTTTCGTCATTTCACAGCTTTCCACTGGAAACCTCCGTGATTGAATTCGACAGTAAATGTAGCAAGAATCTATTTACGTGTACTTGAGATGTTTATTACACGTTCTTAATCATTTCTGGGAACTCTCATTGTGTATTTTAACAGTTTTACCACAATTAGACAGTTTGCTTAGAAGTATTTACTGGAACCGCCGCCATTTTAACTGATTCACACAAAAAAAACGCCAAAGCCAATCCTCCTAAATTGTAAACATAAAAACTATTCTCGTCATTCCAAGGCTTTAGACACCAATTCTGAGCTCTGTAAACATGAACTCTTAATATTTGAAAGCACAGTCCCGTGAAAACGCCACCAGAAGTACCCGGACTTGTAAACATTACCAGTATTTTCGTCATTTCACAGCTTTCCACTGGAAACCTCCGTGATTGAATTTGACAGTAAATGTAGTAAGAATCTATTTACGTGTACTTGAGATGTTTATTACACATTCTTAATCATTTCTGGGAACTCTCATTTTGTATTTTAACAGTTTTACCACAATTAGACAGTTTGCTTAGAAGTATTTACTGGAACCGCCACCATTTTAACTGATTCACACAAAAAAAACGCCAAAGCCAATCCTCCTAAATTGTAAACACAAAAACTATTCTCGTGATTCAAAGGCTTTAGACACCAATTCTGAGCTCTGTAAACATGAACTCGTAATAATTGAAAGCACAGTCCCGTGAAAACGCCACCTGAAGTACCCGGACTTGTAAACTTTACCAGTATTTTCGTCATTTCACAGCTTTCCACTGGAAACCTCCGTGATTGAATTCGACAGTAAATGTAGTAAGAATCTATTTACGTGTACTTGAGGGGTTTATTAAACGTTCTTAATCATTTCTGGGAACTCTCATTGTGTATTTTAACAGTTTTACCACAATTAGACAGTTTGCTTAGAAGTATTTACTGGAACCGCCACCATTTTAACTGATTCACACAAAAAAAACGCCAAAGCCAATCCTCCTAAATTGTAAACACAAAAACTATTCTCGTGATTCAAAGGCTTTAGACACCAATTCTTAGCTCTGTAAACATGAACTCTTAATATTTGAAAGCACAGTCCCGTGAAAACGCCACCAGAAGTACCCGTACTTGTAAACATTACCAGTATTTTCGTCATTTCAAAGCTTTCCACTGGAAACCTCCGTGTTTAATTCGACAGTAAATGTAGGAAGAATCTATTTACGTGTACTTGAGGGGTTTATTACACGTTCTTAATCATTTCTGGGAACTCTCATTGTGTATTTTAACAGTTTTACCACAATTAGACAGTTTGCTTAGAAGTATTTACTGGAACCGCCACCATTTTGACTGATTCACACAAAAAAAACGCAAAAGCCAATCCTCCTAAATTGTAAACACAAAAACTATTCTCGTGATTCAAAGGCTTAAGACACCAATTCTGAGCTCTGTAAACATGAACTCTTAATATTTGAAAGCACAGTCCCGTGAAAACGCCACCAGAAGTACCCGGACTTGTAAACATTACCAGTATTTTCGTCATTTCACACCTTTCCACTGGAAACCTCCGTGTTGAATTCGACAGTAAATGTAGTAAGAATCTATTTACGTGTACTTGAGATGTTTATTACACGTTCTTAATCATTTCTGGGAACTCTCATTGTGTATTTTAACAGTTTTACCACAATTAGACAGTTTGCTTAGAAGTATTTACTGGAACCGCCACCATTTTAACTGATTCACACAAAAAAAACGCCAAAGCCAATCCTCCTAAATTGTAAACACAAAAACTATTCTCGTGATTCAAAGGCTTTAGACACCAATTCTGAGCTCTGTAAACATGAACTCGTAATAATTGAAAGCACAGTCCCGTGAAAACGCCACCCGAAGTACCCGGACTTGTAAACATTACCAGTATTTTCCACTGGAAACCTCCGTGATTGAATTCGACAGTAAATGTAGTAAGAATCTATTTACGTGTACTTGAGGGGTTTATTACACGTTCTTAATCATTTCTGGGAACTCTCATTGTGTATTTTACCAGTTTTACCACAATTAGACAGTTTGCTTAGAAGTATTTACTGGAACCGCCACCATTTTAACTGATTCACACAAAAAAAACGCCAAAGCCAATCCTCCTAAATTGTAAACACAAAAACTATTCTCGTGATTCAAAGGCTTTAGACACCAATTCTGAGCTCTGTAAACATGAACTCTTAATATTTGAAAGCACAGTCCCGTGAAAACGCCACCAGAAGTACCCGGACTTGTAAACATTACCAGTATTTTCGTCATTTCACAGCTTTCCACTGGAAACCTCCGTGTTGAATTCGACAGTAAATGTAGTAAGAATCTATTTACGTGTACTTGAGATGTTTATTACACGTTCTTAATCATTTCTGGGAACTCTCATTGTGTATTTTAACAGTTTTACCACAATTAGACAGTTTGCTTAGAACTTTTTAGTGGAACCGCCACCATTTTAACTGATTCACACAAAAAATACGCCAAAGCCAATCCTCCTAAATTGTAAACATAAAAACTATTCTCGTGATTCAAAGGCTTTAGACACAAATTCTGAGCTCTGTAAACATGAACTCTTAATAATTGAAAGCACAGTCCCGTGAAAACGCCACCAGAAGTACCCGTACTTGTAAACATTACCAGTATTTTCGTAGTTCACAGCTTTCCACTGGAAACCTCCGTGATTGAATTCGACAGTAAATGTAGTAAGAATCTATTTACGTGTACTTGAGGTGTTTATTACACGTTCTTAATCATTTCTGGGAACTATCATTGTGTATTTTAACAGTTTTACCACAATTAGACAGATTTCTTAGAACTGTTTACTGGAACCGCCACCATTTTAACTGATTCACACAAAAAAAAACGCCAAAGCCAATCCTCCTAAATTGTAAACACAGAAACTATTCTCGTGATTCAAAGGCTTTAGACACCAATTCTGAGCTCTGTAAACATGAACTCTTAATATTTGAAAGCACAGTCCCGTGAAAACGCCACCAGAAGTACCCGGACTAGTAAACATTACCAGTATTTTCGTCATTTCACAGCTTTCCACTGGAAACCTCCGTGATTGAATTCGACAGTAAATGTAGCAAGAATCTATTTACGTGTACTTGAGATGTTTATTACACGTTCTTAATCATTTCTGGGAACTCTCATTGTGTATTTTAACAGTTTTACCACAATTAGACAGTTTGCTTAGAAGTATTTACTGGAACCGCCGCCATTTTAACTGATTCACACAAAAAAAACGCCAAAGCCAATCCTCCTAAATTGTAAACATAAAAACTATTCTCGTCATTCCAAGGCTTTAGACACCAATTCTGAGCTCTGTAAACATGAACTCTTAATATTTGAAAGCACAGTCCCGTGAAAACGCCACCAGAAGTACCCGGACTTGTAAACATTACCAGTATTTTCGTCATTTCACAGCTTTCCACTGGAAACCTCCGTGATTGAATTCGACAGTAAATGTAGTAAGAATCTATTTACGTGTACTTGAGGGGTTTATTAAACGTTCTTAATCATTTCTGGGAACTCTCATTGTGTATTTTAACAGTTTTACCACAATTAGACAGTTTGCTTAGAAGTATTTACTGGAACCGCCACCATTTTAACTGATTCACACAAAAAAAACGCCAAAGCCTTTCCTCCTAAATTGTAAACACAAAAACTATTCCCGTGATTCAAAGGCTTTAGACACAAATTCTGAGCTCTGTAAACATGAACTCTTAATAATTGAAAGCACAGTCCCGTGAAAACGCCACCAGAAGTACCCGTACTTGTAAACATTACCAGTATTTTCGTCATTTCACAGCTTTCCACTGGAAACCTCCGTGATTGAATTCGACAGTAAATGTAGTAAGAATCTATTTACGTGTACTTGAGGGGTTTATTACACGTTCTTAATCATTTCTGGGAACTCTCATTGTGTATTTTACCAGTTTTACCACAATTAGACAGTTTGCTTAGAAGTATTTACTGGAACCGCCACCATTTTAACTGATTCACACAAAAAAAACGCCAAAGCCAATCCTCCTAAATTGTAAACACAAAAACTATTCTCGTGATTCAAAGGCTTTAGACACCAATTCTGAGCTCTGTAAACATGAACTCTTAATATTTGAAAGCACAGTCCCGTGAAAACGCCACCAGAAGTACCCGGACTTGTAAACATTACCAGTATTTTCGTCATTTCACAGCTTTCCACTGGAAACCTCCGTGTTGAATTCGACAGTAAATGTAGTAAGAATCTATTTACGTGTACTTGAGATGTTTATTACACGTTCTTAATCATTTCTGGGAACTCTCATTGTGTATTTTAACAGTTTTACCACAATTAGACAGTTTGCTTAGAACTTTTTAGTGGAACCGCCACCATTTTAACTGATTCACACAAAAAATACGCCAAAGCCAATCCTCCTAAATTGTAAACATAAAAACTATTCTCGTGATTCAAAGGCTTTAGACACAAATTCTGAGCTCTGTAAACATGAACTCTTAATAATTGAAAGCACAGTCCCGTGAAAACGCCACCAGAAGTACCCGTACTTGTAAACATTACCAGTATTTTCGTAGTTCACAGCTTTCCACTGGAAACCTCCGTGATTGAATTCGACAGTAAATGTAGTAAGAATCTATTTACGTGTACTTGAGGTGTTTATTACACGTTCTTAATCATTTCTGGGAACTATCATTGTGTATTTTAACAGTTTTACCACAATTAGACAGATTTCTTAGAACTGTTTACTGGAACCGCCACCATTTTAACTGATTCACACAAAAAAAAACGCCAAAGCCAATCCTCCTAAATTGTAAACACAGAAACTATTCTCGTGATTCAAAGGCTTTAGACACCAATTCTGAGCTCTGTAAACATGAACTCTTAATATTTGAAAGCACAGTCCCGTGAAAACGCCACCAGAAGTACCCGGACTAGTAAACATTACCAGTATTTTCGTCATTTCACAGCTTTCCACTGGAAACCTCCGTGATTGAATTCGACAGTAAATGTAGCAAGAATCTATTTACGTGTACTTGAGATGTTTATTACACGTTCTTAATCATTTCTGGGAACTCTCATTGTGTATTTTAACAGTTTTACCACAATTAGACAGTTTGCTTAGAAGTATTTACTGGAACCGCCGCCATTTTAACTGATTCACACAAAAAAAACGCCAAAGCCAATCCTCCTAAATTGTAAACATAAAAACTATTCTCGTCATTCCAAGGCTTTAGACACCAATTCTGAGCTCTGTAAACATGAACTCTTAATATTTGAAAGCACAGTCCCGTGAAAACGCCACCAGAAGTACCCGGACTTGTAAACATTACCAGTATTTTCGTCATTTCACAGCTTTCCACTGGAAACCTCCGTGATTGAATTCGACAGTAAATGTAGTAAGAATCTATTTACGTGTACTTGAGGGGTTTATTAAACGTTCTTAATCATTTCTGGGAACTCTCATTGTGTATTTTAACAGTTTTACCACAATTAGACAGTTTGCTTAGAAGTATTTACTGGAACCGCCACCATTTTAACTGATTCACACAAAAAAAACGCCAAAGCCTTTCCTCCTAAATTGTAAACACAAAAACTATTCTCGTGATTCAAAGGCTTTAGACACAAATTCTGAGCTCTGTAAACATGAACTCTTAATAATTGAAAGCACAGTCCCGTGAAAACGCCACCAGAAGTACCCGTACTTGTAAACATTACCAGTATTTTCGTCATTTCACAGCTTTCCACTGGAAACCTCCGTGATTGAATTCGACAGTAAATGTAGTAAGAATCTATTTACGTGTACTTGAGGGGTTTATTACACGTTCTTAATCATTTCTGGGAACTCTCATTGTGTATTTTACCAGTTTTACCACAATTAGACAGTTTGCTTAGAAGTATTTACTGGAACCGCCACCATTTTAACTGATTCACACAAAAAAAACGCCAAAGCCAATCCTCCTAAATTGTAAACACAAAAACTATTCTCGTGATTCAAAGGCTTTAGACACCAATTCTGAGCTCTGTAAACATGAACTCTTAATATTTGAAAGCACAGTCCCGTGAAAACGCCACCAGAAGTACCCGGACTTGTAAACATTACCAGTATTTTCGTCATTTCACAGCTTTCCACTGGAAACCTCCGTGTTGAATTCGACAGTAAATGTAGTAAGAATCTATTTACGTGTACTTGAGATGTTTATTACACGTTCTTAATCATTTCTGGGAACTCTCATTGTGTATTTTAACAGTTTTACCACAATTAGACAGTTTGCTTAGAACTTTTTAGTGGAACCGCCACCATTTTAACTGATTCACACAAAAAATACGCCAAAGCCAATCCTCCTAAATTGTAAACATAAAAACTATTCTCGTGATTCAAAGGCTTTAGACACAAATTCTGAGCTCTGTAAACATGAACTCTTAATAATTGAAAGCACAGTCCCGTGAAAACGCCACCAGAAGTACCCGTACTTGTAAACATTACCAGTATTTTCGTCATTTCACAGCTTTCCACTGGAAACCTCCGTGTTGAATTCGACAGTAAATGTAGTAAGAATCTATTTACGTGTACTTGAGATGTTTATTACACGTTCTTAATCATTTCTGGGAACTCTCATTGTGTATTTTAACAGTTTTACCACAATTAGACAGTTTGCTTAGAAGTATTTACTGGAACCGCCACCATTTTAACTGATTCACACAAAAAAAAACGCCAAAGCCAATCCTCCTAAATTGTAAACACAAAAACTATTCTCGTGATTCAAAGGCTTTAGACACCAATTCTGAGCTCTGTAAACATGAACTCTTAATATTTGAAAGCACAGTCCCGTGAAAACGCCACCAGAAGTACCCGTACTTGTAAACCTTACCAGTATTTTCGTCATTTCACAGCTTTCCACTGGAAACCTCCGTGTTGAATTCGACAGTAAATGTAGTAAGAATCTATTTACGTGTACTTGAGATGTTTATTACACGTTCTTAGTCATTTCTGGGAACTCTCATTGTGTATTTTAACAGTTTTACCACAATTAGACAGTTTGCTTAGAAGTATTTACTGGAACCACCACCATTTTTACTGATTCACACAAAAAAAACGCCAAAGCCAATCCTCCTAAATTGTAAACACAAAAAATATTCTCGTGATTCAAAGGCTTTAGACACCAATTCTGAGCTCTGTAAACATGAACTCGTAATAATTGAAAGCACAGTCCCGTGAAAACGCCACCCGAAGTACCCGGACTTGTAAACATTACCAGTATTTTCCACTGGAAACCTCCGTGATTGAATTCGACAGTAAATGTAGTAAGAATCTATTTACGTGTACTTGAGGGGTTTATTACACGTTCTTAATCATTTCTGGGAACTCTCATTGTGTATTTTACCAGTTTTACCACAATTAGACAGTTTGCTTAGAAGTATTTACTGGAACCGCCACCATTTTAACTGATTCACACAAAAAAAACGCCAAAGCCAATCCTCCTAAATTGTAAACACAAAACTATTCTCGTGATTCAAAGGCTTTAGACACCAATTCTGAGCTCTGTAAACATGAACTCTTAATATTTGAAAGCACAGTCCCGTGAAAACGCCACCAGAAGTACCCGGACTTGTAAACATTACCAGTATTTTCGTCATTTCACAGCTTTCCACTGGAAACCTCCGTGTTGAATTCGACAGTAAATGTAGTAAGAATCTATTTACGTGTACTTGAGATGTTTATTACAGGTTCTTAATCATTTCTGGGAACTCTCATTGTGTATTTTAACAGTTTTACCACAATTAGACAGTTTGCTTAGAACTTTTTAGTGGAACCGCCACCATTTTAACTGATTCACACAAAAAATACGCCAAAGCCAATCCTCCTAAATTGTAAACATAAAAACTATTCTCGTGATTCAAAGGCTTTAGACACAAATTCTGAGCTTTGTAAACATGAACTCTTAATAATTGAAAGCACAGTCCCGTGAAAACGCCACCAGAAGTACCCGTACTTGTAAACATTACCAGTATTTTCGTCATTTCACAGCTTTCCACTGGAAACCTCCGTGATTGAATTCGACAGTAAATGTAGTAAGAATCTATTTACGTGTACTTGAGGTGTTTATTACACGTTCTTAATCATTTCTGGGAACTATCATTGTGTATTTTAACAGTTTTACCACAATTAGACAGATTTCTTAGAACTGTTTACTGGAACCGCCACCATTTTAACTGATTCACACAAAAAAAAACGCCAAAGCCAATCCTCCTAAATTGTAAACACAAAAACTATTCTCGTGATTCAAAGGCTTTAGACACCAATTCTGAGCTCTGTAAACATGAACTCTTAATATTTGAAAGCACAGTCCCGTGAAAACGCCACCAGAAGTACCCGGACTTGTAAACATTACCAGTATTTTCGTCATTTCACAGCTTTCCACTGGAAACCTCCGTGATTGAATTCGACAGTAAATGTAGCAAGAATCTATTTACGTGTACTTGAGATGTTTATTACACGTTCTTAATCATTTCTGGGAACTCTCATTGTGTATTTTAACAGTTTTACCACAATTAGACAGTTTGCTTAGAAGTATTTACTGGAACCGCCGCCATTTTAACTGATTCACACAAAAAAAACGCCAAAGCCAATCCTCCTAAATTGTAAACATAAAAACTATTCTCGTCATTCCAAGGCTTTAGACACCAATTCTGAGCTCTGTAAACATGAACTCTTAATATTTGAAAGCACAGTCCCGTGAAAACGCCACCAGAAGTACCCGGACTTGTAAACATTACCAGTATTTTCGTCATTTCACAGCTTTCCACTGGAAACCTCCGTGATTGAATTCGACAGTAAATGTAGTAAGAATCTATTTACGTGTACTTGAGGGGTTTATTAAACGTTCTTAATCATTTCTGGGACCTCTCATTGTGTATTTTAACAGTTTTACCACAATTAGACAGTTTGCTTAGAAGTATTGACTGGAACCGCCACCATTTTAACTGATTCACACAAAAAAAACGCCAAAGCCTTTCCTCCTAAATTGTAAACACAAAAACTATTCTCGTGATTCAAAGGCTTTAGACACAAATTCTGAGCTCTGTAAACATGAACTCTTAATAATTGAAAGCACAGTCCCGTGAAAACGCCACCAGAAGTACCCGTACTTGCAAACATTACCAGTATTTTCGTCATTTCACAGCTTTCCACTGGAAACCTCCGTGATTGAATTCGACAGTAAATGTAGTAAGAATCTATTTACGTGTACTTGAGGTGTTTATTACACGTTCTTAATCATTTCTGGGAACTATCATTGTGTATTTTAACAGTTTTACCACAATTAGACAGTTTGCTTAGAAGTATTTACTGGAACCGCCGCCATTTTAACTGATTCACACAAAAAAAAACGCCAAAGCCAATCCTCCTAAATTGTAAACATAAAAACTATTCTCGTCATTCCAAGGCTTTAGACACCAATTCTGAGCTCTGTAAACATGAACTCTTAATATTTGAAAGCACAGTCCCGTGAAAACGCCACCAGAAGTACCCGTACTTGTAAACATTACCAGTATTTTCGTCATTTCACAGCTTTCCACTGGAAACCTCCGTGATTGAATTTGACAGTAAATGTAGTAAGAATCTATTTACGTGTACTTGAGATGTTTATTACACGTTCTTAATCATTTCTGGGAACTCTCATTGTGTATTTTAACAGTTTTACCACAATTAGACAGTTTGCTTAGAAGTATTTACTGGAACCGCCACCATTTTAACTGATTCACACAAAAAAAACGCCAAAGCCAATCCTCCTAAATTGTAAACACAAAAACTATTCTCGTGATTCAAAGGCTTTAGACACCAATTCTGAGCTCTGTAAACATGAACTCGTAATAATTGAAAGCACAGTCCCGTGAAAACGCCACCCGAAGTACCCGGACTTGTAAACATTACCAGTATTTTCGTCATTTCACAGCTTTCCACTGGAAACCTCCGTGATTGAATTCGACAGTAAATGTAGTAAGAATCTATTTACGTGTACTTGAGGGGTTTATTAAACGTTCTTAATCATTTCTGGCAACTCTCATTGTGTATTTTAACAGTTTTACCACAATTAGACAGTTTGCTTAGAAGTATTTAGTGGAACCGCCACCATTTTAACTGATTCACACAAAAAAAACGCCAAAGCCAATCCTCCTAAATTGTAAACACAAAAACTATTCTCGTGATTCAAAGGCTTTAGACACCAATTCTGAGCTCTGTAAACATGAACTCTTAATATTTGAAAGCACAGTCCCGTGAAAACGCCACCAGAAGTACCCGTACTTGTAAACCTTACCAGTATTTTCGTCATTTCACAGCTTTCCACTGGAAACCTCCGTGTTGAATTCGACAGTAAATGTAGTAAGAATCTATTTACGTGTACTTGAGATGTTTATTACACGTTCTTAGTCATTTCTGGGAACTCTCATTGTGTATTTTAACAGTTTTACCACAATTAGACAGTTTGCTTAGAAGTATTTACTGGAACCGCCACCATTTTGACTGATTCACACAAAAAAAACGCCAAAGCCAATCCTCCTAAATTGTAAACACAAAAACTATTCTCGTGATTCAAAGGCTTAAGACACCAATTCTGAGCTCTGTAAACATGAACTCTTAATATTTGAAAGCACAGTCCCGTGAAAACGCCACCAGAAGTACCCGGACTTGTAAACATTACCAGTATTTTCGTCATTTCACACCTTTCCACTGGAAACCTCCGTGTTGAATTCGACAGTAAATGTAGTAAGAATCTATTTACGTGTACTTGAGATGTTTATTACACGTTCTTAATCATTTCTGGGAACTCTCATTGTGTATTTTAACAGTTTTACCACAATTAGACAGTTTGCTTAGAAGTATTTACTGGAACCGCCACCATTTTAACTGATTCACACAAAAAAAACGCCAAAGCCAATCCTCCTAAATTGTAAACACAAAAACTATTCTCGTGATTCAAAGGCTTTAGACACCAATTCTGAGCTCTGTAAACATGAACTCGTAATAATTGAAAGCACAGTCCCGTGAAAACGCCACCCGAAGTACCCGGACTTGTAAACATTACCAGTATTTTCGTCATTTCACAGCTTTCCACTGGAAACCTCCGTGATTGAATTCGACAGTAAATGTAGTAAGAATCTATTTACGTGTACTTGAGGGGTTTATTAAACGTTCTTAATCATTTCTGGGAACTCTCATTGTGTATTTTAACAGTTTTACCACAATTAGACAGTTTGCTTAGAAGTATTTACTGGAACCGCCACCATTTTAACTGATTCACACAAAAAAAACGCCAAAGCCAATCCTCCTAAATTGTAAACACAAAAACTATTCTCGTGATTCAAAGGCTTTAGACACCAATTCTTAGCTCTGTAAACATGAACTCTTAATATTTGAAAGCACAGTCCCGTGAAAACGCCACCAGAAGTACCCGTACTTGTAAACATTACCAGTATTTTCGTCATTTCACAGCTTTCCACTGGAAACCTCCGTGTTGAATTCGACAGTAAATGTAGTAAGAATCTATTTACGTGTACTTGAGATGTTTATTACACGTTCTTAATCATTTCTGGGAACTCTCATTGTGTATTTTAACAGTTTTACCACAATTAGACAGTTTGCTTAGAAGTATTTACTGGAACCGCCACCATTTTAACTGATTCACAGAAAAAAAACGCCAAAGCCAATCCTCCTAAATTGTAAACACAAAAACTATTCTCGTGATTCAAAGGCTTTAGACACCAATTCTGAGCTCTGTAAACATGAACTCTTAATATTTGAAAGCACAGTCCCGTGAAAACGCTACCAGAAGTACCCGTACTTGTAAACCTTACCAGTATTTTCGTCATTTCACAGCTTTCCACTGGAAACCTCCGTGTTGAATTCGACAGTAAATGTAGTAAGAATCTATTTACGTGTACTTGAGATGTTTATTACACGTTCTTAGTCATTTCTGGGAACTCTCATTGTGTATTTTAACAGTTTTACCACAATTAGACAGTTTGCTTAGAAGTATTTACTGGAACCACCACCATTTTAACTGATTCACACAAAAAAAACGCCAAAGCCAATCCTCCTAAATTGTAAACACAAAAACTATTCTTGTGATTCAAAGGCTTTAGACACCAATTCTTAGCTCTGTAAACATGAACTCTTAATATTTGAAAGCACAGTCCCGTGAAAACGCCACCAGAAGTACCCGTACTTGTAAACATTACCAGTATTTTCGTCATTTCAAAGCTTTCCACTGGAAACCTCCGTGTTTAATTCGACAGTAAATGTAGTAAGAATCTATTTACGTGTACTTGAGGGGTTTATTACACGTTCTTAATCATTTCTGGGAACTCTCATTGTGTATTTTAACAGTTTTACCACAATTAGACAGTTTGCTTAGAAGTATTTACTGGAACCGCCACCATTTTGACTGATTCACACAAAAAAAACGCCAAAGCCAATCCTCCTAAATTGTAAACACAAAAACTATTCTCGTGATTCAAAGGCTTTAGACACAAATTCTGAGCTCTGTAAACATGAACTCTTAATAATTGAAAGCACAGTCCCGTGAAAACGCCACCAGAAGTACCCGTACTTGTAAACATTACCAGTATTTTCGTCATTTCACAGCTTTCCACTGGAAACCTCCGTGATTGAATTCGACAGTAAATGTAGTAAGAATCTATTTACGTGTACTTGAGGGGTTTATTACACGTTCTTAATCATTTCTGGGAACTCTCATTGTGTATTTTACCAGTTTTACCACAATTAGACAGTTTGCTTAGAAGTATTTACTGGAACCGCCACCATTTTAACTGATTCACACAAAAAAAACGCCAAAGCCAATCCTCCTAAATTGTAAACACAAAAACTATTCTCGTGATTCAAAGGCTTTAGACACCAATTCTGAGCTCTGTAAACATGAACTCTTAATATTTGAAAGCACAGTCCCGTGAAAACGCCACCAGAAGTACCCGGACTTGTAAACATTACCAGTATTTTCGTCATTTCACAGCTTTCCACTGGAAACCTCCGTGTTGAATTCGACAGTAAATGTAGTAAGAATCTATTTACGTGTACTTGAGATGTTTATTACACGTTCTTAATCATTTCTGGGAACTCTCATTGTGTATTTTAACAGTTTTACCACAATTAGACAGTTTGCTTAGAACTTTTTAGTGGAACCGCCACCATTTTAACTGATTCACACAAAAAATACGCCAAAGCCAATCCTCCTAAATTGTAAACATAAAAACTATTCTCGTGATTCAAAGGCTTTAGACACAAATTCTGAGCTCTGTAAACATGAACTCTTAATAATTGAAAGCACAGTCCCGTGAAAACGCCACCAGAAGTACCCGTACTTGTAAACCTTACCAGTATTTTCGTCATTTCACAGCTTTCCACTGGAAACCTCCGTGTTGAATTCGACAGTAAATGTAGTAAGAATCTATTTACGTGTACTTGAGATGTTTATTACACGTTCTTAGTCATTTCTGGGAACTCTCATTGTGTATTTTAACAGTTTTACCACAATTAGACAGTTTGCTTAGAAGTATTTACTGGAACCACCACCATTTTTACTGATTCACACAAAAAAAACGCCAAAGCCAATCCTCCTAAATTGTAAACACAAAAACTATTCTCGTGATTCAAAGGCTTTAGACACCAATTCTTAGCTCTGTAAACATGAACTCTTAATATTTGAAAGCACAGTCCCGTGAAAACGCCACCAGAAGTACCCGTACTTGTAAACATTACCAGTATTTTCGTCATTTCAAAGCTTTCCACTGGAAACCTCCGTGTTTAATTCGACAGTAAATGTAGTAAGAATCTATTTACGTGTACTTGAGGGGTTTATTACACGTTCTTAATCATTTCTGGGAACTCTCATTGTGTATTTTAACAGTTTTACCACAATTAGACAGTTTGCTTAGAAGTATTTACTGGAACCGCCACCATTTTAACTGATTCACACAAAAAAAACGCCAAAGCCAATCCTCCTAAATTGTAAACACAAAAACTATTCTCGTGATTCAAAGGCTTTAGACACCAATTCTGAGCTCTGTAAACATGAACTCGTAATAATTGAAAGCACAGTCCCGTGAAAACGCCACCCGAAGTACCCGGACTTGTAAACATTACCAGTATTTTCCACTGGAAACCTCCGTGATTGAATTCGACAGTAAATGTAGTAAGAATCTATTTACGTGTACTTGAGGGGTTTATTACACGTTCTTAATCATTTCTGGGAACTCTCATTGTGTATTTTACCAGTTTTACCACAATTAGACAGTTTGCTTAGAAGTATTTACTGGAACCGCCACCATTTTAACTGATTCACACAAAAAAAACGCCAAAGCCAATCCTCCTAAATTGTAAACACAAAACTATTCTCGTGATTCAAAGGCTTTAGACACCAATTCTGAGCTCTGTAAACATGAACTCTTAATATTTGAAAGCACAGTCCCGTGAAAACGCCACCAGAAGTACCCGGACTTGTAAACATTACCAGTATTTTCGTCATTTCACAGCTTTCCACTGGAAACCTCCGTGTTGAATTCGACAGTAAATGTAGTAAGAATCTATTTACGTGTACTTGAGATGTTTATTACACGTTCTTAATCATTTCTGGGAACTCTCATTGTGTATTTTAACAGTTTTACCACAATTAGACAGTTTGCTTAGAACTTTTTAGTGGAACCGCCACCATTTTAACTGATTCACACAAAAAATACGCCAAAGCCAATCCTCCTAAATTGTAAACATAAAAACTATTCTCGTGATTCAAAGGCTTTAGACACAAATTCTGAGCTTTGTAAACATGAACTCTTAATAATTGAAAGCACAGTCCCGTGAAAACGCCACCAGAAGTACCCGTACTTGTAAACATTACCAGTATTTTCGTCATTTCACAGCTTTCCACTGGAAACCTCCGTGATTGAATTCGACAGTAAATGTAGTAAGAATCTATTTACGTGTACTTGAGGTGTTTATTACACGTTCTTAATCATTTCTGGGAACTATCATTGTGTATTTTAACAGTTTTACCACAATTAGACAGATTTCTTAGAACTGTTTACTGGAACCGCCACCATTTTAACTGATTCACACAAAAAAAAACGCCAAAGCCAATCCTCCTAAATTGTAAACACAAAAACTATTCTCGTGATTCAAAGGCTTTAGACACCAATTCTGAGCTCTGTAAACATGAACTCTTAATATTTGAAAGCACAGTCCCGTGAAAACGCCACCAGAAGTACCCGGACTTGTAAACATTACCAGTATTTTCGTCATTTCACAGCTTTCCACTGGAAACCTCCGTGATTGAATTCGACAGTAAATGTAGCAAGAATCTATTTACGTGTACTTGAGATGTTTATTACACGTTCTTAATCATTTCTGGGAACTCTCATTGTGTATTTTAACAGTTTTACCACAATTAGACAGTTTGCTTAGAAGTATTTACTGGAACCGCCGCCATTTTAACTGATTCACACAAAAAAAACGCCAAAGCCAATCCTCCTAAATTGTAAACATAAAAACTATTCTCGTCATTCCAAGGCTTTAGACACCAATTCTGAGCTCTGTAAACATGAACTCTTAATATTTGAAAGCACAGTCCCGTGAAAACGCCACCAGAAGTACCCGGACTTGTAAACATTACCAGTATTTTCGTCATTTCACAGCTTTCCACTGGAAACCTCCGTGATTGAATTCGACAGTAAATGTAGTAAGAATCTATTTACGTGTACTTGAGGGGTTTATTAAACGTTCTTAATCATTTCTGGGACCTCTCATTGTGTATTTTAACAGTTTTACCACAATTAGACAGTTTGCTTAGAAGTATTGACTGGAACCGCCACCATTTTAACTGATTCACACAAAAAAAACGCCAAAGCCTTTCCTCCTAAATTGTAAACACAAAAACTATTCTCGTGATTCAAAGGCTTTAGACACAAATTCTGAGCTCTGTAAACATGAACTCTTAATAATTGAAAGCACAGTCCCGTGAAAACGCCACCAGAAGTACCCGTACTTGCAAACATTACCAGTATTTTCGTCATTTCACAGCTTTCCACTGGAAACCTCCGTGATTGAATTCGACAGTAAATGTAGTAAGAATCTATTTACGTGTACTTGAGGTGTTTATTACACGTTCTTAATCATTTCTGGGAACTATCATTGTGTATTTTAACAGTTTTACCACAATTAGACAGTTTGCTTAGAAGTATTTACTGGAACCGCCGCCATTTTAACTGATTCACACAAAAAAAAACGCCAAAGCCAATCCTCCTAAATTGTAAACATAAAAACTATTCTCGTCATTCCAAGGCTTTAGACACCAATTCTGAGCTCTGTAAACATGAACTCTTAATATTTGAAAGCACAGTCCCGTGAAAACGCCACCAGAAGTACCCGTACTTGTAAACATTACCAGTATTTTCGTCATTTCACAGCTTTCCACTGGAAACCTCCGTGATTGAATTTGACAGTAAATGTAGTAAGAATCTATTTACGTGTACTTGAGATGTTTATTACACGTTCTTAATCATTTCTGGGAACTCTCATTGTGTATTTTAACAGTTTTACCACAATTAGACAGTTTGCTTAGAAGTATTTACTGGAACCGCCACCATTTTAACTGATTCACACAAAAAAAACGCCAAAGCCAATCCTCCTAAATTGTAAACACAAAAACTATTCTCGTGATTCAAAGGCTTTAGACACCAATTCTGAGCTCTGTAAACATGAACTCGTAATAATTGAAAGCACAGTCCCGTGAAAACGCCACCCGAAGTACCCGGACTTGTAAACATTACCAGTATTTTCGTCATTTCACAGCTTTCCACTGGAAACCTCCGTGATTGAATTCGACAGTAAATGTAGTAAGAATCTATTTACGTGTACTTGAGGGGTTTATTAAACGTTCTTAATCATTTCTGGCAACTCTCATTGTGTATTTTAACAGTTTTACCACAATTAGACAGTTTGCTTAGAAGTATTTAGTGGAACCGCCACCATTTTAACTGATTCACACAAAAAAAACGCCAAAGCCAATCCTCCTAAATTGTAAACACAAAAACTATTCTCGTGATTCAAAGGCTTTAGACACCAATTCTGAGCTCTGTAAACATGAACTCTTAATATTTGAAAGCACAGTCCCGTGAAAACGCCACCAGAAGTACCCGTACTTGTAAACCTTACCAGTATTTTCGTCATTTCACAGCTTTCCACTGGAAACCTCCGTGTTGAATTCGACAGTAAATGTAGTAAGAATCTATTTACGTGTACTTGAGATGTTTATTACACGTTCTTAGTCATTTCTGGGAACTCTCATTGTGTATTTTAACAGTTTTACCACAATTAGACAGTTTGCTTAGAAGTATTTACTGGAACCGCCACCATTTTGACTGATTCACACAAAAAAAACGCCAAAGCCAATCCTCCTAAATTGTAAACACAAAAACTATTCTCGTGATTCAAAGGCTTAAGACACCAATTCTGAGCTCTGTAAACATGAACTCTTAATATTTGAAAGCACAGTCCCGTGAAAACGCCACCAGAAGTACCCGGACTTGTAAACATTACCAGTATTTTCGTCATTTCACACCTTTCCACTGGAAACCTCCGTGTTGAATTCGACAGTAAATGTAGTAAGAATCTATTTACGTGTACTTGAGATGTTTATTACACGTTCTTAATCATTTCTGGGAACTCTCATTGTGTATTTTAACAGTTTTACCACAATTAGACAGTTTGCTTAGAAGTATTTACTGGAACCGCCACCATTTTAACTGATTCACACAAAAAAAACGCCAAAGCCAATCCTCCTAAATTGTAAACACAAAAACTATTCTCGTGATTCAAAGGCTTTAGACACCAATTCTGAGCTCTGTAAACATGAACTCGTAATAATTGAAAGCACAGTCCCGTGAAAACGCCACCCGAAGTACCCGGACTTGTAAACATTACCAGTATTTTCGTCATTTCACAGCTTTCCACTGGAAACCTCCGTGATTGAATTCGACAGTAAATGTAGTAAGAATCTATTTACGTGTACTTGAGGGGTTTATTAAACGTTCTTAATCATTTCTGGGAACTCTCATTGTGTATTTTAACAGTTTTACCACAATTAGACAGTTTGCTTAGAAGTATTTACTGGAACCGCCACCATTTTAACTGATTCACACAAAAAAAACGCCAAAGCCAATCCTCCTAAATTGTAAACACAAAAACTATTCTCGTGATTCAAAGGCTTTAGACACCAATTCTTAGCTCTGTAAACATGAACTCTTAATATTTGAAAGCACAGTCCCGTGAAAACGCCACCAGAAGTACCCGTACTTGTAAACATTACCAGTATTTTCGTCATTTCACAGCTTTCCACTGGAAACCTCCGTGTTGAATTCGACAGTAAATGTAGTAAGAATCTATTTACGTGTACTTGAGATGTTTATTACACGTTCTTAATCATTTCTGGGAACTCTCATTGTGTATTTTAACAGTTTTACCACAATTAGACAGTTTGCTTAGAAGTATTTACTGGAACCGCCACCATTTTAACTGATTCACAGAAAAAAAACGCCAAAGCCAATCCTCCTAAATTGTAAACACAAAAACTATTCTCGTGATTCAAAGGCTTTAGACACCAATTCTGAGCTCTGTAAACATGAACTCTTAATATTTGAAAGCACAGTCCCGTGAAAACGCTACCAGAAGTACCCGTACTTGTAAACCTTACCAGTATTTTCGTCATTTCACAGCTTTCCACTGGAAACCTCCGTGTTGAATTCGACAGTAAATGTAGTAAGAATCTATTTACGTGTACTTGAGATGTTTATTACACGTTCTTAGTCATTTCTGGGAACTCTCATTGTGTATTTTAACAGTTTTACCACAATTAGACAGTTTGCTTAGAAGTATTTACTGGAACCACCACCATTTTAACTGATTCACACAAAAAAAACGCCAAAGCCAATCCTCCTAAATTGTAAACACAAAAACTATTCTTGTGATTCAAAGGCTTTAGACACCAATTCTTAGCTCTGTAAACATGAACTCTTAATATTTGAAAGCACAGTCCCGTGAAAACGCCACCAGAAGTACCCGTACTTGTAAACATTACCAGTATTTTCGTCATTTCAAAGCTTTCCACTGGAAACCTCCGTGTTTAATTCGACAGTAAATGTAGTAAGAATCTATTTACGTGTACTTGAGGGGTTTATTACACGTTCTTAATCATTTCTGGGAACTCTCATTGTGTATTTTAACAGTTTTACCACAATTAGACAGTTTGCTTAGAAGTATTTACTGGAACCGCCACCATTTTGACTGATTCACACAAAAAAAACGCCAAAGCCAATCCTCCTAAATTGTAAACACAAAAACTATTCTCGTGATTCAAAGGCTTAAGACACCAATTCTGAGCTCTGTAAACATGAACTCTTAATATTTGAAAGCACAGTCCCGTGAAAACGCCACCAGAAGTACCCGGACTTGTAAACATTACCAGTATTTTCGTCATTTCACACCTTTCCACTGGAAACCTCCGTGTTGAATTCGACAGTAAATGTAGTAAGAATCTATTTACGTGTACTTGAGATGTTTATTACACGTTCTTAATCATTTCTGGGAACTCTCATTGTGTATTTTAACAGTTTTACCACAATTAGACAGTTTGCTTAGAAGTATTTACTGGAACCGCCACCATTTTAACTGATTCACACAAAAAAAACGCCAAAGCCAATCCTCCTAAATTGTAAACACAAAAACTATTCTCGTGATTCAAAGGCTTTAGACACCAATTCTGAGCTCTGTAAACATGAACTCGTAATAATTGAAAGCACAGTCCCGTGAAAACGCCACCCGAAGTACCCGGACTTGTAAACATTACCAGTATTTTCGTCATTTCACAGCTTTCCACTGGAAACCTCCGTGATTGAATTCGACAGTAAATGTAGTAAGAATCTATTTACGTGTACTTGAGGGGTTTATTAAACGTTCTTAATCATTTCTGGGAACTCTCATTGTGTATTTTAACAGTTTTACCACAATTAGACAGTTTGCTTAGAAGTATTTACTGGAACCGCCACCATTTTAACTGATTCACACAAAAAAAACGCCAAAGCCAATCCTCCTAAATTGTAAACACAAAAACTATTCTCGTGATTCAAAGGCTTTAGACACCAATTCTTAGCTCTGTAAACATGAACTCTTAATATTTGAAAGCACAGTCCCGTGAAAACGCCACCAGAAGTACCCGTACTTGTAAACATTACCAGTATTTTCGTCATTTCACAGCTTTCCACTGGAAACCTCCGTGTTGAATTCGACAGTAAATGTAGTAAGAATCTATTTACGTGTACTTGAGATGTTTATTACACGTTCTTAATCATTTCTGGGAACTCTCATTGTGTATTTTAACAGTTTTACCACAATTAGACAGTTTGCTTAGAAGTATTTACTGGAACCGCCACCATTTTAACTGATTCACACAAAAAAAACGCCAAAGCCAATCCTCCTAAATTGTAAACACAAAAACTATTCTCGTGATTCAAAGGCTTTAGACACCAATTCTGAGCTCTGTAAACATGAACTCTTAATATTTGAAAGCACAGTCCCGTGAAAACGCCACCAGAAGTACCCGTACTTGTAAACCTTACCAGTATTTTCGTCATTTCACAGCTTTCCACTGGAAACCTCCGTGTTGAATTCGACAGTAAATGTAGTAAGAATCTATTTACGTGTACTTGAGATGTTTATTACACGTTCTTAGTCATTTCTGGGAACTCTCATTGTGTATTTTAACAGTTTTACCACAATTAGACAGTTTGCTTAGAAGTATTTACTGGAACCACCACCATTTTAACTGATTCACACAAAAAAAACGCCAAAGCCAATCCTCCTAAATTGTAAACACAAAAACTATTCTTGTGATTCAAAGGCTTTAGACACCAATTCTTAGCTCTGTAAACATGAACTCTTAATATTTGAAAGCACAGTCCCGTGAAAACGCCACCAGAAGTACCCGTACTTGTAAACATTACCAGTATTTTCGTCATTTCAAAGCTTTCCACTGGAAACCTCCGTGTTTAATTCGACAGTAAATGTAGTAAGAATCTATTTACGTGTACTTGAGGGGTTTATTACACGTTCTTAATCATTTCTGGGAACTCTCATTGTGTATTTTAACAGTTTTACCACAATTAGACAGTTTGCTTAGAAGTATTTACTGGAACCGCCACCATTTTGACTGATTCACACAAAAAAAACGCCAAAGCCAATCCTCCTAAATTGTAAACACAAAAACTATTCTCGTGATTCAAAGGCTTAAGACACCAATTCTGAGCTCTGTAAACATGAACTCTTAATATTTGAAAGCACAGTCCCGTGAAAACGCCACCAGAAGTACCCGGACTTGTAAACATTACCAGTATTTTCGTCATTTCACACCTTTCCACTGGAAACCTCCGTGTTGAATTCGACAGTAAATGTAGTAAGAATCTATTTACGTGTACTTGAGATGTTTATTACACGTTCTTAATCATTTCTGGGAACTCTCATTGTGTATTTTAACAGTTTTACCACAATTAGACAGTTTGCTTAGAAGTATTTACTGGAACCGCCACCATTTTAACTGATTCACACAAAAAAAACGCCAAAGCCAATCCTCCTAAATTGTAAACACAAAAACTATTCTCGTGATTCAAAGGCTTTAGACACCAATTCTGAGCTCTGTAAACATGAACTCGTAATAATTGAAAGCACAGTCCCGTGAAAACGCCACCCGAAGTACCCGGACTTGTAAACATTACCAGTATTTTCGTCATTTCACAGCTTTCCACTGGAAACCTCCGTGATTGAATTCGACAGTAAATGTAGTAAGAATCTATTTACGTGTACTTGAGGGGTTTATTAAACGTTCTTAATCATTTCTGGGAACTCTCATTGTGTATTTTAACAGTTTTACCACAATTAGACAGTTTGCTTAGAAGTATTTACTGGAACCGCCACCATTTTAACTGATTCACACAAAAAAAACGCCAAAGCCAATCCTCCTAAATTGTAAACACAAAAACTATTCTCGTGATTCAAAGGCTTTAGACACCAATTCTTAGCTCTGTAAACATGAACTCTTAATATTTGAAAGCACAGTCCCGTGAAAACGCCACCAGAAGTACCCGTACTTGTAAACATTACCAGTATTTTCGTCATTTCACAGCTTTCCACTGGAAACCTCCGTGTTGAATTCGACAGTAAATGTAGTAGAATCTATTTACATGTACTTGAGATGTTTATTACATGTTCTTAATCATTTCTGGGAACTCTCATTGTGTATTTTAACAGTTTTACCACAATTAGACAGTTTGCTTAGAAGTATTTACTGGAACCGCCACCATTTTAACTGATTCACACAAAAAAAACGCCAAAGCCAATCCTCCTAAATTGTAAACACAAAAACTATTCTCGTGATTCAAAGGCTTTAGACACCAATTCTGAGCTCTGTAAACATGAACTCTTAATATTTGAAAGCACAGTCCCGTGAAAACGCCACCAGAAGTACCCGTACTTGTAAACCTTACCAGTATTTTCGTCATTTCACAGCTTTCCACTGGAAACCTCCGTGTTGAATTCGACAGTAAATGTAGTAAGAATCTATTTACGTGTACTTGAGATCTTTATTACAAGTTCTTAGTCATTTCTGGGAACTCTCATTGTGTATTTTAACAGTTTTACCACAATTAGACAGTTTGCTTAGAAGTATTTACTGGAACCACCACCATTTTGACTGATTCACACAAAAAAAATGCCAAAGCCAATCCTCCTAAATTGTAAACACAAAAACTATTCTCGTGATTCATAGGCTTTAGACACCAATTCTTAGCTCTGTAAACATGAACTCTTAATATTTGAAAGCACAGTCCCGTGAAAACGCCACCCGAAGTACCCGGACTTGTAAACATTACCAGTATTTTCCACTGGAAACCTCCGTGATTGAATTCGACAGTAAATGTAGTAAGAATCTATTTACGTGTACTTGAGGTGTTTATTACACGTTCTTAATCATTTCTGGGAACTATCATTGTGTATTTTAACAGTTTTACCACAATTAGACAGATTTCTTAGAACTGTTTACTGGAACCGCCACCATTTTAACTGATTCACACAAAAAAAAACGCCAAAGCCAATCCTCCTAAATTGTAAACACAAAAACTATTCTCGTGATTCAAAGGCTTTAGACACCAATTCTGAGCTCTGTAAACATGAACTCTTAATAGTTGAAAGCACAGTCCCGTGAAAACGCCACCAGAAGTACCCGGACTTGTAAACATTACCAGTATTTTCGTCATTTCACAGCTTTCGACTGGAAACCTCCGTGATTGAATTCGACAGTAAATGTAGCAAGAATCTATTTACGTGTACTTGAGATGTTTATTACACATTCTTAATCATTTCTGGGAACTCTCATTGTGTATTTTAACAGTTTTACCACAATTAGACAGTTTGCTTAGAAGTATTTACTGGAACCGCCGCCATTTTAACTGATTCACACAAAAAAAACGCCAAAGCCAATCCTCCTAAATTGTAAACATAAAAACTATTCTCGTCATTCCAAGGCTTTAGACACCAATTCTGAGCTCTGTAAACATGAACTCTTAATATTTGAAAGCACAGTCCCGTGAAAATGCCACCCGAAGTACCCGGACTTGTAAACATTACCAGTATTTTCGTCATTTCACAGCTTTCCACTGGAAACCTCCGTGATTGAATTTGACAGTAAATGTAGTAAGAATCTATTTACGTGTACTTGAGATGTTTATTACACGTTCTTAATCATTTCTGGGAACTCTCATTGTGTATTTTAACAGTTTTACCACAATTAGACAGTTTGCTTAGAAGTATTTACTGGAACCGCCACCATTTTAACTGATTCACACAAAAAAAACGCCAAAGCCAATCCTCCTAAATTGTAAACACAAAAACTATTCTCGTGATTCAAAGGCTTTAGACACCAATTCTGAGCTCTGTAAACATGAACTCGTAATAATTGAAAGCACAGTCCCGTGAAAACGCCACCCGAAGTACCCGGATTTGTAAACATTACCAGTATTTTCCACTGGAAACCTCCGTGATTGAATTCGACAGTAAATGTAGTAAGAATCTATTTACGTGTACTTGAGGTGTTTATTACACGTTCTTAATCATTTCTGGGAACTATCATTGTGTATTTTAACAGTTTTACCACAATTAGACAGTTTGCTTAGAAGTATTTACTGGAACCGCCACCATTTTGACTGATTCACACAAAAAAAACGCCAAAGCCAATCCTCCTAAATTGTAAACACAAAAACTATTCTCGTGATTCAAAGGCTTAAGACACCAATTCTGAGCTCTGTAAACATGAACTCTTAATATTTGAAAGCACAGTCCCGTGAAAACGCCACCAGAAGTACCCGGACTTGTAAACATTACCAGTATTTTCGTCATTTCACACCTTTCCACTGGAAACCTCCGTGTTGAATTCGACAGTAAATGTAGTAAGAATCTATTTACGTGTACTTGAGATGTTTATTACACGTTCTTAATCATTTCTGGGAACTCTCATTGTGTATTTTAACAGTTTTACCACAATTAGACAGTTTGCTTAGAAGTATTTACTGGAACCGCCACCATTTTAACTGATTCACACAAAAAAAACGCCAAAGCCAATCCTCCTAAATTGTAAACACAAAAACTATTCTCGTGATTCAAAGGCTTTAGACACCAATTCTGAGCTCTGTAAACATGAACTCGTAATAATTGAAAGCACAGTCCCGTGAAAACGCCACCCGAAGTACCCGGACTTGTAAACATTACCAGTATTTTCCACTGGAAACCTCCGTGATTGAATTCGACAGTAAATGTAGTAAGAATCTATTTACGTGTACTTGAGGTGTTTATTACACGTTCTTAATCATTTCTGGGAACTATCATTGTGTATTTTAACAGTTTTACCACAATTAGACAGATTTCTTAGAACTGTTTACTGGAACCGCCACCATTTTAACTGATTCACACAAAAAAAAACGCCAAAGCCAATCCTCCTAAATTGTAAACACAAAAACTATTCTCGTGATTCAAAGGCTTTAGACACCAATTCTGAGCTCTGTAAACATGAACTCTTAATATTTGAAAGCACAGTCCCGTGAAAACGCCACCAGAAGTACCCGTACTTGTAAACATTACCAGTATTTTCGTCATTTCACAGCTTTCCACTGGAAACCTCCGTGATTGAATTCGACAGTAAATGTAGCAAGAATCTATTTACGTGTACTTGAGATGTTTATTACACGTTCTTAATCATTTCTGGGAACTCTCATTGTGTATTTTAACAGTTTTACCACAATTAGACAGTTTGCTTAGAAGTATTTACTGGAACCGCCGCCATTTTAACTGATTCACACAAAAAAAACGCCAAAGCCAATCCTCCTAAATTGTAAACATAAAAACTATTCTCGTCATTCCAAGGCTTTAGACACCAATTCTGAGCTCTGTAAACATGAACTCTTAATATTTGAAAGCACAGTCCCGTGAAAACGCCACCAGAAGTACCCGGACTTGTAAACATTACCAGTATTTTCTTCATTTCACAGCTTTCCACTGGAAACCTCCGTGATTGAATTTGACAGTAAATGTAGTAAGAATCTATTTACGTGTACTTGAGATGTTTATTACACGTTCTTAATCATTTCTGGGAACTCTCATTGTGTATTTTAACAGTTTTACCACAATTAGACAGTTTGCTTAGAAGTATTTACTGGAACCGCCACCATTTTAACTGATTCACACAAAAAAAACGCCAAAGCCAATCCTCCTAAATTGTAAACACAAAAACTATTCTCGTGATTCAAAGGCTTTAGACACCAATTCTGAGCTCTGTAAACATGAACTCGTAATAATTGAAAGCACAGTCCCGTGAAAACGCCACCCGAAGTACCCGGACTTGTAAACATTACCAGTATTTTCCACTGGAAACCTCCGTGATTGAATTCGACAGTAAATGTAGTAAGAATCTATTTACGTGTACTTGAGGTGTTTATTACACGTTCTTAATCATTTCTGGGAACTATCATTGTGTATTTTAACAGTTTTACCACAATTAGACAGATTTCTTAGAACTGTTTACTGGAACCGCCACCATTTTAACTGATTCACACAAAAAAAAACGCCAAAGCCAATCCTCCTAAATTGTAAACACAAAAACTATTCTCGTGATTCAAAGGCTTTAGACACCAATTCTGAGCTCTGTAAACATGAACTCTTAATATTTGAAAGCACAGTCCCGTGAAAACGCCACCAGAAGTACCCGGACTTGTAAACATTACCAGTATTTTCGTCATTTCACAGCTTTCCACTGGAAACCTCCGTGATTGAATTCGACAGTAAATGTAGCAAGAATCTATTTACGTGTACTTGAGATGTTTATTACACGTTCTTAATCATTTCTGGGAACTCTCATTGTGTATTTTAACAGTTTTACCACAATTAGACAGTTTGCTTAGAAGTATTTACTGGAACCGCCGCCATTTTAACTGATTCACACAAAAAAAACGCCAAAGCCAATCCTCCTAAATTGTAAACATAAAAACTATTCTCGTCATTCCAAGGCTTTAGACACCAATTCTGAGCTCTGTAAACATGAACTCTTAATATTTGAAAGCACAGTCCCGTGAAAACGCCACCAGAAGTACCCGGACTTGTAAACATTACCAGTATTTTCGTCATTTCACAGCTTTCCACTGGAAACCTCCGTGATTGAATTTGACAGTAAATGTAGTAAGAATCTATTTACGTGTACTTGAGATGTTTATTACACGTTCTTAATCATTTCTGGGAACTCTCATTGTGTATTTTAACAGTTTTACCACAATTAGACAGTTTGCTTAGAAGTATTTACTGGAACCGCCACCATTTTAACTGATTCACACAAAAAAAACGCCAAAGCCAATCCTCCTAAATTGTAAACACAAAAACTATTCTCGTGATTCAAAGGCTTTAGACACCAATTCTGAGCTCTGTAAACATGAACTCGTAATAATTGAAAGCACAGTCCCGTGAAAACGCCACCCGAAGTACCCGGACTTGTAAACATTACCAGTATTTTCCACTGGAAACCTCCGTGATTGAATTCGACAGTAAATGTAGTAAGAATCTATTTACGTGTACTTGAGGTGTTTATTACACGTTCTTAATCATTTCTGGGAACTATCATTGTGTATTTTAACAGTTTTACCACAATTAGACAGATTTCTTAGAACTGTTTACTGGAACCGCCACCATTTTAACTGATTCACACAAAAAAAAACGCCAAAGCCAATCCTCCTAAATTGTAAACACAAAAACTATTCTCGTGATTCAAAGGCTTTAGACACCAATTCTGAGCTCTGTAAACATGAACTCTTAATATTTGAAAGCACAGTCCCGTGAAAACGCCACCAGAAGTACCCGGACTTGTAAACATTACCAGTATTTTCGTCATTTCACAGCTTTCCACTGGAAACCTCCGTGATTGAATTCGACAGTAAATGTAGCAAGAATCTATTTACGTGTACTTGAGATGTTTATTACACGTTCTTAATCATTTCTGGGAACTCTCATTGTGTATTTTAACAGTTTTACCACAATTAGACAGTTTGCTTAGAAGTATTTACTGGAACCGCCGCCATTTTAACTGATTCACACAAAAAAAACGCCAAAGCCAATCCTCCTAAATTGTAAACATAAAAACTATTCTCGTCATTCCAAGGCTTTAGACACCAATTCTGAGCTCTGTAAACATGAACTCTTAATATTTGAAAGCACAGTCCCGTGAAAACGCCACCAGAAGTACCCGGACTTGTAAACATTACCAGTATTTTCGTCATTTCACAGCTTTCCACTGGAAACCTCCGTGATTGAATTTGACAGTAAATGTAGTAAGAATCTATTTACGTGTACTTGAGATGTTTATTACACGTTCTTAATCATTTCTGGGAACTCTCATTGTGTATTTTAACAGTTTTACCACAATTAGACAGTTTGCTTAGAAGTATTTACTGGAACCGCCACCATTTTAACTGATTCACACAAAAAAAACGCCAAAGCCAATCCTCCTAAATTGTAAACACAAAAACTATTCTCGTGATTCAAAGGCTTTAGACACCAATTCTGAGCTCTGTAAACATGAACTCGTAATAATTGAAAGCACAGTCCCGTGAAAACGCCACCCGAAGTACCCGGACTTGTAAACATTACCAGTATTTTCGTCATTTCACAGCTTTCCACTGGAAACCTCCGTGATTGAATTCGACAGTAAATGTAGTAAGAATCTATTTACGTGTACTTGAGGGGTTTATTAAACGTTCTTAATCATTTCTGGGAACTCTCATTGTGTATTTTAACAGTTTTACCACAATTAGACAGTTTGCTTATAAGTATTTACTGGAACCGCCACCATTTTAACTGATTCACACAAAAAAAACGCCAAAGCCTTTCCTCCTAAATTGTAAACACAAAAACTATTCTCGTGATTCAAAGGCTTTAGACACAAATTCTGAGCTCTGTAAACATGAACTCTTAATAATTGAAAGCACAGTCCCGTGAAAACGCCACCAGAAGTACCCGTACTTGTAAACATTACCAGTATTTTCGTCATTTCACAGCTTTCCACTGGAAACCTCCGTGATTGAATTCGACAGTAAATGTAGTAAGAATCTATTTACGTGTACTTGAGGTGTTTATTACACGTTCTTAATCATTTCTGGGAACTATCATTGTGTATTTTAACAGTTTTACCACAATTAGACAGTTTGCTTAGAAGTATTTACTGGAACCGCCGCCATTTTAACTGATTCACACAAAAAAAACGCCAAAGCCAATCCTCCTAAATTGTAAACATAAAAACTATTCTCGTCATTCCAAGGCTTTAGACACCAATTCTGAGCTCTGTAAACATGAACTCTTAATATTTGAAAGCACAGTCCCGTGAAAACGCCACCAGAAGTACCCGTACTTGTAAACATTACCAGTATTTTGGTCATTTCACAGCTTTCCACTGGAAACCTCCGTGATTGAATTTGACAGTAAATGTAGTAAGAATCTATTTACGTGTACTTGAGATGTTTATTACACGTTCTTAATCATTTCTGGGAACTCTCATTGTGTATTTTAACAGTTTTACCACAATTAGACAGTTTGCTTAGAAGTATTTACTGGAACCGCCACCATTTTAACTGATTCACACAAAAAAAACGCCAAAGCCAATCCTCCTAAATTGTAAACACAAAAACTATTCTCGTGATTCAAAGGCTTTAGACACCAATTCTGAGCTCTGTAAACATGAACTCGTAATAATTGAAAGCACAGTCCCGTGAAAACGCCACCCGAAGTACCCGGACTTGTAAACATTACCAGTATTTTCGTCATTTCACAGCTTTCCACTGGAAACCTCCGTGATTGAATTCGACAGTAAATGTAGCAAGAATCTATTTACGTGTACTTGAGATGTTTATTACACGTTCTTAATCATTTCTGGGAACTCTCATTGTGTATTTTAACAGTTTTACCACAATTAGACAGTTTGCTTAGAAGTATTTACTGGAACCGCCGCCATTTTAACTGATTCACACAAAAAAAACGCCAAAGCCAATCCTCCTAAATTGTAAACATAAAAACTATTCTCGTCATTCCAAGGCTTTAGACACCAATTCTGAGCTCTGTAAACATGAACTCTTAATATTTGAAAGCACAGTCCCGTGAAAACGTCACCAGAAGTACCCGTACTTGTAAACATTACCAGTATTTTCGTCATTTCACAGCTTTCCACTGGAAACCTCCGTGATTGAATTTGACAGTAAATGTAGTAAGAATCTATTTACGTGTACTTGAGATGTTTATTACACGTTCTTAATCATTTCTGGGAACTCTCATTGTGTATTTTAACAGTTTTACCACAATTAGACAGTTTGCTTAGAAGTATTTACTGGAACCGCCACCATTTTAACTGATTCACACAAAAAAAACCGCCAAAGCCAATCCTCCTAAATTGTAAACACAAAAACTATTCTCGTGATTCAAAGGCTTTAGACACCAATTCTGAGCTCTGTAAACATGAACTCGTAATAATTGAAAGCACAGTCCCGTGAAAACGCCACCAGAAGTACCCGGACTTGTAAACATTACCAGTATTTTCGTCATTTCACAGCTTTCCACTGGAAACCTCCGTGATTGAATTCGACAGTAAATGTAGTAAGAATCTATTTACGTGTACTTGAGGGGTTTATTAAACGTTCTTAATCATTTCTGGGAACTCTCATTGTGTATTTTAACAGTTTTACCACAATTAGACAGTTTGCTTATAAGTATTTACTGGAACCGCCACCATTTTAACTGATTCACACAAAAAAAACGCCAAAGCCTTTCCTCCTAAATTGTAAACACAAAAACTATTCTCGTGATTCAAAGGCTTTAGACACAAATTCTGAGCTCTGTAAACATGAACTCTTAATAATTGAAAGCACAGTCCCGTGAAAACGCCACCAGAAGTACCCGTACTTGTAAACATTACCAGTATTTTCGTCATTTCACAGCTTTCCACTGGAAACCTCCGTGATTGAATTCGACAGTAAATGTAGTAAGAATCTATTTACGTGTACTTGAGGTGTTTATTACACGTTCTTAATCATTTCTGGGAACTATCATTGTGTATTTTAACAGTTTTACCACAATTAGACAGTTTGCTTAGAAGTATTTACTGGAACCGCCGCCATTTTAACTGATTCACACAAAAAAAACGCCAAAGCCAATCCTCCTAAATTGTAAACATAAAAACTATTCTCGTCATTCCAAGGCTTTAGACACCAATTCTGAGCTCTGTAAACATGAACTCTTAATATTTGAAAGCACAGTCCCGTGAAAACGCCACCAGAAGTACCCGTACTTGTAAACATTACCAGTATTTTGGTCATTTCACAGCTTTCCACTGGAAACCTCCGTGATTGAATTTGACAGTAAATGTAGTAAGAATCTATTTACGTGTACTTGAGATGTTTATTACACGTTCTTAATCATTTCTGGGAACTCTCATTGTGTATTTTAACAGTTTTACCACAATTAGACAGTTTGCTTAGAAGTATTTACTGGAACCGCCACCATTTTAACTGATTCACACAAAAAAAACGCCAAAGCCAATCCTCCTAAATTGTAAACACAAAAACTATTCTCGTGATTCAAAGGCTTTAGACACCAATTCTGAGCTCTGTAAACATGAACTCGTAATAAGTGAAAGCACAGTCCCGTGAAAACGCCACCCGAAGTACCCGGACTTGTAAACATTACCAGTATTTTCGTCATTTCACAGCTTTCCACTGGAAACCTCCGTGATTAAATTCGACAGTAAATGTAGTAAGAATCTATTTACGTGTACTTGAGGGGTTTATTAAACGTTCTTAATCATTTCTGGGAACTCTCATTGTGTATTTTAACAGTTTTACCACAATTAGACAGTTTGCTTAGAAGTATTTACTGGAACCGCCACCATTTTAACTGATTCACACAAAAAAAACGCCAAAGCCAATCCTCCTAAATTGTAAACACAAAAACTATTCTCGTGATTCAAAGGCTTTAGACACCAATTCTTAGCTCTGTAAACATGAACTCTTAATATTTGAAAGCACAGTCCCGTGAAAACGCCACCAGAAGTACCCGTACTTGTAAACATTACCAGTATTTTCGTCATTTCACAGCTTTCCACTGGAAACCTCCGTGTTGAATTCGACAGTAAATGTAGTAAGAATCTATTTACGTGTACTTGAGATGTTTATTACACGTTCTTAATCATTTCTGGGAACTCTCATTGTGTATTTTAACAGTTTTACCACAATTAGACAGTTTGCTTAGAAGTATTTACTGGAACCGCCACCATTTTAACTGATTCACACAAAAAAAACGCCAAAGCCAATCCTCCTAAATTGTAAACACAAAAACTATTCTCGTGATTCAAAGGCTTTAGACACCAATTCTGAGCTCTGTAAACATGAACTCTTAATATTTGAAAGCACAGTCCCGTGAAAACGCCACCAGAAGTACCCGTACTTGTAAACCTTACCAGTATTTTCGTCATTTCACAGCTTTCCACTGGAAACCTCCGTGTTGAATTCGACAGTAAATGTAGTAAGAATCTATTTACGTGTACTTGAGATGTTTATTACACGTTCTTAGTCATTTCTGGGAACTCTCATTGTGTATTTTAACAGTTTTACCACAATTAGACAGTTTGCTTAGAAGTATTTACTGGAACCACCACCATTTTGACTGATTCACACAAAAAAAACGCCAAAGCCAATCCTCCTAAATTGTAAACACAAAAACTATTCTCGTGATTCAAAGGCTTTAGACACCAATTCTTAGCTCTGTAAACATGAACTCTTAATATTTGGAAGCACAGTCCCGTGAAAACGCCACCAGAAGTACCCGTACTTGTAAACATTACCAGTATTTTCGTCATTTCAAAGCTTTCCACTGGAAACCTCCGTGTTTAATTCGACAGTAAATGTAGTAAGAATCTATTTACGTGTACTTGAGGGGTTTATTACACGTTCTTAATCATTTCTGGGAACTCTCATTGTGTATTTTAACAGTTTTACCACAATTAGACAGTTTGCTTAGAAGTATTTACTGGAACCGCCACCATTTTGACTGATTCACACAAAAAAAACGCCAAAGCCAATCCTCCTAAATTGTAAACACAAAAACTATTCTCGTGATTCAAAGGCTTAAGACACCAATTCTGAGCTCTGTAAACATGAACTCTTAATATTTGAAAGCACAGTCCCGTGAAAACGCCACCAGAAGTACCCGGACTTGTAAACATTACCAGTATTTTCGTCATTTCACACCTTTCCACTGGAAACCTCCGTGTTGAATTCGACAGTAAATGTAGTAAGAATCTATTTACGTGTACTTGAGATGTTTATTACACGTTCTTAATCATTTCTGGGAACTCTCATTGTGTATTTTAACAGTTTTACCACAATTAGACAGTTTGCTTAGAAGTATTTACTGGAACCGCCACCATTTTAACTGATTCACACAAAAAAAACGCCAAAGCCAATCCTCCTAAATTGTAAACACAAAAACTATTCTCGTGATTCAAAGGCTTTAGACACCAATTTTGAGCTCTGTAAACATGAACTCGTAATAATTGAAAGCACAGTCCCGTGAAAACGCCACCCGAAGTACCCGGACTTGTAAACATTACCAGTATTTTCCACTGGAAACCTCCGTGATTGAATTCGACAGTAAATGTAGTAAGAATCTATTTACGTGTACTTGAGGGGTTTATTACACGTTCTTAATCATTTCTGGGAACTCTCATTGTGTATTTTAACAGTTTTACCACAATTAGACAGTTTGCTTAGAAGTATTTACTGGAACCGCCACCATTTTAACTGATTCACACAAAAAAAACGCCAAAGCCAATCCTCCTAAATTGTAAACACAAAAACTATTCTCGTGATTCAAAGGCTTTAGACACCAATTCTGAGCTCTGTAAACATGAACTCTTAATATTTGAAAGCACAGTTCCGTGAAAACGCCACCAGAAGTACCCGGACTTGTAAACATTACCAGTATTTTCGTCATTTCACAGCTTTCCACTGGAAACCTCCGTGATTGAATTCGACAGTAAATGTAGCAAGAATCTATTTACGTGTACTTGAGATGTTTATTACACGTTCTTAATCATTTCTGGGAACTCTCATTGTGTATTTTAACAGTTTTACCACAATTAGACAGTTTGCTTAGAAGTATTTACTGGAACCGCCGCCATTTTAACTGATTCACACAAAAAAAACGCCAAAGCCAATCCTCCTAAATTGTAAACATAAAAATTATTCTCGTCATTCCAAGGCTTTAGACACCAATTCTGAGCTCTGTAAACATGAACTCTTAATATTTGAAAGCACAGTCCCGTGAAAACGCCACCAGAAGTACCCGTACTTGTAAACATTACCAGTATTTTCGTCATTTCACAGCTTTCCACTGGAAACCTCCGTGATTGAATTTGACAGTAAATGTAGTAAGAATCTATTTACGTGTACTTGAGATGTTTATTACACGTTCTTAATCATTTCTGGGAACTCTCATTGTGTATTTTAACAGTTTTACCACAATTAGACAGTTTGCTTAGAAGTATTTACTGGAACCGCCACCATTTTAACTGATTCACACAAAAAAAACGCCAAAGCCAATCCTCCTAAATTGTAAACACAAAAACTATTCTCGTGATTCAAAGGCTTTAGACACCAATTCTGAGCTCTGTAAACATGAACTCGTAATAATTGAAAGCACAGTCCCGTGAAAACGCCACCCGAAGTACCCGGACTTGTAAACATTACCAGTATTTTCGTCATTTCACAGCTTTCCACTGGAAACCTCCGTGATTGAATTCGACAGTAAATGTAGTAAGAATCTATTTACGTGTACTTGAGGGGTTTATTAAACGTTCTTAATCATTTCTGGGAACTCTCATTGTGTATTTTAACAGTTTTACCACAATTAGACAGTTTGCTTAGAAGTATTTACTGGAACCGCCACCATTTTAACTGATTCACACAAAAAAAACGCCAAAGCCTTTCCTCCTAAATTGTAAACACAAAAACTATTCTCGTGATTCAAAGGCTTTAGACACCAATTCTTAGCTCTGTAAACATGAACTCTTAATATTTGAAAGCACAGTCCCGTGAAAACGCCACCAGAAGTACCCGGACTTGTAAACATTACCAGTATTTTCGTCATTTCACACCTTTCCACTGGAAACCTCCGTGTTGAATTCGACAGTAAATGTAGTAAGAATCTATTTACGTGTACTTGAGATGTTTATTACACGTTCTTAATCATTTCTGGGAACTCTCATTGTGTATTTTAACAGTTTTACCACAATTAGACAGTTTGCTTAGAAGTATTTACTGGAACCGCCACCATTTTAACTGATTCACACAAAAAAAACGCCAAAGCCAATCCTCCTAAATTGTAAACACAAAAACTATTCTCGTGATTCAAAGGCTTTAGACACCAATTCTTAGCTCTGTAAACATGAACTCTTAATATTTGAAAGCACAGTCCCGTGAAAACGCCACCAGAAGTACCCGTACTTGTAAACATTACCAGTATTTTCGTCATTTCAAAGCTTTCCACTGGAAACCTCCGTGTTTAATTCGACAGTAAATGTAGTAAGAATCTATTTACGTGTACTTGAGGGGTTTATTACATGTTCTTAATCATTTCTGGGAACTCTCATTGTGTATTTTAACAGTTTTACCACAATTAGACAGTTTGCTTAGAAGTATTTACTGGAACCGCCACCATTTTGACTGATTCACACAAAAAAAACGCCAAAGCCAATCCTCCTAAATTGTAAACACAAAAACTATTCTCGTGATTCAAAGGCTTTAGACACCAATTCTGAGCTCTGTAAACATGAACTCTTAATATTTGAAAGCACAGTCCCGTGAAAACGCCACCAGAAGTACCCGGACTTGTAAACATTACCAGTATTTTCGTCATTTCACAGCTTTCCACGGGAAACCTCCGTGATTGAATTCGACAGTAAATGTAGCAAGAATCTATTTACGTGTACTTGAGATGTTTATTACACGTTCTTAATCATTTCTGGGAACTCTCATTGTGTATTTTAACAGTTTTACCACAATTAGACAGTTTGCTTAGAAGTATTTACTGGAACCGCCGCCATTTTAACTGATTCACACAAAAAAAACGCCAAAGCCAATCCTCCTAAATTGTAAACATAAAAACTATTCTCGTCATTCCAAGGCTTTAGACACCAATTCTGAGCTCTGTAAACATGAACTCTTAATATTTGAAAGCACAGTCCCGTGAAAACGCCACCAGAAGTACCCGTACTTGTAAACATTACCAGTATTTTCGTCATTTCACAGCTTTCCACTGGAAACCTCCGTGATTGAATTTGAAAGTAAATGTAGTAAGAATCTATTTACGTGTACTTGAGATGTTTATTACACGTTCTTAATCATTTCTGGGAACTCTCATTGTGTATTTTAACAGTTTTACCACAATTAGACAGTTTGCTTAGAAGTATTTACTGGAACCGCCACCATTTTAACTGATTCACACAAAAAAAACGCCAAAGCCAATCCTCCTAAATTGTAAACACAAAAACTATTCTCGTGATTCAAAGGCTTTAGACACCAATTCTGAGCTCTGTAAACATGAACTCATAATAATTGAAAGCACAGTCCCGTGAAAACGCCACCCGAAGTACCCGGACTTGTAAACATTACCAGTATTTTCGTCATTTCACAGCTTTCCACTGGAAACCTCCGTGATTGAATTCGACAGTAAATGTAGTAAGAATCTATTTACGTGTACTTGAGGGGTTTATTACACGTTCTTAATCATTTCTGGGAACTATCATTGTGTATTTTAACAGTTTTACCACAATTAGACAGTTTTCTTAGAACTGTTTACTGGAACCGCCACCATTTTAACTGATTCACACAAAAAAAAACGCCAAAGCCAATCCTCCTAAATTGTAAACACAAAAACTATTCTCGTGATTCAAAGGCTTTAGACACCAATTCTGAGCTCTGTAAACATGAACTCTTAATATTTGAAAGCACAGTCCCGTAAAAACGCCACCAGAAGTACCCGGACTTGTAAACATTACCAGTATTTTCGTCATTTCACAGCTTTCCACTGGAAACCTCCGTGATTGAATTCGACAGTAAATGTAGCAAGAATCTATTTACGTGTACTTGAGATGTTTATTACACGTTCTTAATCATTTCTGGGAACTCTCATTGTGTATTTTAACAGTTTTACCACAATTAGACAGTTTGCTTAGAAGTATTTACTGGAACCGCCGCCATTTTAACTGATTCACACAAAAAAAACGCCAAAGCCAATCCTCCTAAATTGTAAACATAAAAACTATTCTCGTCATTCCAAGGCTTTAGACACCAATTCTGAGCTCTGTAAACATGAACTCTTAATATTTGAAAGCACAGTCCCGTGAAAACGCCACCAGAAGTACCCGGACTTGTATACATTACCAGTATTTTCGTCATTTCACAGCTTTCCACTGGAAACCTCCGTGATTGAATTTGACAGTAAATGTAGTAAGAATCTATTTACGTGTACTTGAGATGTTTATTACACGTTCTTAATCATTTCTGGGAACTCTCATTGTGTATTTTAACAGTTTTACCACAATTAGACAGTTTGCTTAGAAGTATTTACTGGAACCGCCACCATTTTAACTGATTCACACAAAAAAATCGCCAAAGCCAATCCTCCTAAATTGTAAACACAAAAACTATTCTCGTGATTCAAAGGCTTTAGACACCAATTCTGAGCTCTGTAAACATGAACTCGTAATAATTGAAAGCACAGTCCCGTGAAAACGCCACCAGAAGTACCCGTACTTGTAAACATTACCAGTATTTTCGTCATTTCACAGCTTTCCACTGGAAACCTCCGTGATTGAATTCGACAGTAAATGTAGTAAGAATCTATTTACGTGTACTTGAGGGGTTTATTAAACGTTCTTAATCATTTCTGGGAACTCTCATTGTGTATTTTAACAGTTTTACCACAATTAGACAGTTTGCTTAGAAGTATTTACTGGAACCGCCACCATTTTAACTGATTCACACAAAAAAAACGCCAAAGCCAATCCTCCTAAATTGTAAACACAAAAACTATTCTCGTGATTCAAAGGCTTTAGACACCAATTCTTAGCTCTGTAAACATGAACTCTTAATATTTGAAAGCACAGTCCCGTGAAAACGCCACCAGAAGTACCCGTACTTGTAAACATTACCAGTATTTTCGTCATTTCACAGCTTTCCACTGGAAACCTCCGTGTTGAATTCGACAGTAAATGTAGTAAGAATCTATTTACGTGTACTTGAGATGTTTATTACACGTTCTTAATCATTTCTGGGAACTCTCATTGTGTATTTTAACAGTTTTACCACAATTAGACAGTTTGCTTAGAAGTATTTACTGGAACCGCCACCATTTTAACTGATTCACACAAAAAAAACGCCAAAGCCAATCCTCCTAAATTGTAAACACAAAAACTATTCTCGTGATTCAAAGGCTTTAGACACCAATTCTTAGCTCTGTAAACATGAACTCTTAATATTTGAAAGCACAGTCCCGTGAAAACGCCACCAGAAGTACCCGGACTTGTAAACATTACCAGTATTTTCGTCATTTCACAGCTTTCCACTGGAAACCTCCGTGTTTAATTCGACAGTAAATGTAGTAAGAATCTATTTACGTGTACTTGAGGGGTTTATTAAACGTTCTTAATCATTTCTGGGAACTCTCATTGTGTATTTTAACAGTTTTACCACAATTAGACAGTTTGCTTAGAAGTATTTACTGGAACCGCCACCATTTTAACTGATTCACACAAAAAAAACGCCAAAGCCAATCCTCCTAAATTGTAAACACAAAAACTATTCTCGTGATTCAAAGGCTTTAGACACCAATTCTGAGCTCTGTAAACATGAACTCGTAATAATTGAAAGCACAGTCCCGTGAAAACGCCACCCGAAGTACCCGGACTTGTAAACATTACCAGTATTTTCGTCATTTCACAGCTTTCCACTGGAAACCTCCGTGATTGAATTCGACAGTAAATGTAGTAAGAATCTATTTACGTGTACTTGAGGGGTTTATTAAACGTTCTTAATCATTTCTGGGAACTCTCATTGTGTATTTTAACAGTTTTACCACAATTAGACAGTTTGCTTAGAAGTATTTACTGGAACCGCCACCATTTTAACTGATTCACACAAAAAAAACGCCAAAGCCTTTCCTCCTAAATTGTAAACACAAAAACTATTCTCGTGATTCAAAGGCTTTAGACACCAATTCTTAGCTCTGTAAACATGAACTCTTAATATTTGAAAGCACAGTCCCGTGAAAACGCCACCAGAAGTACCCGTACTTGTAAACATTACCAGTATTTTCGTCATTTCACAGCTTTCCACTGGAAACCTCCGTGTTGAATTCGACAGTAAATGTAGTAAGAATCTATTTACGTGTACTTGAGGGGTTTATTACATGTTCTTAATCATTTCTGGGAACTCTCATTGTGTATTTTAACAGTTTTACCACAATTAGACAGTTTGCTTAGAAGTATTTACTGGAACCGCCGCCATTTTAACTGATTCACACAAAAAAAAACGCCAAAGCCAATCCTCCTAAATTGTAAACACAAAAACTATTCTCGTCATTCCAAGGCTTTAGACACCAATTATGAGCTCTGTAAACATGAACTCTTAATATTTGAAAGCACAGTCCCGTGAAAACGCCACCAGAAGTACCCGTACTTGTAAACATTACCAGTATTTTCGTCATTTCACAGCTTTCCACTGGAAACCTCCGTGATTGAATTCGACAGTAAATGTAGTAAGAATCTATTTACGTGTACTTGAGATGTTTATTACACGTTCTTAATCATTTCTGGGAACTCTCATTGTGTATTTTAACAGTTTTACCACAATTAGACAGTTTGCTTAGAAGTATTTACTGGAACCGCCACCATTTTAACTGATTCACACAAAAAAATCGCCAAAGCCAATCCTCCTAAATTGTAAACACAAAAACTATTCTCGTGATTCAAAGGCTTTAGACACCAATTCTGAGCTCTGTAAACATGAACTCGTAATAATTGAAAGCACAGTCCCGTGAAAACGCCACCAGAAGTACCCGTACTTGTAAACATTACCAGTATTTTCGTCATTTCACAGCTTTCCACTGGAAACCTCCGTGATTGAATTCGACAGTAAATGTAGTAAGAATCTATTTACGTGTACTTGAGGGGTTTATTAAACGTTCTTAATCATTTCTGGGAACTCTCATTGTGTATTTTAACAGTTTTACCACAATTAGACAGTTTGCTTAGAAGTATTTACTGGAACCGCCACCATTTTAACTGATTCACACAAAAAAAACGCCAAAGCCAATCCTCCTAAATTGTAAACACAAAAACTATTCTCGTGATTCAAAGGCTTTAGACACCAATTCTTAGCTCTGTAAACATGAACTCTTAATATTTGAAAGCACAGTCCCGTGAAAACGCCACCAGAAGTACCCGTACTTGTAAACATTACCAGTATTTTCGTCATTTCACAGCTTTCCACTGGAAACCTCCGTGTTGAATTCGACAGTAAATGTAGTAAGAATCTATTTACGTGTACTTGAGATGTTTATTACACGTTCTTAATCATTTCTGGGAACTCTCATTGTGTATTTTAACAGTTTTACCACAATTAGACAGTTTGCTTAGAAGTATTTACTGGAACCGCCACCATTTTAACTGATTCACACAAAAAAAACGCCAAAGCCAATCCTCCTAAATTGTAAACACAAAAACTATTCTCGTGATTCAAAGGCTTTAGACACCAATTCTTAGCTCTGTAAACATGAACTCTTAATATTTGAAAGCACAGTCCCGTGAAAACGCCACCAGAAGTACCCGGACTTGTAAACATTACCAGTATTTTCGTCATTTCACAGCTTTCCACTGGAAACCTCCGTGTTTAATTCGACAGTAAATGTAGTAAGAATCTATTTACGTGTACTTGAGGGGTTTATTAAACGTTCTTAATCATTTCTGGGAACTCTCATTGTGTATTTTAACAGTTTTACCACAATTAGACAGTTTGCTTAGAAGTATTTACTGGAACCGCCACCATTTTAACTGATTCACACAAAAAAAACGCCAAAGCCAATCCTCCTAAATTGTAAACACAAAAACTATTCTCGTGATTCAAAGGCTTTAGACACCAATTCTGAGCTCTGTAAACATGAACTCGTAATAATTGAAAGCACAGTCCCGTGAAAACGCCACCCGAAGTACCCGGACTTGTAAACATTACCAGTATTTTCGTCATTTCACAGCTTTCCACTGGAAACCTCCGTGATTGAATTCGACAGTAAATGTAGTAAGAATCTATTTACGTGTACTTGAGGGGTTTATTAAACGTTCTTAATCATTTCTGGGAACTCTCATTGTGTATTTTAACAGTTTTACCACAATTAGACAGTTTGCTTAGAAGTATTTACTGGAACCGCCACCATTTTAACTGATTCACACAAAAAAAACGCCAAAGCCTTTCCTCCTAAATTGTAAACACAAAAACTATTCTCGTGATTCAAAGGCTTTAGACACCAATTCTTAGCTCTGTAAACATGAACTCTTAATATTTGAAAGCACAGTCCCGTGAAAACGCCACCAGAAGTACCCGTACTTGTAAACATTACCAGTATTTTCGTCATTTCACAGCTTTCCACTGGAAACCTCCGTGTTGAATTCGACAGTAAATGTAGTAAGAATCTATTTACGTGTACTTGAGGGGTTTATTACATGTTCTTAATCATTTCTGGGAACTCTCATTGTGTATTTTAACAGTTTTACCACAATTAGACAGTTTGCTTAGAAGTATTTACTGGAACCGCCGCCATTTTAACTGATTCACACAAAAAAAAACGCCAAAGCCAATCCTCCTAAATTGTAAACACAAAAACTATTCTCGTCATTCCAAGGCTTTAGACACCAATTATGAGCTCTGTAAACATGAACTCTTAATATTTGAAAGCACAGTCCCGTGAAAACGCCACCAGAAGTACCCGTACTTGTAAACATTACCAGTATTTTCGTCATTTCACAGCTTTCCACTGGAAACCTCCGTGATTGAATTCGACAGTAAATGTAGTAAGAATCTATTTACGTGTACTTGAGGGGTTTATTAAACGTTCTTAATCATTTCTGGGAACTCTCATTGTGTATTTTAACAGTTTTACCACAATTAGACAGTTTGCTTAGAAGTATTTACTGGAACCGCCACCATTTTAACTGATTCACACAAAAAAAACGCCAAAGCCAATCCTCCTAAATTGTAAACACAAAAACTATTCTCGTGATTCAAAGGCTTTAGACACCAATTCTTAGCTCTGTAAACATGAACTCTTAATATTTGAAAGCACAGTCCCGTGAAAACGCCACCAGAAGTACCCGTACTTGTAAACATTACCAGTATTTTCGTCATTTCACAGCTTTCCACTGGAAACCTCCGTGTTGAATTCGACAGTAAATGTAGTAAGAATCTATTTACGTGTACTTGAGATGTTTATTACACGTTCTTAATCATTTCTGGGAACTCTCATTGTGTATTTTAACAGTTTTACCACAATTAGACAGTTTGCTTAGAAGTATTTACTGGAACCGCCACCATTTTAACTGATTCACACAAAAAAAACGCCAAAGCCAATCCTCCTAAATTGTAAACACAAAAACTATTCTCGTGATTCAAAGGCTTTAGACACCAATTCTTAGCTCTGTAAACATGAACTCTTAATATTTGAAAGCACAGTCCCGTGAAAACGCCACCAGAAGTACCCGGACTTGTAAACATTACCAGTATTTTCGTCATTTCACAGCTTTCCACTGGAAACCTCCGTGTTTAATTCGACAGTAAATGTAGTAAGAATCTATTTACGTGTACTTGAGGGGTTTATTAAACGTTCTTAATCATTTCTGGGAACTCTCATTGTGTATTTTAACAGTTTTACCACAATTAGACAGTTTGCTTAGAAGTATTTACTGGAACCGCCACCATTTTAACTGATTCACACAAAAAAAACGCCAAAGCCAATCCTCCTAAATTGTAAACACAAAAACTATTCTCGTGATTCAAAGGCTTTAGACACCAATTCTGAGCTCTGTAAACATGAACTCGTAATAATTGAAAGCACAGTCCCGTGAAAACGCCACCCGAAGTACCCGGACTTGTAAACATTACCAGTATTTTCGTCATTTCACAGCTTTCCACTGGAAACCTCCGTGATTGAATTCGACAGTAAATGTAGTAAGAATCTATTTACGTGTACTTGAGGGGTTTATTAAACGTTCTTAATAATTTCTGGGAACTCTCATTGTGTATTTTAACAGTTTTACCACAATTAGACAGTTTGCTTAGAAGTATTTACTGGAACCGCCACCATTTTAACTGATTCACACAAAAAAAACGCCAAAGCCAATCCTCCTAAATTGTAAACACAAAAACTATTCTCGTGATTCAAAGGCTTTAGACACCAATTCTGAGCTCTGTAAACATGAACTCTTAATATTTGAAAGCACAGTCCCGTGAAAACGCCACCAGAAGTACCCGTACTTGTAAACATTACCAGTATTTTCGTCATTTCACAGCTTTCCACTGGAAACCTCCGTGTTGAATTCGACAGTAAATGTAGTAAGAATCTATTTACGTGTACTTGAGATGTTTATTACACGTTCTTAGTCATTTCTGGGAACTCTCATTGTGTATTTTAACAGTTTTACCACAATTAGACAGTTTGCTTAGAAGTATTTACTGGAACCACCACCATTTTGACTGATTCACACAAAAAAAACGCCAAAGCCAATCCTCCTAAATTGTAAACACAAAAACTATTCTCGTGATTCAAAGGCTTTAGACACCAATTCTTAGCTCTGTAAACATGAACTCTTAATATTTGAAAGCACAGTCCCGTGAAAACGCCACCAGAAGTACCCGTACTTGTAAACATTACCAGTATTTTCGTCATTTCAAAGCTTTCCACTGGAAAACTCCGTGTTTAATTCGACAGTAAATGTAGTAAGAATCTATTTACGTGTACTTGAGGGGTTTATTACACGTTCTTAATCATTTCTGGGAACTCTCATTGTGTATTTTAACAGTTTTACCACAATTAGACAGTTTGCTTAGAAGTATTTACTGGAACCGCCACCATTTTGACTGATTCACACAAAAAAAACGCCAAAGCCAATCCTCCTAAATTGTAAACACAAAAACTATTCTCGTGATTCAAAGGCTTTAGACACCAATTCTGAGCTCTGTAAACATGAACTCTTAATATTTGAAAGCACAGTCCCGTGAAAACGCCACCAGAAGTACCCGGACTTGTAAACATTACCAGTATTTTCGTCATTTCACACCTTTCCACTGGAAACCTCCGTGTTGAATTCGACAGTAAATGTAGTAAGAATCTATTTACGTGTACTTGAGATGTTTATTACACGTTCTTAATCATTTCTGGGAACTCTCATTGTGTATTTTAACAGTTTTACCACAATTAGTTTGCTTAGAAGTATTTACTGGAACCGCCACCATTTTAACTGATTCACACAAAAAAAACGCCAAAGCCAATCCTCCTAAATTGTAAACACAAAAACTATTCTCGTGATTCAAAGGCTTTAGACACCAATTCTGAGCTCTGTAAACATGAACTCTTAATATTTGAAAGCACAGTCCCGTGAAAACGCCACCAGAAGTACCCGTACTTGTAAACATTACCAGTATTTTCGTCATTTCAAAGCTTTCCACTGGAAACCTCCGTGTTTAATTCGACAGTAAATGTAGTAAGAATCTATTTACGTGTACTTGAGGGGTTTATTACATGTTCTTAATCATTTCTGGGAACTCTCATTGTGTATTTTAACAGTTTTACCACAATTAGACAGTTTGCTTAGAAGTATTTACTGGAACCGCCGCCATTTTAACTGATTCACACAAAAAAAACGCCAAAGCCAATCCTCCTAAATTGTAAACATAAAAACTATTCTCGTCATTCCAAGGCTTTAGACACCAATTATGAGCTCTGTAAACATGAACTCTTAATATTTGAAAGCACAGTCCCGTGAAAACGCCACCAGAAGTACCCGTACTTGTAAACATTACCAGTATTTTCGTCATTTCACAGCTTTCCACTGGAAACCTCCGTGATTGAATTCGACAGTAAATGTAGTAAGAATCTATTTACGTGTACTTGAGGGGTTTATTAAACGTTCTTAATCATTTCTGGGAACTCTCATTGTGTATTTTAACAGTTTTACCACAATTAGACAGTTTGCTTAGAAGTATTTACTGGAACCGCCACCATTTTAACTGATTCACACAAAAAAAACGCCAAAGCCAATCCTCCTAAATTGTAAACACAAAAACTATTCTCGTGATTCAAAGGCTTTAGACAACAATTCTTAGCTCTGTAAACATGAACTCTTAATATTTGAAAGCACAGTCCCGTGAAAACGCCACCAGAAGTACCCGTACTTGTAAACATTACCAGTATTTTCGTCATTTCACAGCTTTCCACTGGAAACCTCCGTGTTGAATTCGACAGTAAATGTAGTAAGAATCTATTTACGTGTACTTGAGATGTTTATTACACGTTCTTAATCATTTCTGGGAACTCTCATTGTGTATTTTAACAGTTTTACCACAATTAGACAGTTTGCTTAGAAGTATTTACTGGAACCGCCACCATTTTAACTGATTCACACAAAAAAAACGCCAAAGCCAATCCTCCTAAATTGTAAACACAAAAACTATTCTCGTGATTCAAAGGCTTTAGACACCAATTCTGAGCTCTGTAAACATGAACTCGTAATAATTGAAAGCACAGTCCCGTGAAAACGCCACCCGAAGTACCCGGACTTGTAAACATTACCAGTATTTTCGTCATTTCACAGCTTTCCACTGGAAACCTCCGTGATTGAATTCGACAGTAAATGTAGTAAGAATCTATTTACGTGTACTTGAGGGGTTTATTAAACGTTCTTAATCATTTATGGGAACTCTCATTGTGTATTTTAACAGTTTTACCACAATTAGACAGTTTGCTTAGAAGTATTTACTGGAACCGCCACCATTTTAACTGATTCACACAAAAAAAACGCCAAAGCCAATCCTCCTAAATTGTAAACACAAAAACTATTCTCGTGATTCAAAGGCTTTAGACACCAATTCTTAGCTCTGTAAACATGAACTCTTAATATTTGAAAGCACAGTCCCGTGAAAACGCCACCAGAAGTACCCGTACTTGTAAACATTACCAGTATTTTCGTCATTTCACAGCTTTCCACTGGAAACCTCCGTGTTGAATTCGACAGTAAATGTAGTAAGAATCTATTTACGTGTACTTGAGATGTTTATTACACGTTCTTAATCATTTCTGGGAACTCTCATTGTGTATTTTAACAGTTTTACCACAATTAGACAGTTTACTTAGAAGTATTTACTGGAACCGCCACCATTTTAACTGATTCACACAAAAAAAACGCCAAAGCCAATCCTCCTAAATTGTAAACACAAAAACTATTCTCGTGATTCAAAGGCTTTAGACACCAATTCTGAGCTCTGTAAACATGAAGTCTTAATATTTGAAAGCACAGTCCCGTGAAAACGCCACCAGAAGTACCCGTACTTGTAAACATTACCAGTATTTTCGTCATTTCACAGCTTTCCACTGGAAACCTCCGTGTTGAATTCGACAGTAAATGTAGTAAGAATCTATTTACGTGTACTTGAGGGGTTTATTACATGTTCTTAATCATTTCTGGGAACTCTCATTGTGTATTTTAACAGTTTTACCACAATTAGACAGTTTGCTTAGAAGTATTTACTGGAACCGCCGCCATTTTAACTGATTCACACAAAAAAAAACGCCAAAGCCAATCCTCCTAAATTGTAAACACAAAAACTATTCTCGTCATTCCAAGGCTTTAGACACCAATTATGAGCTCTGTAAACATGAACTCTTAATATTTGAAAGCACAGTCCCGTGAAAACGCCACCAGAAGTACCCGTACTTGTAAACATTACCAGTATTTTCGTCATTTCACAGCTTTCCACTGGAAACCTCCGTGATTGAATTCGACAGTAAATGTAGTAAGAATCTATTTACGTGTACTTGAGGGGTTTATTAAACGTTCTTAATCATTTCTGGGAACTCTCATTGTGTATTTTAACAGTTTTACCACAATTAGACAGTTTGCTTAGAAGTATTTACTGGAACCGCCACCATTTTAACTGATTCACACAAAAAAAACGCCAAAGCCAATCCTCCTAAATTGTAAACACAAAAACTATTCTCGTGATTCAAAGGCTTTAGACACCAATTCTTAGCTCTGTAAACATGAACTCTTAATATTTGAAAGCACAGTCCCGTGAAAACGCCACCAGAAGTACCCGTACTTGTAAACATTACCAGTATTTTCGTCATTTCACAGCTTTCCACTGGAAACCTCCGTGTTGAATTCGACAGTAAATGTAGTAAGAATCTATTTACGTGTACTTGAGATGTTTATTACAGGTTCTTAATCATTTCTGGGAACTCTCATTGTGTATTTTAACAGTTTTACCACAATTAGACAGTTTGCTTAGAAGTATTTACTGGAACCGCCACCATTTTAACTGATTCACACAAAAAAAACGCCAAAGCCAATCCTCCTAAATTGTAAACACAAAAACTATTCTCGTGATTCAAAGGCTTTAGACACCAATTCTGAGCTCTGTAAACATGAACTCTTAATATTTGAAAGCACAGTCCCGTGAAAACGCCACCAGAAGTACCCGTACTTGTAAACATTACCAGTATTTTCGTCATTTCAAAGCTTTCCACTGGAAACCTCCGTTTTTCATTCGACAGTAAATGTAGTAAGAATCTATTTACGTGTACTTGAGGGGTTTATTACATGTTCTTAATCATTTCTGGGAACTCTCATTGTGTATTTTAACAGTTTTACCACAATTAGACAGTTTGCTTAGAAGTATTTACTGGAACCGCCGCCATTTTAACTGATTCACACAAAAAAAACGCGAAAGCCAATCCTCCTAAATTGTAAACATAAAAACTATTCTCGTCATTCCAAGGCTTTAGACACCAATTATGAGCTCTGTAAACATGAACTCTTAATATTTGAAAGCACAGTCCCGTGAAAACGCCACCAGAAGTACCCGTACTTGTAAACATTACCAGTATTTTCGTCATTTCACAGCTTTCCACTGGAAACCTCCGTGATTGAATTCGACAGTAAATGTAGTAAGAATCTATTTACGTGTACTTGAGGGGTTTATTAAACGTTCTTAATAATTTCTGGGAACTCTCATTGTGTATTTTAACAGTTTTACCACAATTAGACAGTTTGCTTAGAAGTATTTACTGGAACCGCCACCATTTTAACTGATTCACACAAAAAAAACGCCAAAGCCAATCCTCCTAAATTGTAAACACAAAAACTATTCTCGTGATTCAAAGGCTTTAGACACCAATTCTTAGCTCTGTAAACATGAACTCTTAATATTTGAAAGCACAGTCCCGTGAAAACGCCACCAGAAGTACCCGTACTTGTAAACATTACCAGTATTTTCGTCATTTCACAGCTTTCCACTGGAAACCTCCGTGTTGAATTCGACAGTAAATGTAGTAAGAATCTATTTACGTGTACTTGAGATGTTTATTACACGTTCTTAATCATTTCTGGGAACTCTCATTGTGTATTTTAACAGTTTTACCACAATTAGACAGTTTGCTTAGAAGTATTTACTGGAACCGCCACCATTTTAACTGATTCACACAAAAAAAACGCCAAAGCCAATCCTCCTAAATTGTAAACACAAAAACTATTCTCGTGATTCAAAGGCTTTAGACACCAATTCTTAGCTCTGTAAACATGAACTCTTAATATTTGAAAGCACAGTCCCGTGAAAACGCCACCAGAAGTACCCGGACTTGTAAACATTACCAGTATTTTCGTCATTTCACAGCTTTCCACTGGAAACCTCCGTGTTTAATTCGACAGTAAATGTAGTAAGAATCTATTTACGTGTACTTGAGGGGTTTATTAAACGTTCTTAATCATTTCTGGGAACTCTCATTGTGTATTTTAACAGTTTTACCACAATTAGACAGTTTGCTTAGAAGTATTTACTGGAACCGCCACCATTTTAACTGATTCACACAAAAAAAACGCCAAAGCCAATCCTCCTAAATTGTAAACACAAAAACTATTCTCGTGATTCAAAGGCTTTAGACACCAATTCTGAGCTCTGTAAACATGAACTCGTAATAATTGAAAGCACAGTCCCGTGAAAACGCCACCCGAAGTACCCGGACTTGTAAACATTACCAGTATTTTCGTCATTTCACAGCTTTCCACTGGAAACCTCCGTGATTGAATTCGACAGTAAATGTAGTAAGAATCTATTTACGTGTACTTGAGGGGTTTATTAAACGTTCTTAATCATTTCTGGGTACTCTCATTGTGTATTTTAACAGTTTTACCACAATTAGACAGTTTGCTTAGAAGTATTTACTGGAACCGCCACCATTTTAACTGATTCACACAAAAAAAACGCCAAAGCCTTTCCTCCTAAATTGTAAACACAAAAACTATTCTCGTGATTCAAAGGCTTTAGACACCAATTCTTAGCTCTGTAAACATGAACTCTTAATATTTGAAAGCACAGTCCCGTGAAAACGCCACCAGAAGTACCCGTACTTGTAAACATTACCAGTATTTTCGTCATTTCACAGCTTTCCACTGGAAACCTCCGTGTTGAATTCGACAGTAAATGTAGTAAGAATCTATTTACGTGTACTTGAGATGTTTATTACACGTTCTTAATCATTTCTGGGAACTCTCATTGTGTATTTTAACAGTTTTACCACAATTAGACAGTTTGCTTAGAAGTATTTACTGGAACCGCCACCATTTTAACTGATTCACACAAAAAAAACGCCAAAGCCAATCCTCCTAAATTGTAAACACAAAAACTATTCTCGTGATTCAAAGGCTTTAGACACCAATTCTGAGCTCTGTAAACATGAACTCTTAATATTTGAAAGCACAGTCCCGTGAAAACGCCACCAGAAGTACCCGTACTTGTAAACATTACCAGTATTTTCGTCATTTCACAGCTTTCCACTGGAAACCTCCGTGTTGAATTCGACAGTAAATGTAGTAAGAATCTATTTACGTGTACTTGAGGGGTTTATTACATGTTCTTAATCATTTCTGGGAACTCTCATTGTGTATTTTAACAGTTTTACCACAATTAGACAGTTTGCTTAGAAGTATTTACTGGAACCGCCGCCATTTTAACTGATTCACACAAAAAAAAACGCCAAAGCCAATCCTCCTAAATTGTAAACACAAAAACTATTCTCGTCATTCCAAGGCTTTAGACACCAATTATGAGCTCTGTAAACATGAACTCTTAATATTTGAAAGCACAGTCCCGTGAAAACGCCACCAGAAGTACCCGTACTTGTAAACATTACCAGTATTTTCGTCATTTCACAGCTTTCCACTGGAAACCTCCGTGATTGAATTCGACAGTAAATGTAGTAAGAATCTATTTACGTGTACTTGAGGGGTTTATTAAACGTTCTTAATCATTTCTGGGAACTCTCATTGTGTATTTTAACAGTTTTACCACAATTAGACAGTTTGCTTAGAAGTATTTACTGGAACCGCCACCATTTTAACTGATTCACACAAAAAAAACGCCAAAGCCAATCCTCCTAAATTGTAAACACAAAAACTATTCTCGTGATTCAAAGGCTTTAGACACCAATTCTGAGCTCTGTAAACATGAACTCTTAATATTTGAAAGCACAGTCCCGTGAAAACGCCACCAGAAGTACCCGTACTTGTAAACATTACCAGTATTTTCGTCATTTCACAGCTTTCCACTGGAAACCTCCGTGTTGAATTCGACAGTAAATGTAGTAAGAATCTATTTACGTGTACTTGAGGGGTTTATTAAACGTTCTTAATCATTTCTGGGAACTCTCATTGTGTATTTTAACAGTTTTACCACAATTAGACAGTTTGCTTAGAAGTATTTACTGGAACCGCCACCATTTTAACTGATTCACACAAAAAAAACGCCAAAGCCAATCCTCCTAAATTGTAAACACAAAAACTATTCTCGTGATTCAAAGGCTTTAGACACCAATTCTTAGCTCTGTAAACATGAACTCTTAATATTTGAAAGCACAGTCCCGTGAAAACGCCACCAGAAGTACCCGTACTTGTAAACATTACCAGTATTTTCGTCATTTCACAGCTTTCCACTGGAAACCTCCGTGTTGAATTCGACAGTAAATGTAGTAAGAATCTATTTACGTGTACTTGAGATGTTTATTACACGTTCTTAATCATTTCTGGGAACTCTCATTGTGTATTTTAACAGTTTTACCACAATTAGACAGTTTGCTTAGAAGTATTTACTGGAACCGCCACCATTTTAACTGATTCACACAAAAAAAACGCCAAAGCCAATCCTCCTAAATTGTAAACACAAAAACTATTCTCGTGATTCAAAGGCTTTAGACACCAATTCTGAGCTCTGTAAACATGAACTCGTAATAATTGAAAGCACAGTCCCGTGAAAACGCCACCAGAAGTACCCGGACTTGTAAACATTACCAGTATTTTCGTCATTTCACAGCTTTCCACTGGAAACCTCCGTGTTTAATTCGACAGTAAATGTAGTAAGAATCTATTTACGTGTACTTGAGGGGTTTATTAAACGTTCTTAATCATTTCTGGGAACTCTCATTGTGTATTTTAACAGTTTTACCACAATTAGACAGTTTGCTTAGAAGTATTTACTGGAACCGCCACCATTTTAACTGATTCACACAAAAAAAACGCCAAAGCCAATCCTCCTAAATTGTAAACACAAAAACTATTCTCGTGATTCAAAGGCTTTAGACACCAATTCTGAGCTCTGTAAACATGAACTCGTAATAATTGAAAGCACAGTCCCGTGAAAACGCCACCCGAAGTACCCGGACTTGTAAACATTACCAGTATTTTCGTCATTTCACAGCTTTCCACTGGAAACCTCCGTGATTGAATTCGACAGTAAATGTAGTAAGAATCTATTTACGTGTACTTGAGGGGTTTATTAAACGTTCTTAATCATTTCTGGGAACTCTCATTGTGTATTTTAACAGTTTTACCACAATTAGACAGTTTGCTTAGAAGTATTTACTGGAACCGCCACCATTTTAACTGATTCACACAAAAAAAACGCCAAAGCCTTTCCTCCTAAATTGTAAACACAAAAACTATTCTCGTGATTCAAAGGCTTTAGACACCAATTCTTAGCTCTGTAAACATGAACTCTTAATATTTGAAAGCACAGTCCCGTGAAAACGCCACCAGAAGTACCCGTACTTGTAAACATTACCAGTATTTTCGTCATTTCACAGCTTTCCACTGGAAACCTCCGTGTTGAATTCGACAGTAAATGTAGTAAGAATCTATTTACGTGTACTTGAGGGGTTTATTACATGTTCTTAATCATTTCTGGGAACTCTCATTGTGTATTTTAACAGTTTTACCACAATTAGACAGTTTGCTTAGAAGTATTTACTGGAACCGCCGCCATTTTAACTGATTCACACAAAAAAAAAACGCCAAAGCCAATCCTCCTAAATTGTAAACACAAAAACTATTCTCGTCATTCCAAGGCTTTAGACACCAATTATGAGCTCTGTAAACATGAACTCTTAATATTTGAAAGCACAGTCCCGTGAAAACGCCACCAGAAGTACCCGTACTTGTAAACATTACCAGTATTTTCGTCATTTCACAGCTTTCCACTGGAAACCTCCGTGATTGAATTCGACAGTAAATGTAGTAAGAATCTATTTACGTGTACTTGAGGGGTTTATTAAACGTTCTTAATCATTTCTGGGAACTCTCATTGTGTATTTTAACAGTTTTACCACAATTAGACAGTTTGCTTAGAAGTATTTACTGGAACCGCCACCATTTTAACTGATTCACACAAAAAAAACGCCAAAGCCAATCCTCCTAAATTGTAAACACAAAAACTATTCTCGTGATTCAAAGGCTTTAGACACCAATTCTGAGCTCTGTAAACATGAACTCTTAATATTTGAAAGCACAGTCCCGTGAAAACGCCACCAGAAGTACCCGTACTTGTAAACATTACCAGTATTTTCGTCATTTCACAGCTTTCCACTGGAAACCTCCGTGTTGAATTCGACAGTAAATGTAGTAAGAATCTATTTACGTGTACTTGAGGGGTTTATTAAACGTTCTTAATCATTTCTGGGAACTCTCATTGTGTATTTTAACAGTTTTACCACAATTAGACAGTTTGCTTAGAAGTATTTACTGGAACCGCCACCATTTTAACTGATTCACACAAAAAAAACGCCAAAGCCAATCCTCCTAAATTGTAAACACAAAAACTATTCTCGTGATTCAAAGGCTTTAGACACCAATTCTTAGCTCTGTAAACATGAACTCTTAATATTTGAAAGCACAGTCCCGTGAAAACGCCACCAGAAGTACCCGTACTTGTAAACATTACCAGTATTTTCGTCATTTCACAGCTTTCCACTGGAAACCTCCGTGTTGAATTCGACAGTAAATGTAGTAAGAATCTATTTACGTGTACTTGAGATGTTTATTACACGTTCTTAATCATTTCTGGGAACTCTCATTGTGTATTTTAACAGTTTTACCACAATTAGACAGTTTGCTTAGAAGTATTTACTGGAACCGCCACCATTTTAACTGATTCACACAAAAAAAACGCCAAAGCCAATCCTCCTAAATTGTAAACACAAAAACTATTCTCGTGATTCAAAGGCTTTAGACACCAATTCTGAGCTCTGTAAACATGAACTCGTAATAATTGAAAGCACAGTCCCGTGAAAACGCCACCAGAAGTACCCGGACTTGTAAACATTACCAGTATTTTCGTCATTTCACAGCTTTCCACTGGAAACCTCCGTGTTTAATTCGACAGTAAATGTAGTAAGAATCTATTTACGTGTACTTGAGGGGTTTATTAAACGTTCTTAATCATTTCTGGGAACTCTCATTGTGTATTTTAACAGTTTTACCACAATTAGACAGTTTGCTTAGAAGTATTTACTGGAACCGCCACCATTTTAACTGATTCACACAAAAAAAACGCCAAAGCCAATCCTCCTAAATTGTAAACACAAAAACTATTCTCGTGATTCAAAGGCTTTAGACACCAATTCTGAGCTCTGTAAACATGAACTCGTAATAATTGAAAGCACAGTCCCGTGAAAACGCCACCCGAAGTACCCGGACTTGTAAACATTACCAGTATTTTCGTCATTTCACAGCTTTCCACTGGAAACCTCCGTGATTGAATTCGACAGTAAATGTAGTAAGAATCTATTTACGTGTACTTGAGGGGTTTATTAAACGTTCTTAATCATTTCTGGGAACTCTCATTGTGTATTTTAACAGTTTTACCACAATTAGACAGTTTGCTTAGAAGTATTTACTGGAACCGCCACCATTTTAACTGATTCACACAAAAAAAACGCCAAAGCCTTTCCTCCTAAATTGTAAACACAAAAACTATTCTCGTGATTCAAAGGCTTTAGACACCAATTCTTAGCTCTGTAAACATGAACTCTTAATATTTGAAAGCACAGTCCCGTGAAAACGCCACCAGAAGTACCCGTACTTGTAAACATTACCAGTATTTTCGTCATTTCACAGCTTTCCACTGGAAACCTCCGTGTTGAATTCGACAGTAAATGTAGTAAGAATCTATTTACGTGTACTTGAGGGGTTTATTACATGTTCTTAATCATTTCTGGGAACTCTCATTGTGTATTTTAACAGTTTTACCACAATTAGACAGTTTGCTTAGAAGTATTTACTGGAACCGCCGCCATTTTAACTGATTCACACAAAAAAAAAACGCCAAAGCCAATCCTCCTAAATTGTAAACACAAAAACTATTCTCGTCATTCCAAGGCTTTAGACACCAATTATGAGCTCTGTAAACATGAACTCTTAATATTTGAAAGCACAGTCCCGTGAAAACGCCACCAGAAGTACCCGTACTTGTAAACATTACCAGTATTTTCGTCATTTCACAGCTTTCCACTGGAAACCTCCGTGATTGAATTCGACAGTAAATGTAGTAAGAATCTATTTACGTGTACTTGAGGGGTTTATTAAACGTTCTTAATCATTTCTGGGAACTCTCATTGTGTATTTTAACAGTTTTACCACAATTAGACAGTTTGCTTAGAAGTATTTACTGGAACCGCCACCATTTTAACTGATTCACACAAAAAAAAACGCCAAAGCCAATCCTCCTAAATTGTAAACACAAAAACTATTCTCGTGATTCAAAGGCTTTAGACACCAATTCTTAGCTCTGTAAACATGAACTCTTAATATTTGAAAGCACAGTCCCGTGAAAACGCCACCAGAAGTACCCGTACTTGTAAACATTACCAGTATTTTCGTCATTTCACAGCTTTCCACTGGAAACCTCCGTGATTGAATTCGACAGTAAATGTAGTAAGAATCTATTTACGTGTACTTGAGGGGTTTATTAAACGTTCTTAATCATTTCTGGGAACTCTCATTGTGTATTTTAACAGTTTTACCACAATTAGACAGTTTGCTTAGAAGTATTTACTGGAACCGCCACCATTTTAACTGATTCACACAAAAAAAACGCCAAAGCCAATCCTCCTAAATTGTAAACACAAAAACTATTCTCGTGATTCAAAGGCTTTAGACACCAATTCTTAGCTCTGTAAACATGAACTCTTAATATTTGAAAGCACAGTCCCGTGAAAACGCCACCAGAAGTACCCGTACTTGTAAACATTACCAGTATTTTCGTCATTTCACAGCTTTCCACTGGAAACCTCCGTGTTGAATTCGACAGTAAATGTAGTAAGAATCTATTTACGTGTACTTGAGATGTTTATTACACGTTCTTAATCATTTCTGGGAACTCTCATTGTGTATTTTAACAGTTTTACCACAATTAGACAGTTTGCTTAGAAGTATTTACTGGAACCGCCACCATTTTAACTGATTCACACAAAAAAAACGCCAAAGCCAATCCTCCTAAATTGTAAACACAAAAACTATTCTCGTGATTCAAAGGCTTTAGACACCAATTCTGAGCTCTGTAAACATGAACTCGTAATAATTGAAAGCACAGTCCCGTGAAAACGCCACCAGAAGTACCCGGACTTGTAAACATTACCAGTATTTTCGTCATTTCACAGCTTTCCACTGGAAACCTCCGTGTTTAATTCGACAGTAAATGTAGTAAGAATCTATTTACGTGTACTTGAGGGGTTTATTAAACGTTCTTAATCATTTCTGGGAACTCTCATTGTGTATTTTAACAGTTTTACCACAATTAGACAGTTTGCTTAGAAGTATTTACTGGAACCGCCACCATTTTAACTGATTCACACAAAAAAAACGCCAAAGCCAATCCTCCTAAATTGTAAACACAAAAACTATTCTCGTGATTCAAAGGCTTTAGACACCAATTCTTAGCTCTGTAAACATGAACTCGTAATAATTGAAAGCACAGTCCCGTGAAAACGCCACCCGAAGTACCCGGACTTGTAAACATTACCAGTATTTTCGTCATTTCACAGCTTTCCACTGGAAACCTCCGTGATTGAATTCGACAGTAAATGTAGTAAGAATCTATTTACGTGTACTTGAGGGGTTTATTAAACGTTCTTAATCATTTCTGGGAACTCTCATTGTGTATTTTAACAGTTTTACCACAATTAGACAGTTTGCTTAGAAGTATTTACTGGAACCGCCACCATTTTAACTGATTCACACAAAAAAAACGCCAAAGCCTTTCCTCCTAAATTGTAAACACAAAAACTATTCTCGTGATTCAAAGGCTTTAGACACCAATTCTTAGCTCTGTAAACATGAACTCTTAATATTTGAAAGCACAGTCCCGTGAAAACGCCACCAGAAGTACCCGTACTTGTAAACATTACCAGTATTTTCGTCATTTCACAGCTTTCCACTGGAAACCTCCGTGTTGAATTCGACAGTAAATGTAGTAAGAATCTATTTACGTGTACTTGAGATGTTTATTACACGTTCTTAATCATTTCTGGGAACTCTCATTGTGTATTTTAACAGTTTTACCACAATTAGACAGTTTGCTTAGAAGTATTTACTGGAACCGCCACCATTTTAACTGATTCACACAAAAAAAACGCCAAAGCCAATCCTCCTAAATTGTAAACACAAAAACTATTCTCGTGATTCAAAGGCTTTAGACACCAATTCTTAGCTCTGTAAACATGAACTCTTAATATTTGAAAGCACAGTCCCGTGAAAACGCCACCAGAAGTACCCGGACTTGTAAACATTACCAGTATTTTCGTCATTTCACAGCTTTCCACTGGAAACCTCCGTGTTTAATTCGACAGTAAATGTAGTAAGAATCTATTTACGTGTACTTGAGGGGTTTATTAAACGTTCTTAATCATTTCTGGGAACTCTCATTGTGTATTTTAACAGTTTTACCACAATTAGACAGTTTGCTTAGAAGTATTTACTGGAACCGCCACCATTTTAACTGATTCACACAAAAAAAACGCCAAAGCCAATCCTCCTAAATTGTAAACACAAAAACTATTCTCGTGATTCAAAGGCTTTAGACACCAATTCTGAGCTCTGTAAACATGAACTCGTAATAATTGAAAGCACAGTCCCGTGAAAACGCCACCAGAAGTACCCGGACTTGTAAACATTACCAGTATTTTCGTCATTTCACAGCTTTCCACTGGAAACCTCCGTGTTTAATTCGACAGTAAATGTAGTAAGAATCTATTTACGTGTACTTGAGGGGTTTATTAAACGTTCTTAATCATTTCTGGGAACTCTCATTGTGTATTTTAACAGTTTTACCACAATTAGACAGTTTGCTTAGAAGTATTTACTGGAACCGCCACCATTTTAACTGATTCACACAAAAAAAACGCCAAAGCCTTTCCTCCTAAATTGTAAACACAAAAACTATTCTCGTGATTCAAAGGCTTTAGACACCAATTCTTAGCTCTGTAAACATGAACTCTTAATATTTGAAAGCACAGTCCCGTGAAAACGCCACCAGAAGTACCCGGACTTGTAAACATTACCAGTATTTTCGTCATTTCACAGCTTTCCACTGGAAACCTCCGTGTTGAATTCGACAGTAAATGTAGTAAGAATCTATTTACGTGTACTTGAGATGTTTATTACACGTTCTTAATCATTTCTGGGAACTCTCATTGTGTATTTTAACAGTTTTACCACAATTAGACAGTTTGCTTAGAAGTATTTACTGGAACCGCCACCATTTTAACTGATTCACACAAAAAAAACGCCAAAGCCAATCCTCCTAAATTGTAAACACAAAAACTATTCTCGTGATTCAAAGGCTTTAGACACCAATTCTTAGCTCTGTAAACATGAACTCTTAATATTTGAAAGCACAGTCCCGTGAAAACGCCACCAGAAGTACCCGGACTTGTAAACATTACCAGTATTTTCGTCATTTCACAGCTTTCCACTGGAAACCTCCGTGTTTAATTCGACAGTAAATGTAGTAAGAATCTATTTACGTGTACTTGAGGGGTTTATTAAACGTTCTTAATCATTTCTGGGAACTCTCATTGTGTATTTTAACAGTTTTACCACAATTAGACAGTTTGCTTAGAAGTATTTACTGGAACCGCCACCATTTTAACTGATTCACACAAAAAAAACGCCAAAGCCAATCCTCCTAAATTGTAAACACAAAAACTATTCTCGTGATTCAAAGGCTTTAGACACCAATTCTGAGCTCTGTAAACATGAACTCGTAATAATTGAAAGCACAGTCCCGTGAAAACGCCACCCGAAGTACCCGGACTTGTAAACATTACCAGTATTTTCGTCATTTCACAGCTTTCCACTGGAAACCTCCGTGATTGAATTCGACAGTAAATGTAGTAAGAATCTATTTACGTGTACTTGAGGGGTTTATTAAACGTTCTTAATCATTTCTGGGTACTCTCATTGTGTATTTTAACAGTTTTACCACAATTAGACAGTTTGCTTAGAAGTATTTACTGGAACCGCCACCATTTTAACTGATTCACACAAAAAAAACGCCAAAGCCTTTCCTCCTAAATTGTAAACACAAAAACTATTCTCGTGATTCAAAGGCTTTAGACACCAATTCTTAGCTCTGTAAACATGAACTCTTAATATTTGAAAGCACAGTCCCGTGAAAACGCCACCAGAAGTACCCGTACTTGTAAACATTACCAGTATTTTCGTCATTTCACAGCTTTCCACTGGAAACCTCCGTGTTGAATTCGACAGTAAATGTAGTAAGAATCTATTTACGTGTACTTGAGATGTTTATTACACGTTCTTAATCATTTCTGGGAACTCTCATTGTGTATTTTAACAGTTTTACCACAATTAGACAGTTTGCTTAGAAGTATTTACTGGAACCGCCACCATTTTAACTGATTCACACAAAAAAAACGCCAAAGCCAATCCTCCTAAATTGTAAACACAAAAACTATTCTCGTGATTCAAAGGCTTTAGACACCAATTCTGAGCTCTGTAAACATGAACTCTTAATATTTGAAAGCACAGTCCCGTGAAAACGCCACCAGAAGTACCCGTACTTGTAAACATTACCAGTATTTTCGTCATTTCACAGCTTTCCACTGGAAACCTCCGTGTTGAATTCGACAGTAAATGTAGTAAGAATCTATTTACGTGTACTTGAGGGGTTTATTACATGTTCTTAATCATTTCTGGGAACTCTCATTGTGTATTTTAACAGTTTTACCACAATTAGACAGTTTGCTTAGAAGTATTTACTGGAACCGCCGCCATTTTAACTGATTCACACAAAAAAAAACGCCAAAGCCAATCCTCCTAAATTGTAAACACAAAAACTATTCTCGTCATTCCAAGGCTTTAGACACCAATTATGAGCTCTGTAAACATGAACTCTTAATATTTGAAAGCACAGTCCCGTGAAAACGCCACCAGAAGTACCCGTACTTGTAAACATTACCAGTATTTTCGTCATTTCACAGCTTTCCACTGGAAACCTCCGTGATTGAATTCGACAGTAAATGTAGTAAGAATCTATTTACGTGTACTTGAGGGGTTTATTAAACGTTCTTAATCATTTCTGGGAACTCTCATTGTGTATTTTAACAGTTTTACCACAATTAGACAGTTTGCTTAGAAGTATTTACTGGAACCGCCACCATTTTAACTGATTCACACAAAAAAAACGCCAAAGCCAATCCTCCTAAATTGTAAACACAAAAACTATTCTCGTGATTCAAAGGCTTTAGACACCAATTCTGAGCTCTGTAAACATGAACTCTTAATATTTGAAAGCACAGTCCCGTGAAAACGCCACCAGAAGTACCCGTACTTGTAAACATTACCAGTATTTTCGTCATTTCACAGCTTTCCACTGGAAACCTCCGTGTTGAATTCGACAGTAAATGTAGTAAGAATCTATTTACGTGTACTTGAGGGGTTTATTAAACGTTCTTAATCATTTCTGGGAACTCTCATTGTGTATTTTAACAGTTTTACCACAATTAGACAGTTTGCTTAGAAGTATTTACTGGAACCGCCACCATTTTAACTGATTCACACAAAAAAAACGCCAAAGCCAATCCTCCTAAATTGTAAACACAAAAACTATTCTCGTGATTCAAAGGCTTTAGACACCAATTCTTAGCTCTGTAAACATGAACTCTTAATATTTGAAAGCACAGTCCCGTGAAAACGCCACCAGAAGTACCCGTACTTGTAAACATTACCAGTATTTTCGTCATTTCACAGCTTTCCACTGGAAACCTCCGTGTTGAATTCGACAGTAAATGTAGTAAGAATCTATTTACGTGTACTTGAGATGTTTATTACACGTTCTTAATCATTTCTGGGAACTCTCATTGTGTATTTTAACAGTTTTACCACAATTAGACAGTTTGCTTAGAAGTATTTACTGGAACCGCCACCATTTTAACTGATTCACACAAAAAAAACGCCAAAGCCAATCCTCCTAAATTGTAAACACAAAAACTATTCTCGTGATTCAAAGGCTTTAGACACCAATTCTGAGCTCTGTAAACATGAACTCGTAATAATTGAAAGCACAGTCCCGTGAAAACGCCACCAGAAGTACCCGGACTTGTAAACATTACCAGTATTTTCGTCATTTCACAGCTTTCCACTGGAAACCTCCGTGTTTAATTCGACAGTAAATGTAGTAAGAATCTATTTACGTGTACTTGAGGGGTTTATTAAACGTTCTTAATCATTTCTGGGAACTCTCATTGTGTATTTTAACAGTTTTACCACAATTAGACAGTTTGCTTAGAAGTATTTACTGGAACCGCCACCATTTTAACTGATTCACACAAAAAAAACGCCAAAGCCAATCCTCCTAAATTGTAAACACAAAAACTATTCTCGTGATTCAAAGGCTTTAGACACCAATTCTGAGCTCTGTAAACATGAACTCGTAATAATTGAAAGCACAGTCCCGTGAAAACGCCACCCGAAGTACCCGGACTTGTAAACATTACCAGTATTTTCGTCATTTCACAGCTTTCCACTGGAAACCTCCGTGATTGAATTCGACAGTAAATGTAGTAAGAATCTATTTACGTGTACTTGAGGGGTTTATTAAACGTTCTTAATCATTTCTGGGAACTCTCATTGTGTATTTTAACAGTTTTACCACAATTAGACAGTTTGCTTAGAAGTATTTACTGGAACCGCCACCATTTTAACTGATTCACACAAAAAAAACGCCAAAGCCTTTCCTCCTAAATTGTAAACACAAAAACTATTCTCGTGATTCAAAGGCTTTAGACACCAATTCTTAGCTCTGTAAACATGAACTCTTAATATTTGAAAGCACAGTCCCGTGAAAACGCCACCAGAAGTACCCGTACTTGTAAACATTACCAGTATTTTCGTCATTTCACAGCTTTCCACTGGAAACCTCCGTGTTGAATTCGACAGTAAATGTAGTAAGAATCTATTTACGTGTACTTGAGGGGTTTATTACATGTTCTTAATCATTTCTGGGAACTCTCATTGTGTATTTTAACAGTTTTACCACAATTAGACAGTTTGCTTAGAAGTATTTACTGGAACCGCCGCCATTTTAACTGATTCACACAAAAAAAAAACGCCAAAGCCAATCCTCCTAAATTGTAAACACAAAAACTATTCTCGTCATTCCAAGGCTTTAGACACCAATTATGAGCTCTGTAAACATGAACTCTTAATATTTGAAAGCACAGTCCCGTGAAAACGCCACCAGAAGTACCCGTACTTGTAAACATTACCAGTATTTTCGTCATTTCACAGCTTTCCACTGGAAACCTCCGTGATTGAATTCGACAGTAAATGTAGTAAGAATCTATTTACGTGTACTTGAGGGGTTTATTAAACGTTCTTAATCATTTCTGGGAACTCTCATTGTGTATTTTAACAGTTTTACCACAATTAGACAGTTTGCTTAGAAGTATTTACTGGAACCGCCACCATTTTAACTGATTCACACAAAAAAAACGCCAAAGCCAATCCTCCTAAATTGTAAACACAAAAACTATTCTCGTGATTCAAAGGCTTTAGACACCAATTCTGAGCTCTGTAAACATGAACTCTTAATATTTGAAAGCACAGTCCCGTGAAAACGCCACCAGAAGTACCCGTACTTGTAAACATTACCAGTATTTTCGTCATTTCACAGCTTTCCACTGGAAACCTCCGTGTTGAATTCGACAGTAAATGTAGTAAGAATCTATTTACGTGTACTTGAGGGGTTTATTAAACGTTCTTAATCATTTCTGGGAACTCTCATTGTGTATTTTAACAGTTTTACCACAATTAGACAGTTTGCTTAGAAGTATTTACTGGAACCGCCACCATTTTAACTGATTCACACAAAAAAAACGCCAAAGCCAATCCTCCTAAATTGTAAACACAAAAACTATTCTCGTGATTCAAAGGCTTTAGACACCAATTCTTAGCTCTGTAAACATGAACTCTTAATATTTGAAAGCACAGTCCCGTGAAAACGCCACCAGAAGTACCCGTACTTGTAAACATTACCAGTATTTTCGTCATTTCACAGCTTTCCACTGGAAACCTCCGTGTTGAATTCGACAGTAAATGTAGTAAGAATCTATTTACGTGTACTTGAGATGTTTATTACACGTTCTTAATCATTTCTGGGAACTCTCATTGTGTATTTTAACAGTTTTACCACAATTAGACAGTTTGCTTAGAAGTATTTACTGGAACCGCCACCATTTTAACTGATTCACACAAAAAAAACGCCAAAGCCAATCCTCCTAAATTGTAAACACAAAAACTATTCTCGTGATTCAAAGGCTTTAGACACCAATTCTGAGCTCTGTAAACATGAACTCGTAATAATTGAAAGCACAGTCCCGTGAAAACGCCACCAGAAGTACCCGGACTTGTAAACATTACCAGTATTTTCGTCATTTCACAGCTTTCCACTGGAAACCTCCGTGTTTAATTCGACAGTAAATGTAGTAAGAATCTATTTACGTGTACTTGAGGGGTTTATTAAACGTTCTTAATCATTTCTGGGAACTCTCATTGTGTATTTTAACAGTTTTACCACAATTAGACAGTTTGCTTAGAAGTATTTACTGGAACCGCCACCATTTTAACTGATTCACACAAAAAAAAACGCCAAAGCCAATCCTCCTAAATTGTAAACACAAAAACTATTCTCGTGATTCAAAGGCTTTAGACACCAATTCTGAGCTCTGTAAACATGAACTCGTAATAATTGAAAGCACAGTCCCGTGAAAACGCCACCCGAAGTACCCGGACTTGTAAACATTACCAGTATTTTCGTCATTTCACAGCTTTCCACTGGAAACCTCCGTGATTGAATTCGACAGTAAATGTAGTAAGAATCTATTTACGTGTACTTGAGGGGTTTATTAAACGTTCTTAATCATTTCTGGGAACTCTCATTGTGTATTTTAACAGTTTTACCACAATTAGACAGTTTGCTTAGAAGTATTTACTGGAACCGCCACCATTTTAACTGATTCACACAAAAAAAACGCCAAAGCCTTTCCTCCTAAATTGTAAACACAAAAACTATTCTCGTGATTCAAAGGCTTTAGACACCAATTCTTAGCTCTGTAAACATGAACTCTTAATATTTGAAAGCACAGTCCCGTGAAAACGCCACCAGAAGTACCCGTACTTGTAAACATTACCAGTATTTTCGTCATTTCACAGCTTTCCACTGGAAACCTCCGTGTTGAATTCGACAGTAAATGTAGTAAGAATCTATTTACGTGTACTTGAGGGGTTTATTACATGTTCTTAATCATTTCTGGGAACTCTCATTGTGTATTTTAACAGTTTTACCACAATTAGACAGTTTGCTTAGAAGTATTTACTGGAACCGCCGCCATTTTAACTGATTCACACAAAAAAAAAACGCCAAAGCCAATCCTCCTAAATTGTAAACACAAAAACTATTCTCGTCATTCCAAGGCTTTAGACACCAATTATGAGCTCTGTAAACATGAACTCTTAATATTTGAAAGCACAGTCCCGTGAAAACGCCACCAGAAGTACCCGTACTTGTAAACATTACCAGTATTTTCGTCATTTCACAGCTTTCCACTGGAAACCTCCGTGATTGAATTCGACAGTAAATGTAGTAAGAATCTATTTACGTGTACTTGAGGGGTTTATTAAACGTTCTTAATCATTTCTGGGAACTCTCATTGTGTATTTTAACAGTTTTACCACAATTAGACAGTTTGCTTAGAAGTATTTACTGGAACCGCCACCATTTTAACTGATTCACACAAAAAAAAACGCCAAAGCCAATCCTCCTAAATTGTAAACACAAAAACTATTCTCGTGATTCAAAGGCTTTAGACACCAATTCTTAGCTCTGTAAACATGAACTCTTAATATTTGAAAGCACAGTCCCGTGAAAACGCCACCAGAAGTACCCGTACTTGTAAACATTACCAGTATTTTCGTCATTTCACAGCTTTCCACTGGAAACCTCCGTGATTGAATTCGACAGTAAATGTAGTAAGAATCTATTTACGTGTACTTGAGGGGTTTATTAAACGTTCTTAATCATTTCTGGGAACTCTCATTGTGTATTTTAACAGTTTTACCACAATTAGACAGTTTGCTTAGAAGTATTTACTGGAACCGCCACCATTTTAACTGATTCACACAAAAAAAACGCCAAAGCCAATCCTCCTAAATTGTAAACACAAAAACTATTCTCGTGATTCAAAGGCTTTAGACACCAATTCTTAGCTCTGTAAACATGAACTCTTAATATTTGAAAGCACAGTCCCGTGAAAACGCCACCAGAAGTACCCGTACTTGTAAACATTACCAGTATTTTCGTCATTTCACAGCTTTCCACTGGAAACCTCCGTGTTGAATTCGACAGTAAATGTAGTAAGAATCTATTTACGTGTACTTGAGATGTTTATTACACGTTCTTAATCATTTCTGGGAACTCTCATTGTGTATTTTAACAGTTTTACCACAATTAGACAGTTTGCTTAGAAGTATTTACTGGAACCGCCACCATTTTAACTGATTCACACAAAAAAAACGCCAAAGCCAATCCTCCTAAATTGTAAACACAAAAACTATTCTCGTGATTCAAAGGCTTTAGACACCAATTCTGAGCTCTGTAAACATGAACTCGTAATAATTGAAAGCACAGTCCCGTGAAAACGCCACCAGAAGTACCCGGACTTGTAAACATTACCAGTATTTTCGTCATTTCACAGCTTTCCACTGGAAACCTCCGTGTTTAATTCGACAGTAAATGTAGTAAGAATCTATTTACGTGTACTTGAGGGGTTTATTAAACGTTCTTAATCATTTCTGGGAACTCTCATTGTGTATTTTAACAGTTTTACCACAATTAGACAGTTTGCTTAGAAGTATTTACTGGAACCGCCACCATTTTAACTGATTCACACAAAAAAAACGCCAAAGCCAATCCTCCTAAATTGTAAACACAAAAACTATTCTCGTGATTCAAAGGCTTTAGACACCAATTCTTAGCTCTGTAAACATGAACTCGTAATAATTGAAAGCACAGTCCCGTGAAAACGCCACCCGAAGTACCCGGACTTGTAAACATTACCAGTATTTTCGTCATTTCACAGCTTTCCACTGGAAACCTCCGTGATTGAATTCGACAGTAAATGTAGTAAGAATCTATTTACGTGTACTTGAGGGGTTTATTAAACGTTCTTAATCATTTCTGGGAACTCTCATTGTGTATTTTAACAGTTTTACCACAATTAGACAGTTTGCTTAGAAGTATTTACTGGAACCGCCACCATTTTAACTGATTCACACAAAAAAAACGCCAAAGCCTTTCCTCCTAAATTGTAAACACAAAAACTATTCTCGTGATTCAAAGGCTTTAGACACCAATTCTTAGCTCTGTAAACATGAACTCTTAATATTTGAAAGCACAGTCCCGTGAAAACGCCACCAGAAGTACCCGTACTTGTAAACATTACCAGTATTTTCGTCATTTCACAGCTTTCCACTGGAAACCTCCGTGTTGAATTCGACAGTAAATGTAGTAAGAATCTATTTACGTGTACTTGAGATGTTTATTACACGTTCTTAATCATTTCTGGGAACTCTCATTGTGTATTTTAACAGTTTTACCACAATTAGACAGTTTGCTTAGAAGTATTTACTGGAACCGCCACCATTTTAACTGATTCACACAAAAAAAACGCCAAAGCCAATCCTCCTAAATTGTAAACACAAAAACTATTCTCGTGATTCAAAGGCTTTAGACACCAATTCTGAGCTCTGTAAACATGAACTCGTAATAATTGAAAGCACAGTCCCGTGAAAACGCCACCAGAAGTACCCGGACTTGTAAACATTACCAGTATTTTCGTCATTTCACAGCTTTCCACTGGAAACCTCCGTGTTTAATTCGACAGTAAATGTAGTAAGAATCTATTTACGTGTACTTGAGGGGTTTATTAAACGTTCTTAATCATTTCTGGGAACTCTCATTGTGTATTTTAACAGTTTTACCACAATTAGACAGTTTGCTTAGAAGTATTTACTGGAACCGCCACCATTTTAACTGATTCACACAAAAAAAACGCCAAAGCCAATCCTCCTAAATTGTAAACACAAAAACTATTCTCGTGATTCAAAGGCTTTAGACACCAATTCTGAGCTCTGTAAACATGAACTCGTAATAATTGAAAGCACAGTCCCGTGAAAACGCCACCCGAAGTACCCGGACTTGTAAACATTACCAGTATTTTCGTCATTTCACAGCTTTCCACTGGAAACCTCCGTGATTGAATTCGACAGTAAATGTAGTAAGAATCTATTTACGTGTACTTGAGGGGTTTATTAAACGTTCTTAATCATTTCTGGGAACTCTCATTGTGTATTTTAACAGTTTTACCACAATTAGACAGTTTGCTTAGAAGTATTTACTGGAACCGCCACCATTTTAACTGATTCACACAAAAAAAACGCCAAAGCCTTTCCTCCTAAATTGTAAACACAAAAACTATTCTCGTGATTCAAAGGCTTTAGACACCAATTCTTAGCTCTGTAAACATGAACTCTTAATATTTGAAAGCACAGTCCCGTGAAAACGCCACCAGAAGTACCCGGACTTGTAAACATTACCAGTATTTTCGTCATTTCACAGCTTTCCACTGGAAACCTCCGTGTTGAATTCGACAGTAAATGTAGTAAGAATCTATTTACGTGTACTTGAGATGTTTATTACACGTTCTTAATCATTTCTGGGAACTCTCATTGTGTATTTTAACAGTTTTACCACAATTAGACAGTTTGCTTAGAAGTATTTACTGGAACCGCCACCATTTTAACTGATTCACACAAAAAAAACGCCAAAGCCAATCCTCCTAAATTGTAAACACAAAAACTATTCTCGTGATTCAAAGGCTTTAGACACCAATTCTTAGCTCTGTAAACATGAACTCTTAATATTTGAAAGCACAGTCCCGTGAAAACGCCACCAGAAGTACCCGGACTTGTAAACATTACCAGTATTTTCGTCATTTCACAGCTTTCCACTGGAAACCTCCGTGTTTAATTCGACAGTAAATGTAGTAAGAATCTATTTACGTGTACTTGAGGGGTTTATTAAACGTTCTTAATCATTTCTGGGAACTCTCATTGTGTATTTTAACAGTTTTACCACAATTAGACAGTTTGCTTAGAAGTATTTACTGGAACCGCCACCATTTTAACTGATTCACACAAAAAAAACGCCAAAGCCAATCCTCCTAAATTGTAAACACAAAAACTATTCTCGTGATTCAAAGGCTTTAGACACCAATTCTGAGCTCTGTAAACATGAACTCGTAATAATTGAAAGCACAGTCCCGTGAAAACGCCACCAGAAGTACCCGGACTTGTAAACATTACCAGTATTTTCGTCATTTCACAGCTTTCCACTGGAAACCTCCGTGTTTAATTCGACAGTAAATGTAGTAAGAATCTATTTACGTGTACTTGAGGGGTTTATTAAACGTTCTTAATCATTTCTGGGAACTCTCATTGTGTATTTTAACAGTTTTACCACAATTAGACAGTTTGCTTAGAAGTATTTACTGGAACCGCCACCATTTTAACTGATTCACACAAAAAAAACGCCAAAGCCTTTCCTCCTAAATTGTAAACACAAAAACTATTCTCGTGATTCAAAGGCTTTAGACACCAATTCTTAGCTCTGTAAACATGAACTCTTAATATTTGAAAGCACAGTCCCGTGAAAACGCCACCAGAAGTACCCGGACTTGTAAACATTACCAGTATTTTCGTCATTTCACAGCTTTCCACTGGAAACCTCCGTGTTGAATTCGACAGTAAATGTAGTAAGAATCTATTTACGTGTACTTGAGATGTTTATTACACGTTCTTAATCATTTCTGGGAACTCTCATTGTGTATTTTAACAGTTTTACCACAATTAGACAGTTTGCTTAGAAGTATTTACTGGAACCGCCACCATTTTAACTGATTCACACAAAAAAAACGCCAAAGCCAATCCTCCTAAATTGTAAACACAAAAACTATTCTCGTGATTCAAAGGCTTTAGACACCAATTCTTAGCTCTGTAAACATGAACTCTTAATATTTGAAAGCACAGTCCCGTGAAAACGCCACCAGAAGTACCCGGACTTGTAAACATTACCAGTATTTTCGTCATTTCACAGCTTTCCACTGGAAACCTCCGTGTTTAATTCGACAGTAAATGTAGTAAGAATCTATTTACGTGTACTTGAGGGGTTTATTAAACGTTCTTAATCATTTCTGGGAACTCTCATTGTGTATTTTAACAGTTTTACCACAATTAGACAGTTTGCTTAGAAGTATTTACTGGAACCGCCACCATTTTAACTGATTCACACAAAAAAAACGCCAAAGCCAATCCTCCTAAATTGTAAACACAAAAACTATTCTCGTGATTCAAAGGCTTTAGACACCAATTCTGAGCTCTGTAAACATGAACTCGTAATAATTGAAAGCACAGTCCCGTGAAAACGCCACCAGAAGTACCCGGACTTGTAAACATTACCAGTATTTTCGTCATTTCACAGCTTTCCACTGGAAACCTCCGTGTTTAATTCGACAGTAAATGTAGTAAGAATCTATTTACGTGTACTTGAGGGGTTTATTAAACGTTCTTAATCATTTCTGGGAACTCTCATTGTGTATTTTAACAGTTTTACCACAATTAGACAGTTTGCTTAGAAGTATTTACTGGAACCGCCACCATTTTAACTGATTCACACAAAAAAAACGCCAAAGCCAATCCTCCTAAATTGTAAACACAAAAACTATTCTCGTGATTCAAAGGCTTTAGACACCAATTCTGAGCTCTGTAAACATGAACTCGTAATAATTGAAAGCACAGTCCCGTGAAAACGCCACCCGAAGTACCCGGACTTGTAAACATTACCAGTATTTTCGTCATTTCACAGCTTTCCACTGGAAACCTCCGTGATTGAATTCGACAGTAAATGTAGTAAGAATCTATTTACGTGTACTTGAGGGGTTTATTAAACGTTCTTAATCATTTCTGGGAACTCTCATTGTGTATTTTAACAGTTTTACCACAATTAGACAGTTTGCTTAGAAGTATTTACTGGAACCGCCACCATTTTAACTGATTCACACAAAAAAAACGCCAAAGCCTTTCCTCCTAAATTGTAAACACAAAAACTATTCTCGTGATTCAAAGGCTTTAGACACCAATTCTTAGCTCTGTAAACATGAACTCTTAATATTTGAAAGCACAGTCCCGTGAAAACGCCACCAGAAGTACCCGTACTTGTAAACATTACCAGTATTTTCGTCATTTCACAGCTTTCCACTGGAAACCTCCGTGTTGAATTCGACAGTAAATGTAGTAAGAATCTATTTACGTGTACTTGAGGGGTTTATTAAACGTTCTTAATCATTTCTGGGAACTCTCATTGTGTATTTTAACAGTTTTACCACAATTAGACAGTTTGCTTAGAAGTATTTACTGGAATCGCCACCATTTTAACTGATTCACACAAAAAAAACGCCAAAGCCAATCCTCCTAAATTGTAAACACAAAAACTATTCTCGTGATTCAAAGGCTTTAGACACCAATTCTGAGCTCTGTAAACATGAACTCTTAATATTTGAAAGCACAGTCCCGTGAAAACGCCACCAGAAGTACCCGTACTTGTAAACATTACCAGTATTTTCGTCATTTCACAGCTTTCCACTGGAAACCTCCGTGTTGAATTCGACAGTAAATGTAGTAAGAATCTATTTACGTGTACTTGAGGGGTTTATTACATGTTCTTAATCATTTCTGGGAACTCTCATTGTGTATTTTAACAGTTTTACCACAATTAGACAGTTTGCTTAGAAGTATTTACTGGAACCGCCGCCATTTTAACTGATTCACACAAAAAAAAACGCCAAAGCCAATCCTCCTAAATTGTAAACACAAAAACTATTCTCGTCATTCCAAGGCTTTAGACACCAATTATGAGCTCTGTAAACATGAACTCTTAATATTTGAAAGCACAGTCCCGTGAAAACGCCACCAGAAGTACCCGTACTTGTAAACATTACCAGTATTTTCGTCATTTCACAGCTTTCCACTGGAAACCTCCGTGATTGAATTCGACAGTAAATGTAGTAAGAATCTATTTACGTGTACTTGAGGGGTTTATTAAACGTTCTTAATCATTTCTGGGAACTCTCATTGTGTATTTTAACAGTTTTACCACAATTAGACAGTTTGCTTAGAAGTATTTACTGGAACCGCCACCATTTTAACTGATTCACACAAAAAAAACGCCAAAGCCAATCCTCCTAAATTGTAAACACAAAAACTATTCTCGTGATTCAAAGGCTTTAGACACCAATTCTTAGCTCTGTAAACATGAACTCTTAATATTTGAAAGCACAGTCCCGTGAAAACGCCACCAGAAGTACCCGTACTTGTAAACATTACCAGTATTTTCGTCATTTCACAGCTTTCCACTGGAAACCTCCGTGTTGAATTCGACAGTAAATGTAGTAAGAATCTATTTACGTGTACTTGAGATGTTTATTACACGTTCTTAATCATTTCTGGGAACTCTCATTGTGTATTTTAACAGTTTTACCACAATTAGACAGTTTGCTTAGAAGTATTTACTGGAACCGCCACCATTTTAACTGATTCACACAAAAAAAACGCCAAAGCCAATCCTCCTAAATTGTAAACACAAAAACTATTCTCGTGATTCAAAGGCTTTAGACACCAATTCTTAGCTCTGTAAACATGAACTCTTAATATTTGAAAGCACAGTCCCGTGAAAACGCCACCAGAAGTACCCGGACTTGTAAACATTACCAGTATTTTCGTCATTTCACAGCTTTCCACTGGAAACCTCCGTGTTTAATTCGACAGTAAATGTAGTAAGAATCTATTTACGTGTACTTGAGGGGTTTATTAAACGTTCTTAATCATTTCTGGGAACTCTCATTGTGTATTTTAACAGTTTTACCACAATTAGACAGTTTGCTTAGAAGTATTTACTGGAACCGCCACCATTTTAACTGATTCACACAAAAAAAACGCCAAAGCCAATCCTCCTAAATTGTAAACACAAAAACTATTCTCGTGATTCAAAGGCTTTAGACACCAATTCTGAGCTCTGTAAACATGAACTCGTAATAATTGAAAGCACAGTCCCGTGAAAACGCCACCCGAAGTACCCGGACTTGTAAACATTACCAGTATTTTCGTCATTTCACAGCTTTCCACTGGAAACCTCCGTGATTGAATTCGACAGTAAATGTAGTAAGAATCTATTTACGTGTACTTGAGGGGTTTATTAAACGTTCTTAATAATTTCTGGGAACTCTCATTGTGTATTTTAACAGTTTTACCACAATTAGACAGTTTGCTTAGAAGTATTTACTGGAACCGCCACCATTTTAACTGATTCACACAAAAAAAACGCCAAAGCCAATCCTCCTAAATTGTAAACACAAAAACTATTCTCGTGATTCAAAGGCTTTAGACACCAATTCTGAGCTCTGTAAACATGAACTCTTAATATTTGAAAGCACAGTCCCGTGAAAACGCCACCAGAAGTACCCGGACTTGTAAACATTACCAGTATTTTCGTCATTTCACAGCTTTCCACTGGAAACCTCCGTGTTTAATTCGACAGTAAATGTAGTAAGAATCTATTTACGTGTACTTGAGGGGTTTATTAAACGTTCTTAATCATTTCTGGGAACTCTCATTGTGTATTTTAACAGTTTTACCACAATTAGACAGTTTGCTTAGAAGTATTTACTGGAACCGCCACCATTTTAACTGATTCACACAAAAAAAACGCCAAAGCCAATCCTCCTAAATTGTAAACACAAAAACTATTCTCGTGATTCAAAGGCTTTAGACACCAATTCTGAGCTCTGTAAACATGAACTCGTAATAATTGAAAGCACAGTCCCGTGAAAACGCCACCCGAAGTACCCGGACTTGTAAACATTACCAGTATTTTCGTCATTTCACAGCTTTCCACTGGAAACCTCCGTGATTGAATTCGACAGTAAATGTAGTAAGAATCTATTTACGTGTACTTGAGGGGTTTATTAAACGTTCTTAATCATTTCTGGGAACTCTCATTGTGTATTTTAACAGTTTTACCACAATTAGACAGTTTGCTTAGAAGTATTTACTGGAACCGCCACCATTTTAACTGATTCACACAAAAAAAACGCCAAAGCCTTTCCTCCTAAATTGTAAACACAAAAACTATTCTCGTGATTCAAAGGCTTTAGACACCAATTCTTAGCTCTGTAAACATGAACTCTTAATATTTGAAAGCACAGTCCCGTGAAAACGCCACCAGAAGTACCCGTACTTGTAAACATTACCAGTATTTTCGTCATTTCACAGCTTTCCACTGGAAACCTCCGTGTTGAATTCGACAGTAAATGTAGTAAGAATCTATTTACGTGTACTTGAGATGTTTATTACACGTTCTTAATCATTTCTGGGAACTCTCATTGTGTATTTTAACAGTTTTACCACAATTAGACAGTTTGCTTAGAAGTATTTACTGGAACCGCCACCATTTTAACTGATTCACACAAAAAAAACGCCAAAGCCAATCCTCCTAAATTGTAAACACAAAAACTATTCTCGTGATTCAAAGGCTTTAGACACCAATTCTGAGCTCTGTAAACATGAACTCTTAATATTTGAAAGCACAGTCCCGTGAAAACGCCACCAGAAGTACCCGTACTTGTAAACATTACCAGTATTTTCGTCATTTCACAGCTTTCCACTGGAAACCTCCGTGTTGAATTCGACAGTAAATGTAGTAAGAATCTATTTACGTGTACTTGAGATGTTTATTACACGTTCTTAATCATTTCTGGGAACTCTCATTGTGTATTTTAACAGTTTTACCACAATTAGACAGTTTGCTTAGAAGTATTTACTGGAACCGCCACCATTTTAACTGATTCACACAAAAAAAACGCCAAAGCCAATCCTCCTAAATTGTAAACACAAAAACTATTCTCGTGATTCAAAGGCTTTAGACACCAATTCTTAGCTCTGTAAACATGAACTCTTAATATTTGAAAGCACAGTCCCGTGAAAACGCCACCAGAAGTACCCGGACTTGTAAACATTACCAGTATTTTCCTCATTTCACAGCTTTCCACTGGAAACCTCCGTGTTTAATTCGACAGTAAATGTAGTAAGAATCTATTTACGTGTACTTGAGGGGTTTATTAAACGTTCTTAATCATTTCTGGGAACTCTCATTGTGTATTTTAACAGTTTTACCACAATTAGACAGTTTGCTTAGAAGTATTTACTGGAACCGCCACCATTTTAACTGATTCACACAAAAAAAACGCCAAAGCCAATCCTCCTAAATTGTAAACACAAAAACTATTCTCGTGATTCAAAGGCTTTAGACACCAATTCTTAGCTCTGTAAACATGAACTCTTAATATTTGAAAGCACAGTCCCGTGAAAACGCCACCAGAAGTACCCGGACTTGTAAACATTACCAGTATTTTCGTCATTTCACAGCTTTCCACTGGAAACCTCCGTGTTTAATTCGACAGTAAATGTAGTAAGAATCTATTTACGTGTACTTGAGGGGTTTATTAAACGTTCTTAATCATTTCTGGGAACTCTCATTGTGTATTTTAACAGTTTTACCACAATTAGACAGTTTGCTTAGAAGTATTTACTGGAACCGCCACCATTTTAACTGATTCACACAAAAAAAACGCCAAAGCCAATCCTCCTAAATTGTAAACACAAAAACTATTCTCGTGATTCAAAGGCTTTAGACACCAATTCTGAGCTCTGTAAACATGAACTCGTAATAATTGAAAGCACAGTCCCGTGAAAACGCCACCCGAAGTACCCGGACTTGTAAACATTACCAGTATTTTCGTCATTTCACAGCTTTCCACTGGAAACCTCCGTGATTGAATTCGACAGTAAATGTAGTAAGAATCTATTTACGTGTACTTGAGGGGTTTATTAAACGTTCTTAATCATTTCTGGGAACTCTCATTGTGTATTTTAACAGTTTTACCACAATTAGACAGTTTGCTTAGAAGTATTTACTGGAACCGCCACCATTTTAACTGATTCACACAAAAAAAACGCCAAAGCCTTTCCTCCTAAATTGTAAACACAAAAACTATTCTCGTGATTCAAAGGCTTTAGACACCAATTCTTAGCTCTGTAAACATGAACTCTTAATATTTGAAAGCACAGTCCCGTGAAAACGCCACCAGAAGTACCCGTACTTGTAAACATTACCAGTATTTTCGTCATTTCACAGCTTTCCACTGGAAACCTCCGTGTTGAATTCGACAGTAAATGTAGTAAGAATCTATTTACGTGTACTTGAGATGTTTATTACACGTTCTTAATCATTTCTGGGAACTCTCATTGTGTATTTTAACAGTTTTACCACAATTAGACAGTTTGCTTAGAAGTATTTACTGGAACCGCCACCATTTTAACTGATTCACACAAAAAAAACGCCAAAGCCAATCCTCCTAAATTGTAAACACAAAAACTATTCTCGTGATTCAAAGGCTTTAGACACCAATTCTGAGCTCTGTAAACATGAACTCTTAATATTTGAAAGCACAGTCCCGTGAAAACGCCACCAGAAGTACCCGTACTTGTAAACATTACCAGTATTTTCGTCATTTCACAGCTTTCCACTGGAAACCTCCGTGTTGAATTCGACAGTAAATGTAGTAAGAATCTATTTACGTGTACTTGAGGGGTTTATTACATGTTCTTAATCATTTCTGGGAACTCTCATTGTGTATTTTAACAGTTTTACCACAATTAGACAGTTTGCTTAGAAGTATTTACTGGAACCGCCGCCATTTTAACTGATTCACACAAAAAAAAACGCCAAAGCCAATCCTCCTAAATTGTAAACACAAAAACTATTCTCGTCATTCCAAGGCTTTAGACACCAATTATGAGCTCTGTAAACATGAACTCTTAATATTTGAAAGCACAGTCCCGTGAAAACGCCACCAGAAGTACCCGTACTTGTAAACATTACCAGTATTTTCGTCATTTCACAGCTTTCCACTGGAAACCTCCGTGATTGAATTCGACAGTAAATGTAGTAAGAATCTATTTACGTGTACTTGAGGGGTTTATTAAACGTTCTTAATCATTTCTGGGAACTCTCATTGTGTATTTTAACAGTTTTACCACAATTAGACAGTTTGCTTAGAAGTATTTACTGGAACCGCCGCCATTTTAACTGATTCACACAAAAAAAACGCGAAAGCCAATCCTCCTAAATTGTAAACATAAAAACTATTCTCGTCATTCCAAGGCTTTAGACACCAATTATGAGCTCTGTAAACATGAACTCTTAATATTTGAAAGCACAGTCCCGTGAAAACGCCACCAGAAGTACCCGTACTTGTAAACATTACCAGTATTTTCGTCATTTCACAGCTTTCCACTGGAAACCTCCGTGATTGAATTCGACAGTAAATGTAGTAAGAATCTATTTACGTGTACTTGAGGGGTTTATTAAACGTTCTTAATCATTTCTGGGAACTCTCATTGTGTATTTTAACAGTTTTACCACAATTAGACAGTTTGCTTAGAAGTATTTACTGGAACCGCCACCATTTTAACTGATTCACACAAAAAAAACGCCAAAGCCAATCCTCCTAAATTGTAAACACAAAAACTATTCTCGTGATTCAAAGGCTTTAGACACCAATTCTTAGCTCTGTAAACATGAACTCTTAATATTTGAAAGCACAGTCCCGTGAAAACGCCACCAGAAGTACCCGTACTTGTAAACATTACCAGTATTTTCGTCATTTCACAGCTTTCCACTGGAAACCTCCGTGTTGAATTCGACAGTAAATGTAGTAAGAATCTATTTACGTGTACTTGAGATGTTTATTACACGTTCTTAATCATTTCTGGGAACTCTCATTGTGTATTTTAACAGTTTTACCACAATTAGACAGTTTGCTTAGAAGTATTTACTGGAACCGCCACCATTTTAACTGATTCACACAAAAAAAACGCCAAAGCCAATCCTCCTAAATTGTAAACACAAAAACTATTCTCGTGATTCAAAGGCTTTAGACACCAATTCTGAGCTCTGTAAACATGAACTCGTAATAATTGAAAGCACAGTCCCGTGAAAACGCCACCAGAAGTACCCGGACTTGTAAACATTACCAGTATTTTCGTCATTTCACAGCTTTCCACTGGAAACCTCCGTGTTTAATTCGACAGTAAATGTAGTAAGAATCTATTTACGTGTACTTGAGGGGTTTATTAAACGTTCTTAATCATTTCTGGGAACTCTCATTGTGTATTTTAACAGTTTTACCACAATTAGACAGTTTGCTTAGAAGTATTTACTGGAACCGCCACCATTTTAACTGATTCACACAAAAAAAACGCCAAAGCCAATCCTCCTAAATTGTAAACACAAAAACTATTCTCGTGATTCAAAGGCTTTAGACACCAATTCTGAGCTCTGTAAACATGAACTCGTAATAATTGAAAGCACAGTCCCGTGAAAACGCCACCCGAAGTACCCGGACTTGTAAACATTACCAGTATTTTCGTCATTTCACAGCTTTCCACTGGAAACCTCCGTGATTGAATTCGACAGTAAATGTAGTAAGAATCTATTTACGTGTACTTGAGGGGTTTATTAAACGTTCTTAATCATTTCTGGGAACTCTCATTGTGTATTTTAACAGTTTTACCACAATTAGACAGTTTGCTTAGAAGTATTTACTGGAACCGCCACCATTTTAACTGATTCACACAAAAAAAACGCCAAAGCCTTTCCTCCTAAATTGTAAACACAAAAACTATTCTCGTGATTCAAAGGCTTTAGACACCAATTCTTAGCTCTGTAAACATGAACTCTTAATATTTGAAAGCACAGTCCCGTGAAAACGCCACCAGAAGTACCCGTACTTGTAAACATTACCAGTATTTTCGTCATTTCACAGCTTTCCACTGGAAACCTCCGTGTTGAATTCGACAGTAAATGTAGTAAGAATCTATTTACGTGTACTTGAGATGTTTATTACACGTTCTTAATCATTTCTGGGAACTCTCATTGTGTATTTTAACAGTTTTACCACAATTAGACAGTTTGCTTAGAAGTATTTACTGGAACCGCCACCATTTTAACTGATTCACACAAAAAAAACGCCAAAGCCAATCCTCCTAAATTGTAAACACAAAAACTATTCTCGTGATTCAAAGGCTTTAGACACCAATTCTGAGCTCTGTAAACATGAACTCTTAATATTTGAAAGCACAGTCCCGTGAAAACGCCACCAGAAGTACCCGTACTTGTAAACATTACCAGTATTTTCGTCATTTCACAGCTTTCCACTGGAAACCTCCGTGTTGAATTCGACAGTAAATGTAGTAAGAATCTATTTACGTGTACTTGAGGGGTTTATTACATGTTCTTAATCATTTCTGGGAACTCTCATTGTGTATTTTAACAGTTTTACCACAATTAGACAGTTTGCTTAGAAGTATTTACTGGAACCGCCGCCATTTTAACTGATTCACACAAAAAAAAACGCCAAAGCCAATCCTCCTAAATTGTAAACACAAAAACTATTCTCGTCATTCCAAGGCTTTAGACACCAATTATGAGCTCTGTAAACATGAACTCTTAATATTTGAAAGCACAGTCCCGTGAAAACGCCACCAGAAGTACCCGTACTTGTAAACATTACCAGTATTTTCGTCATTTCACAGCTTTCCACTGGAAACCTCCGTGATTGAATTCGACAGTAAATGTAGTAAGAATCTATTTACGTGTACTTGAGGGGTTTATTAAACGTTCTTAATCATTTCTGGGAACTCTCATTGTGTATTTTAACAGTTTTACCACAATTAGACAGTTTGCTTAGAAGTATTTACTGGAACCGCCGCCATTTTAACTGATTCACACAAAAAAAACGCGAAAGCCAATCCTCCTAAATTGTAAACATAAAAACTATTCTCGTCATTCCAAGGCTTTAGACACCAATTATGAGCTCTGTAAACATGAACTCTTAATATTTGAAAGCACAGTCCCGTGAAAACGCCACCAGAAGTACCCGTACTTGTAAACATTACCAGTATTTTCGTCATTTCACAGCTTTCCACTGGAAACCTCCGTGATTGAATTCGACAGTAAATGTAGTAAGAATCTATTTACGTGTACTTGAGGGGTTTATTAAACGTTCTTAATCATTTCTGGGAACTCTCATTGTGTATTTTAACAGTTTTACCACAATTAGACAGTTTGCTTAGAAGTATTTACTGGAACCGCCACCATTTTAACTGATTCACACAAAAAAAACGCCAAAGCCAATCCTCCTAAATTGTAAACACAAAAACTATTCTCGTGATTCAAAGGCTTTAGACACCAATTCTTAGCTCTGTAAACATGAACTCTTAATATTTGAAAGCACAGTCCCGTGAAAACGCCACCAGAAGTACCCGTACTTGTAAACATTACCAGTATTTTCGTCATTTCACAGCTTTCCACTGGAAACCTCCGTGTTGAATTCGACAGTAAATGTAGTAAGAATCTATTTACGTGTACTTGAGATGTTTATTACACGTTCTTAATCATTTCTGGGAACTCTCATTGTGTATTTTAACAGTTTTACCACAATTAGACAGTTTGCTTAGAAGTATTTACTGGAACCGCCACCATTTTAACTGATTCACACAAAAAAAACGCCAAAGCCAATCCTCCTAAATTGTAAACACAAAAACTATTCTCGTGATTCAAAGGCTTTAGACACCAATTCTGAGCTCTGTAAACATGAACTCGTAATAATTGAAAGCACAGTCCCGTGAAAACGCCACCAGAAGTACCCGGACTTGTAAACATTACCAGTATTTTCGTCATTTCACAGCTTTCCACTGGAAACCTCCGTGTTTAATTCGACAGTAAATGTAGTAAGAATCTATTTACGTGTACTTGAGGGGTTTATTAAACGTTCTTAATCATTTCTGGGAACTCTCATTGTGTATTTTAACAGTTTTACCACAATTAGACAGTTTGCTTAGAAGTATTTACTGGAACCGCCACCATTTTAACTGATTCACACAAAAAAAACGCCAAAGCCAATCCTCCTAAATTGTAAACACAAAAACTATTCTCGTGATTCAAAGGCTTTAGACACCAATTCTGAGCTCTGTAAACATGAACTCGTAATAATTGAAAGCACAGTCCCGTGAAAACGCCACCCGAAGTACCCGGACTTGTAAACATTACCAGTATTTTCGTCATTTCACAGCTTTCCACTGGAAACCTCCGTGATTGAATTCGACAGTAAATGTAGTAAGAATCTATTTACGTGTACTTGAGGGGTTTATTAAACGTTCTTAATCATTTCTGGGAACTCTCATTGTGTATTTTAACAGTTTTACCACAATTAGACAGTTTGCTTAGAAGTATTTACTGGAACCGCCACCATTTTAACTGATTCACACAAAAAAAACGCCAAAGCCTTTCCTCCTAAATTGTAAACACAAAAACTATTCTCGTGATTCAAAGGCTTTAGACACCAATTCTTAGCTCTGTAAACATGAACTCTTAATATTTGAAAGCACAGTCCCGTGAAAACGCCACCAGAAGTACCCGTACTTGTAAACATTACCAGTATTTTCGTCATTTCACAGCTTTCCACTGGAAACCTCCGTGTTGAATTCGACAGTAAATGTAGTAAGAATCTATTTACGTGTACTTGAGATGTTTATTACACGTTCTTAATCATTTCTGGGAACTCTCATTGTGTATTTTAACAGTTTTACCACAATTAGACAGTTTGCTTAGAAGTATTTACTGGAACCGCCACCATTTTAACTGATTCACACAAAAAAAACGCCAAAGCCAATCCTCCTAAATTGTAAACACAAAAACTATTCTCGTGATTCAAAGGCTTTAGACACCAATTCTTAGCTCTGTAAACATGAACTCTTAATATTTGAAAGCACAGTCCCGTGAAAACGCCACCAGAAGTACCCGGACTTGTAAACATTACCAGTATTTTCGTCATTTCACAGCTTTCCACTGGAAACCTCCGTGTTTAATTCGACAGTAAATGTAGTAAGAATCTATTTACGTGTACTTGAGGGGTTTATTAAACGTTCTTAATCATTTCTGGGAACTCTCATTGTGTATTTTAACAGTTTTACCACAATTAGACAGTTTGCTTAGAAGTATTTACTGGAACCGCCACCATTTTAACTGATTCACACAAAAAAAACGCCAAAGCCAATCCTCCTAAATTGTAAACACAAAAACTATTCTCGTGATTCAAAGGCTTTAGACACCAATTCTGAGCTCTGTAAACATGAACTCGTAATAATTGAAAGCACAGTCCCGTGAAAACGCCACCAGAAGTACCCGGACTTGTAAACATTACCAGTATTTTCGTCATTTCACAGCTTTCCACTGGAAACCTCCGTGTTTAATTCGACAGTAAATGTAGTAAGAATCTATTTACGTGTACTTGAGGGGTTTATTAAACGTTCTTAATCATTTCTGGGAACTCTCATTGTGTATTTTAACAGTTTTACCACAATTAGACAGTTTGCTTAGAAGTATTTACTGGAACCGCCACCATTTTAACTGATTCACACAAAAAAAAACGCCAAAGCCAATCCTCCTAAATTGTAAACACAAAAACTATTCTCGTGATTCAAAGGCTTTAGACACCAATTCTTAGCTCTGTAAACATGAACTCTTAATATTTGAAAGCACAGTCCCGTGAAAACGCCACCAGAAGTACCCGGACTTGTAAACATTACCAGTATTTTCGTCATTTCACAGCTTTCCACTGGAAACCTCCGTGTTTAATTCGACAGTAAATGTAGTAAGAATCTATTTACGTGTACTTGAGGGGTTTATTAAACGTTCTTAATCATTTCTGGGAACTCTCATTGTGTATTTTAACAGTTTTACCACAATTAGACAGTTTGCTTAGAAGTATTTACTGGAACCGCCACCATTTTAACTGATTCACACAAAAAAAACGCCAAAGCCAATCCTCCTAAATTGTAAACACAAAAACTATTCTCGTGATTCAAAGGCTTTAGACACCAATTCTGAGCTCTGTAAACATGAACTCGTAATAATTGAAAGCACAGTCCCGTGAAAACGCCACCAGAAGTACCCGGACTTGTAAACATTACCAGTATTTTCGTCATTTCACAGCTTTCCACTGGAAACCTCCGTGTTTAATTCGACAGTAAATGTAGTAAGAATCTATTTACGTGTACTTGAGGGGTTTATTAAACGTTCTTAATCATTTCTGGGAACTCTCATTGTGTATTTTAACAGTTTTACCACAATTAGACAGTTTGCTTAGAAGTATTTACTGGAACCGCCACCATTTTAACTGATTCACACAAAAAAAACGCCAAAGCCAATCCTCCTAAATTGTAAACACAAAAACTATTCTCGTGATTCAAAGGCTTTAGACACCAATTCTGAGCTCTGTAAACATGAACTCGTAATAATTGAAAGCACAGTCCCGTGAAAACGCCACCCGAAGTACCCGGACTTGTAAACATTACCAGTATTTTCGTCATTTCACAGCTTTCCACTGGAAACCTCCGTGATTGAATTCGACAGTAAATGTAGTAAGAATCTATTTACGTGTACTTGAGGGGTTTATTAAACGTTCTTAATCATTTCTGGGAACTCTCATTGTGTATTTTAACAGTTTTACCACAATTAGACAGTTTGCTTAGAAGTATTTACTGGAACCGCCACCATTTTAACTGATTCACACAAAAAAAACGCCAAAGCCTTTCCTCCTAAATTGTAAACACAAAAACTATTCTCGTGATTCAAAGGCTTTAGACACCAATTCTTAGCTCTGTAAACATGAACTCTTAATATTTGAAAGCACAGTCCCGTGAAAACGCCACCAGAAGTACCCGTACTTGTAAACATTACCAGTATTTTCGTCATTTCACAGCTTTCCACTGGAAACCTCCGTGTTGAATTCGACAGTAAATGTAGTAAGAATCTATTTACGTGTACTTGAGATGTTTATTACACGTTCTTAATCATTTCTGGGAACTCTCATTGTGTATTTTAACAGTTTTACCACAATTAGACAGTTTGCTTAGAAGTATTTACTGGAACCGCCGCCATTTTAACTGATTCACACAAAAAAAAACGCCAAAGCCAATCCTCCTAAATTGTAAACATAAAAACTATTCTCGTCATTCCAAGGCTTTAGACACCAATTATGAGCTCTGTAAACATGAACTCTTAATATTTGAAAGCACAGTCCCGTGAAAACGCCACCAGAAGTACCCGTACTTGTAAACATTACCAGTATTTTCGTCATTTCACAGCTTTCCACTGGAAACCTCCGTGATTGAATTCGACAGTAAATGTAGTAAGAATCTATTTACGTGTACTTGAGGGGTTTATTAAACGTTCTTAATCATTTCTGGGAACTCTCATTGTGTATTTTAACAGTTTTACCACAATTAGACAGTTTGCTTAGAAGTATTTACTGGAACCGCCACCATTTTAACTGATTCACACAAAAAAAACGCCAAAGCCAATCCTCCTAAATTGTAAACACAAAAACTATTCTCGTGATTCAAAGGCTTTAGACACCAATTCTTAGCTCTGTAAACATGAACTCTTAATATTTGAAAGCACAGTCCCGTGAAAACGCCACCAGAAGTACCCGTACTTGTAAACATTACCAGTATTTTCGTCATTTCACAGCTTTCCACTGGAAACCTCCGTGTTGAATTCGACAGTAAATGTAGTAAGAATCTATTTACGTGTACTTGAGGGGTTTATTAAACGTTCTTAATCATTTCTGGGAACTCTCATTGTGTATTTTAACAGTTTTACCACAATTAGACAGTTTGCTTAGAAGTATTTACTGGAACCGCCACCATTTTAACTGATTCACACAAAAAAAACGCCAAAGCCAATCCTCCTAAATTGTAAACACAAAAACTATTCTCGTGATTCAAAGGCTTTAGACACCAATTCTTAGCTCTGTAAACATGAACTCTTAATATTTGAAAGCACAGTCCCGTGAAAACGCCACCAGAAGTACCCGTACTTGTAAACATTACCAGTATTTTCGTCATTTCACAGCTTTCCACTGGAAACCTCCGTGTTGAATTCGACAGTAAATGTAGTAAGAATCTATTTACGTGTACTTGAGATGTTTATTACACGTTCTTAATCATTTCTGGGAACTCTCATTGTGTATTTTAACAGTTTTACCACAATTAGACAGTTTGCTTAGAAGTATTTACTGGAACCGCCGCCATTTTAACTGATTCACACAAAAAAAACGCCAAAGCCAATCCTCCTAAATTGTAAACATAAAAACTATTCTCGTCATTCCAAGGCTTTAGACACCAATTATGAGCTCTGTAAACATGAACTCTTAATATTTGAAAGCACAGTCCCGTGAAAACGCCACCAGAAGTACCCGTACTTGTAAACATTACCAGTATTTTCGTCATTTCACAGCTTTCCACTGGAAACCTCCGTGATTGAATTCGACAGTAAATGTAGTAAGAATCTATTTACGTGTACTTGAGGGGTTTATTAAACGTTCTTAATCATTTCTGGGAACTCTCATTGTGTATTTTAACAGTTTTACCACAATTAGACAGTTTGCTTAGAAGTATTTACTGGAACCGCCACCATTTTAACTGATTCACACAAAAAAAACGCCAAAGCCAATCCTCCTAAATTGTAAACACAAAAACTATTCTCGTGATTCAAAGGCTTTAGACACCAATTCTTAGCTCTGTAAACATGAACTCTTAATATTTGAAAGCACAGTCCCGTGAAAACGCCACCAGAAGTACCCGTACTTGTAAACATTACCAGTATTTTCGTCATTTCACAGCTTTCCACTGGAAACCTCCGTGTTGAATTCGACAGTAAATGTAGTAAGAATCTATTTACGTGTACTTGAGGGGTTTATTAAACGTTCTTAATCATTTCTGGGAACTCTCATTGTGTATTTTAACAGTTTTACCACAATTAGACAGTTTGCTTAGAAGTATTTACTGGAACCGCCACCATTTTAACTGATTCACACAAAAAAAAACGCCAAAGCCAATCCTCCTAAATTGTAAACACAAAAACTATTCTCGTGATTCAAAGGCTTTAGACACCAATTCTTAGCTCTGTAAACATGAACTCTTAATATTTGAAAGCACAGTCCCGTGAAAACGCCACCAGAAGTACCCGTACTTGTAAACATTACCAGTATTTTCGTCATTTCACAGCTTTCCACTGGAAACCTCCGTGTTGAATTCGACAGTAAATGTAGTAAGAATCTATTTACGTGTACTTGAGGGGTTTATTAAACGTTCTTAATCATTTCTGGGAACTCTCATTGTGTATTTTAACAGTTTTACCACAATTAGACAGTTTGCTTAGAAGTATTTACTGGAACCGCCACCATTTTAACTGATTCACACAAAAAAAACGCCAAAGCCAATCCTCCTAAATTGTAAACACAAAAACTATTCTCGTGATTCAAAGGCCTTAGACACCAATTCTGAGCTCTGTAAACATGAACTCGTAATATTTGAAAGCACAGTCCCGTGAAAACGCCACCAGAAGTACCCGGACTTGTAAACATTACCAGTATTTTCGTCATTTCACAGCTTTCCACTGGAAACCTCCGTGTTTAATTCGACAGTAAATGTAGTAAGAATCTATTTACGTGTACTTGAGGGGTTTATTAAACGTTCTTAATCATTTCTGGGAACTCTCATTGTGTATTTTAACAGTTTTACCACAATTAGACAGTTTGCTTAGAAGTATTTACTGGAACCGCCACCATTTTAACTGATTCACACAAAAAAAACGCCAAAGCCAATCCTCCTAAATTGTAAACACAAAAACTATTCTCGTGATTCAAAGGCTTTAGACACCAATTCTGAGCTCTGTAAACATGAACTCGTAATAATTGAAAGCACAGTCCCGTGAAAACGCCACCCGAAGTACCCGGACTTGTAAACATTACCAGTATTTTCGTCATTTCACAGCTTTCCACTGGAAACCTCCGTGATTGAATTCGACAGTAAATGTAGTAAGAATCTATTTACGTGTACTTGAGGGGTTTATTAAACGTTCTTAATCATTTCTGGGAACTCTCATTGTGTATTTTAACAGTTTTACCACAATTAGACAGTTTGCTTAGAAGTATTTACTGGAACCGCCACCATTTTAACTGATTCACACAAAAAAAACGCCAAAGCCAATCCTCCTAAATTGTAAACACAAAAACTATTCTCGTGATTCAAAGGCTTTAGACACCAATTCTGAGCTCTGTAAACATGAACTCGTAATAATTGAAAGCACAGTCCCGTGAAAACGCCACCCGAAGTACCCGGACTTGTAAACATTACCAGTATTTTCGTCATTTCACAGCTTTCCACTGGAAACCTCCGTGATTGAATTCGACAGTAAATGTAGTAAGAATCTATTTACGTGTACTTGAGGGGTTTATTAAACGTTCTTAATAATTTCTGGGAACTCTCATTGTGTATTTTAACAGTTTTACCACAATTAGACAGTTTGCTTAGAAGTATTTACTGGAACCGCCACCATTTTAACTGATTCACACAAAAAAAACGCCAAAGCCAATCCTCCTAAATTGTAAACACAAAAACTATTCTCGTGATTCAAAGGCTTTAGACACCAATTCTGAGCTCTGTAAACATGAACTCTTAATATTTGAAAGCACAGTCCCGTGAAAACGCCACCAGAAGTACCCGTACTTGTAAACATTACCAGTATTTTCGTCATTTCACAGCTTTCCACTGGAAACCTCCGTGTTGAATTCGACAGTAAATGTAGTAAGAATCTATTTACGTGTACTTGAGATGTTTATTACACGTTCTTAGTCATTTCTGGGAACTCTCATTGTGTATTTTAACAGTTTTACCACAATTAGACAGTTTGCTTAGAAGTATTTACTGGAACCACCACCATTTTGACTGATTCACACAAAAAAAACGCCAAAGCCAATCCTCCTAAATTGTAAACACAAAAACTATTCTCGTGATTCAAAGGCTTTAGACACCAATTCTGAGCTCTGTAAACATGAACTCTTAATATTTGAAAGCACAGTCCCGTGAAAACGCCACCAGAAGTACCCGGACTTGTAAACATTACCAGTATTTTCGTCATTTCACACCTTTCCACTGGAAACCTCCGTGTTGAATTCGACAGTAAATGTAGTAAGAATCTATTTACGTGTACTTGAGATGTTTATTACACGTTCTTAATCATTTCTGGGAACTCTCATTGTGTATTTTAACAGTTTTACCACAATTAGTTTGCTTAGAAGTATTTACTGGAACCGCCACCATTTTAACTGATTCACACAAAAAAAACGCCAAAGCCAATCCTCCTAAATTGTAAACACAAAAACTATTCTCGTGATTCAAAGGCTTTAGACACCAATTCTGAGCTCTGTAAACATGAACTCTTAATATTTGAAAGCACAGTCCCGTGAAAACGCCACCAGAAGTACCCGTACTTGTAAACATTACCAGTATTTTCGTCATTTCACAGCTTTCCACTGGAAACCTCCGTGATTGAATTCGACAGTAAATGTAGTAAGAATCTATTTACGTGTACTTGAGGGGTTTATTAAACGTTCTTAATCATTTCTGGGAACTCTCATTGTGTATTTTAACAGTTTTACCACAATTAGACAGTTTGCTTAGAAGTATTTACTGGAACCGCCACCATTTTAACTGATTCACACAAAAAAAACGCCAAAGCCAATCCTCCTAAATTGTAAACACAAAAACTATTCTCGTGATTCAAAGGCTTTAGACACCAATTCTTAGCTCTGTAAACATGAACTCTTAATATTTGAAAGCACAGTCCCGTGAAAACGCCACCAGAAGTACCCGTACTTGTAAACATTACCAGTATTTTCGTCATTTCACAGCTTTCCACTGGAAACCTCCGTGTTGAATTCGACAGTAAATGTAGTAAGAATCTATTTACGTGTACTTGAGATGTTTATTACACGTTCTTAATCATTTCTGGGAACTCTCATTGTGTATTTTAACAGTTTTACCACAATTAGACAGTTTGCTTAGAAGTATTTACTGGAACCGCCACCATTTTAACTGATTCACACAAAAAAAACGCCAAAGCCAATCCTCCTAAATTGTAAACACAAAAACTATTCTCGTGATTCAAAGGCTTTAGACACCAATTCTGAGCTCTGTAAACATGAACTCGTAATAATTGAAAGCACAGTCCCGTGAAAACGCCACCCGAAGTACCCGGACTTGTAAACATTACCAGTATTTTCGTCATTTCACAGCTTTCCACTGGAAACCTCCGTGATTGAATTCGACAGTAAATGTAGTAAGAATCTATTTACGTGTACTTGAGGGGTTTATTAAACGTTCTTAATCATTTCTGGGAACTCTCATTGTGTATTTTAACAGTTTTACCACAATTAGACAGTTTGCTTAGAAGTATTTACTGGAACCGCTACCATTTTAACTGATTCACACAAAAAAAACGCCAAAGCCAATCCTCCTAAATTGTAAACACAAAAACTATTCTCGTGATTCAAAGGCTTTAGACACCAATTCTTAGCTCTGTAAACATGAACTCTTAATATTTGAAAGCACAGTCCCGTGAAAACGCCACCAGAAGTACCCGTACTTGTAAACATTACCAGTATTTTCGTCATTTCACAGCTTTCCACTGGAAACCTCCGTGTTGAATTCGACAGTAAATGTAGTAAGAATCTATTTACGTGTACTTGAGGGGTTTATTACACGTTCTTAATCATTTCTGGGAACTCTCATTGTGTATTTTAACAGTTTTACCACAATTAGACAGTTTACTTAGAAGTATTTACTGGAACTGCCACCATTTTAACTGATTCACACAAAAAAAACGCCAAAGCCAATCCTCCTAAATTGTAAACACAAAAACTATTCTCGTGATTCAAAGGCTTTAGACACCAATTCTGAGCTCTGTAAACATGAAGTCTTAATATTTGAAAGCACAGTCCCGTGAAAACGCCACCAGAAGTACCCGTACTTGTAAACATTACCAGTATTTTCGTCATTTCACAGCTTTCCACTGGAAACCTCCGTGTTGAATTCGACAGTAAATGTAGTAAGAATCTATTTACGTGTACTTGAGGGGTTTATTACATGTTCTTAATCATTTCTGGGAACTCTCATTGTGTATTTTAACAGTTTTACCACAATTAGACAGTTTGCTTAGAAGTATTTACTGGAACCGCCGCCATTTTAACTGATTCACACAAAAAAAAACGCCAAAGCCAATCCTCCTAAATTGTAAACACAAAAACTATTCTCGTCATTCCAAGGCTTTAGACACCAATTATGAGCTCTGTAAACATGAACTCTTAATATTTGAAAGCACAGTCCCGTGAAAACGCCACCAGAAGTACCCGTACTTGTAAACATTACCAGTATTTTCGTCATTTCACAGCTTTCCACTGGAAACCTCCGTGATTGAATTCGACAGTAAATGTAGTAAGAATCTATTTACGTGTACTTGAGGGGTTTATTAAACGTTCTTAATCATTTCTGGGAACTCTCATTGTGTATTTTAACAGTTTTACCACAATTAGACAGTTTGCTTAGAAGTATTTACTGGAACCGCCACCATTTTAACTGATTCACACAAAAAAAACGCCAAAGCCAATCCTCCTAAATTGTAAACACAAAAACTATTCTCGTGATTCAAAGGCTTTAGACACCAATTCTTAGCTCTGTAAACATGAACTCTTAATATTTGAAAGCACAGTCCCGTGAAAACGCCACCAGAAGTACCCGTACTTGTAAACATTACCAGTATTTTCGTCATTTCACAGCTTTCCACTGGAAACCTCCGTGTTGAATTCGACAGTAAATGTAGTAAGAATCTATTTACGTGTACTTGAGATGTTTATTACACGTTCTTAATCATTTCTGGGAACTCTCATTGTGTATTTTAACAGTTTTACCACAATTAGACAGTTTGCTTAGAAGTATTTACTGGAACCGCCACCATTTTAACTGATTCACACAAAAAAAACGCCAAAGCCAATCCTCCTAAATTGTAAACACAAAAACTATTCTCGTGATTCAAAGGCTTTAGACACCAATTCTTAGCTCTGTAAACATGAACTCTTAATATTTGAAAGCACAGTCCCGTGAAAACGCCACCAGAAGTACCCGGACTTGTAAACATTACCAGTATTTTCGTCATTTCACAGCTTTCCACTGGAAACCTCCGTGTTTAATTCGACAGTAAATGTAGTAAGAATCTATTTACGTGTACTTGAGATGTTTATTACACGTTCTTAATCATTTCTGGGAACTCTCATTGTGTATTTTAACAGTTTTACCACAATTAGACAGTTTGCTTAGAAGTATTTACTGGAACCGCCACCATTTTAACTGATTCACACAAAAAAAACGCCAAAGCCAATCCTCCTAAATTGTAAACACAAAAACTATTCTCGTGATTCAAAGGCTTTAGACACCAATTCTGAGCTCTGTAAACATGAACTCGTAATAATTGAAAGCACAGTCCCGTGAAAACGCCACCCGAAGTACCCGGACTTGTAAACATTACCAGTATTTTCGTCATTTCACAGCTTTCCACTGGAAACCTCCGTGATTGAATTCGACAGTAAATGTAGTAAGAATCTATTTACGTGTACTTGAGGGGTTTATTAAACGTTCTTAATCATTTCTGGGAACTCTCATTGTGTATTTTAACAGTTTTACCACAATTAGACAGTTTGCTTAGAAGTATTTACTGGAACCGCCACCATTTTAACTGATTCACACAAAAAAAACGCCAAAGCCAATCCTCCTAAATTGTAAACACAAAAACTATTCTCGTGATTCAAAGGCTTTAGACACCAATTCTTAGCTCTGTAAACATGAACTCTTAATATTTGAAAGCACAGTCCCGTGAAAACGCCACCAGAAGTACCCGTACTTGTAAACATTACCAGTATTTTCGTCATTTCACAGCTTTCCACTGGAAACCTCCGTGTTGAATTCGACAGTAAATGTAGTAAGAATCTATTTACGTGTACTTGAGATGTTTATTACACGTTCTTAATCATTTCTGGGAACTCTCATTGTGTATTTTAACAGTTTTACCACAATTAGACAGTTTGCTTAGAAGTATTTACTGGAACCGCCACCATTTTAACTGATTCACACAAAAAAAACGCCAAAGCCAATCCTCCTAAATTGTAAACACAAAAACTATTCTCGTGATTCAAAGGCTTTAAACACCAATTCTGAGCTCTGTAAACATGAACTCTTAATATTTGAAAGCACAGTCCCGTGAAAACGCCACCAGAAGTACCCGTACTTGTAAACATTACCAGTATTTTCGTCATTTCACAGCTTTCCACTGGAAACCTCCGTGTTGAATTCGACAGTAAATGTAGTAAGAATCTATTTACGTGTACTTGAGGTGTTTATTACACGTTCTTAGTCATTTCTGGGAACTCTCATTGTGTATTTTAACAGTTTTACCACAATTAGACAGTTTGCTTAGAAGTATTTACTGGAACCACCACCATTTTGACTGATTCACACAAAAAAAACGCCAAAGCCAATCCTCCTAAATTGTAAACACAAAAACTATTCTCGTGATTCAAAGGCTTTAGACACCAATTCTTAGCTCTGTAAACATGAACTCTTAATATTTGAAAGCACAGTCCCGTGAAAACGCCACCAGAAGTACCCGTACTTGTAAACATTACCAGTATTTTCGTCATTTCAAAGCTTTCCACTGGAAAACTCCGTGTTTAATTCGACAGTAAATGTAGTAAGAATCTATTTACGTGTACTTGAGGGGTTTATTACACGTTCTTAATCATTTCTGGGAACTCTCATTGTGTATTTTAACAGTTTTACCACAATTAGACAGTTTGCTTAGAAGTATTTACTGGAACCGCCACCATTTTGACTGATTCACACAAAAAAAACGCCAAAGCCAATCCTCCTAAATTGTAAACACAAAAACTATTCTCGTGATTCAAAGGCTTTAGACACCAATTCTGAGCTCTGTAAACATGAACTCTTAATATTTGAAAGCACAGTCCCGTGAAAACGCCACCAGAAGTACCCGGACTTGTAAACATTACCAGTATTTTCGTCATTTCACACCTTTCCACTGGAAACCTCCGTGTTGAATTCGACAGTAAATGTAGTAAGAATCTATTTACGTGTACTTGAGATGTTTATTACACGTTCTTAATCATTTCTGGGAACTCTCATTGTGTATTTTAACAGTTTTACCACAATTAGTTTGCTTAGAAGTATTTACTGGAACCGCCACCATTTTAACTGATTCACACAAAAAAAACGCCAAAGCCAATCCTCCTAAATTGTAAACACAAAAACTATTCTCGTGATTCAAAGGCTTTAGACACCAATTCTGAGCTCTGTAAACATGAACTCGTAATAATTGAAAGCACAGTCCCGTGAAAACGCCACCCGAAGTACCCGGACTTGTAAACATTACCAGTATTTTCCACTGGAAACGTCCGTGATTGAATTCGACAGTAAATGTAGTAAGAATCTATTTACGTGTACTTGAGGGGTTTATTACACGTTCTTAATCATTTCTGGGAACTCTCATTGTGTATTTTAACAGTTTTACCACAATTAGACAGTTTGCTTAGAAGTATTTACTGGAACCGCCACCATTTTAACTGATTCACACAAAAAAAAACGCCAAAGCCAATCCTCCTAAATTGTAAACACAAAAACTATTCTCGTGATTCAAAGGCTTTAGACACCAATTCTGAGCTCTGTAAACATGAACTCTTAATATTTGAAAGCACAGTCCCGTGAAAACGCCACCAGAAGTACCCGTACTTGTAAACATTACCAGTATTTTCGTCATTTCACAGCTTTCCACTGGAAACCTCCGTGTTGAATTCGACAGTAAATGTAGTAAGAATCTATTTACGTGTACTTGAGATGTTTATTACACGTTCTTAATCATTTCTGGGAACTCTCATTGTGTATTTTAACAGTTTTACCACAATTAGACAGTTTGCTTAGAACTTTTTAGTGGAACCGCCACCATTTTAACTGATTCACACAAAAAATATGCCAAAGCCAATCCTCCTAAATTGTAAACATAAAAACTATTCTCGTGATTCAAAGGCTTTAGACACAAATTCTGAGCTCTGTAAACATGAACTCTTAATAATTGAAAGCACAGTCCCGTGAAAACGCCACCAGAAGTACCCGTACTTGTAAACATTACCAGTATTTTCGTCATTTCACAGCTTTCCACTGGAAACCTCCGTGATTGAATTCGACAGTAAATGTAGTAAGAATCTATTTACGTGTACTTGAGGTGTTTATTACACGTTCTTAATCATTTCTGGGAACTATCATTGTGTATTTTAACAGTTTTACCACAATTAGACAGTTTTCTTAGAACTGTTTACTGGAACCGCCAACATTTTAACTGATTCACACAAAAAAAAACGCCAAAGCCAATCCTCCTAAATTGTAAACACAAAAACTATTCTCGTGATTCAAAGGCTTTAGACACCAATTCTGAGCTCTGTAAACATGAACTCTTAATATTTGAAAGCACAGTCCCGTGAAAACGCCACCAGAAGTACCCGGACTTGTAAACATTACCAGTATTTTCGTCATTTCACAGCTTTCCACTGGAAACCTCCGTGATTGAATTCGACAGTAAATGTAGCAAGAATCTATTTACGTGTACTTGAGATGTTTATTACACGTTCTTAATCATTTCTGGGAACTCTCATTGTGTATTTTAACAGTTTTACCACAATTAGACAGTTTGCTTAGAAGTATTTACTGGAACCGCCGCCATTTTAACTGATTCACACAAAAAAAACGCCAAAGCCAATCCTCCTAAATTGTAAACACAAAAACTATTCTCGTGATTCAAAGGCTTTAGACACCAATTCTTAGCTCTGTAAACATGAACTCTTAATATTTGAAAGCACAGTCCCGTGAAAACGCCACCAGAAGTACCCGTACTTGTAAACATTACCAGTATTTTCGTCATTTCACAGCTTTCCACTGGAAACCTCCGTGTTGAATTCGACAGTAAATGTAGTAAGAATCTATTTACGTGTACTTGAGATGTTTATTACACGTTCTTAATCATTTCTGGGAACTCTCATTGTGTATTTTAACAGTTTTACCACAATTAGACAGTTTGCTTAGAAGTATTTACTGGAACCGCCACCATTTTAACTGATTCACACAAAAAAAACGCCAAAGCCAATCCTCCTAAATTGTAAACACAAAAACTATTCTCGTGATTCAAAGGCTTTAGACACCAATTCTGAGCTCTGTAAACATGCACTCTTAATATTTGAAAGCACAGTCCCGTGAAAACGCCACCAGAAGTACCCGTACTTGTAAACATTACCAGTATTTTCGTCATTTCACAGCTTTCCACTGGAAACCTCCGTGTTGAATTCGACAGTAAATGTAGTAAGAATCTATTTACGTGTACTTGAGGGGTTTATTACATGTTCTTAATCATTTCTGGGAACTCTCATTGTGTATTTTAACAGTTTTACCACAATTAGACAGTTTGCTTAGAAGTATTTACTGGAACCGCCGCCATTTTAACTGATTCACACAAAAAAAAACGCCAAAGCCAATCCTCCTAAATTGTAAACACAAAAACTATTCTCGTCATTCCAAGGCTTTAGACACCAATTATGAGCTCTGTAAACATGAACTCTTAATATTTGAAAGCACAGTCCCGTGAAAACGCCACCAGAAGTACCCGTAATTGTAAACATTACCAGTATTTTCGTCATTTCACAGCTTTCCACTGGAAACCTCCGTGATTGAATTCGACAGTAAATGTAGTAAGAATCTATTTACGTGTACTTGAGGGGTTTATTAAACGTTCTTAATCATTTCTGGGAACTCTCATTGTGTATTTTAACAGTTTTACCACAATTAGACAGTTTGCTTAGAAGTATTTACTGGAACCGCCACCATTTTAACTGATTCACACAAAAAAAACGCCAAAGCCAATCCTCCTAAATTGTAAACACAAAAACTATTCTCGTGATTCAAAGGCTTTAGACACCAATTCTTAGCTCTGTAAACATGAACTCTTAATATTTGAAAGCACAGTCCCGTGAAAACGCCACCAGAAGTACCCGTACTTGTAAACATTACCAGTATTTTCGTCATTTCACAGCTTTCCACTGGAAACCTCCGTGTTGAATTCGACAGTAAATGTAGTAAGAATCTATTTACGTGTACTTGAGATGTTTATTACACGTTCTTAATCATTTCTGGGAACTCTCATTGTGTATTTTAACAGTTTTACCACAATTAGACAGTTTGCTTAGAAGTATTTACTGGAACCGCCACCATTTTAACTGATTCACACAAAAAAAACGCCAAAGCCAATCCTCCTAAATTGTAAACACAAAAACTATTCTCGTGATTCAAAGGCTTTAGACACCAATTCTTAGCTCTGTAAACATGAACTCTTAATATTTGAAAGCACAGTCCCGTGAAAACGCCACCAGAAGTACCCGGACTTGTAAACATTACCAGTATTTTCGTCATTTCACAGCTTTCCACTGGAAACCTCCGTGTTTAATTCGACAGTAAATGTAGTAAGAATCTATTTACGTGTACTTGAGATGTTTATTACACGTTCTTAATCATTTCTGGGAACTCTCATTGTGTATTTTAACAGTTTTACCACAATTAGACAGTTTACTTAGAAGTATTTACTGGAACTGCCACCATTTTAACTGATTCACACAAAAAAAACGCCAAAGCCAATCCTCCTAAATTGTAAACACAAAAACTATTCTCGTGATTCAAAGGCTTTAGACACCAATTCTGAGCTCTGTAAACATGAAGTCTTAATATTTGAAAGCACAGTCCCGTGAAAACGCCACCAGAAGTACCCGTACTTGTAAACATTACCAGTATTTTCGTCATTTCACAGCTTTCCACTGGAAACCTCCGTGTTGAATTCGACAGTAAATGTAGTAAGAATCTATTTACGTGTACTTGAGGGGTTTATTACATGTTCTTAATCATTTCTGGGAACTCTCATTGTGTATTTTAACAGTTTTACCACAATTAGACAGTTTGCTTAGAAGTATTTACTGGAACCGCCGCCATTTTAACTGATTCACACAAAAAAAAACGCCAAAGCCAATCCTCCTAAATTGTAAACACAAAAACTATTCTCGTCATTCCAAGGCTTTAGACACCAATTATGAGCTCTGTAAACATGAACTCTTAATATTTGAAAGCACAGTCCCGTGAAAACGCCACCAGAAGTACCCGTACTTGTAAACATTACCAGTATTTTCGTCATTTCACAGCTTTCCACTGGAAACCTCCGTGATTGAATTCGACAGTAAATGTAGTAAGAATCTATTTACGTGTACTTGAGGGGTTTATTAAACGTTCTTAATCATTTCTGGGAACTCTCATTGTGTATTTTAACAGTTTTACCACAATTAGACAGTTTGCTTAGAAGTATTTACTGGAACCGCCACCATTTTAACTGATTCACACAAAAAAAACGCCAAAGCCAATCCTCCTAAATTGTAAACACAAAAACTATTCTCGTGATTCAAAGGCTTTAGACACCAATTCTTAGCTCTGTAAACATGAACTCTTAATATTTGAAAGCACAGTCCCGTGAAAACGCCACCAGAAGTACCCGTACTTGTAAACATTACCAGTATTTTCGTCATTTCACAGCTTTCCACTGGAAACCTCCGTGTTGAATTCGACAGTAAATGTAGTAAGAATCTATTTACGTGTACTTGAGATGTTTATTACACGTTCTTAATCATTTCTGGGAACTCTCATTGTGTATTTTAACAGTTTTACCACAATTAGACAGTTTGCTTAGAAGTATTTACTGGAACCGCCACCATTTTAACTGATTCACACAAAAAAAACGCCAAAGCCAATCCTCCTAAATTGTAAACACAAAAACTATTCTCGTGATTCAAAGGCTTTAGACACCAATTCTTAGCTCTGTAAACATGAACTCTTAATATTTGAAAGCACAGTCCCGTGAAAACGCCACCAGAAGTACCCGGACTTGTAAACATTACCAGTATTTTCGTCATTTCACAGCTTTCCACTGGAAACCTCCGTGTTTAATTCGACAGTAAATGTAGTAAGAATCTATTTACGTGTACTTGAGATGTTTATTACACGTTCTTAATCATTTCTGGGAACTCTCATTGTGTATTTTAACAGTTTTACCACAATTAGACAGTTTGCTTAGAAGTATTTACTGGAACCGCCACCATTTTAACTGATTCACACAAAAAAAACGCCAAAGCCAATCCTCCTAAATTGTAAACACAAAAACTATTCTCGTGATTCAAAGGCTTTAGACACCAATTCTGAGCTCTGTAAACATGAACTCGTAATAATTGAAAGCACAGTCCCGTGAAAACGCCACCCGAAGTACCCGGACTTGTAAACATTACCAGTATTTTCGTCATTTCACAGCTTTCCACTGGAAACCTCCGTGATTGAATTCGACAGTAAATGTAGTAAGAATCTATTTACGTGTACTTTAGGGGTTTATTAAACGTTCTTAATCATTTCTGGGAACTCTCATTGTGTATTTTAACAGTTTTACCACAATTAGACAGTTTGCTTAGAAGTATTTACTGGAACCGCCACCATTTTAACTGATTCACACAAAAAAAACGCCAAAGCCAATCCTCCTAAATTGTAAACACAAAAACTATTCTCGTGATTCAAAGGCTTTAGACACCAATTCTTAGCTCTGTAAACATGAACTCTTAATATTTGAAAGCACAGTCCCGTGAAAACGCCACCAGAAGTACCCGTACTTGTAAACATTACCAGTATTTTCGTCATTTCACAGCTTTCCACTGGAAACCTCCGTGTTGAATTCGACAGTAAATGTAGTAAGAATCTATTTACGTGTACTTGAGATGTTTATTACACGTTCTTAATCATTTCTGGGAACTCTCATTGTGTATTTTAACAGTTTTACCACAATTAGACAGTTTGCTTAGAAGTATTTACTGGAACTGCCACCATTTTAACTGATTCACACAAAAAAAACGCCAAAGCCAATCCTCCTAAATTGTAAACACAAAAACTATTCTCGTGATTCAAAGGCTTTAGACACCAATTCTGAGCTCTGTAAACATGAAGTCTTAATATTTGAAAGCACAGTCCCGTGAAAACGCCACCAGAAGTACCCGTACTTGTAAACATTACCAGTATTTTCGTCATTTCACAGCTTTCCACTGGAAACCTCCGTGTTGAATTCGACAGTAAATGTAGTAAGAATCTATTTACGTGTACTTGAGGGGTTTATTACATGTTCTTAATCATTTCTGGGAACTCTCATTGTGTATTTTAACAGTTTTACCACAATTAGACAGTTTGCTTAGAAGTATTTACTGGAACCGCCGCCATTTTAACTGATTCACACAAAAAAAAACGCCAAAGCCAATCCTCCTAAATTGTAAACACAAAAACTATTCTCGTCATTCCAAGGCTTTAGACACCAATTATGAGCTCTGTAAACATGAACTCTTAATATTTGAAAGCACAGTCCCGTGAAAACGCCACCAGAAGTACCCGTACTTGTAAACATTACCAGTATTTTCGTCATTTCACAGCTTTCCACTGGAAACCTCCGTGATTGAATTCGACAGTAAATGTAGTAAGAATCTATTTACGTGTACTTGAGGGGTTTATTAAACGTTCTTAATCATTTCTGGGAACTCTCATTGTGTATTTTAACAGTTTTACCACAATTAGACAGTTTGCTTAGAAGTATTTACTGGAACCGCCACCATTTTAACTGATTCACACAAAAAAAACGCCAAAGCCAATCCTCCTAAATTGTAAACACAAAAACTATTCTCGTGATTCAAAGGCTTTAGACACCAATTCTTAGCTCTGTAAACATGAACTCTTAATATTTGAAAGCACAGTCCCGTGAAAACGCCACCAGAAGTACCCGTACTTGTAAACATTACCAGTATTTTCGTCATTTCACAGCTTTCCACTGGAAACCTCCGTGTTGAATTCGACAGTAAATGTAGTAAGAATCTATTTACGTGTACTTGAGATGTTTATTACACGTTCTTAATCATTTCTGGGAACTCTCATTGTGTATTTTAACAGTTTTACCACAATTAGACAGTTTGCTTAGAAGTATTTACTGGAACCGCCACCATTTTAACTGATTCACACAAAAAAAACGCCAAAGCCAATCCTCCTAAATTGTAAACACAAAAACTATTCTCGTGATTCAAAGGCTTTAGACACCAATTCTTAGCTCTGTAAACATGAACTCTTAATATTTGAAAGCACAGGCCCGTGAAAACGCCACCAGAAGTACCCGGACTTGTAAACATTACCAGTATTTTCGTCATTTCACAGCTTTCCACTGGAAACCTCCGTGTTTAATTCGACAGTAAATGTAGTAAGAATCTATTTACGTGTACTTGAGATGTTTATTACACGTTCTTAATCATTTCTGGGAACTCTCATTGTGTATTTTAACAGTTTTACCACAATTAGACAGTTTGCTTAGAAGTATTTACTGGAACCGCCACCATTTTAACTGATTCACACAAAAAAAACGCCAAAGCCAATCCTCCTAAATTGTAAACACAAAAACTATTCTCGTGATTCAAAGGCTTTAGACACCAATTCTGAGCTCTGTAAACATGAACTCGTAATAATTGAAAGCACAGTCCCGTGAAAACGCCACCCGAAGTACCCGGACTTGTAAACATTACCAGTATTTTCGTCATTTCACAGCTTTCCACTGGAAACCTCCGTGATTGAATTCGACAGTAAATGTAGTAAGAATCTATTTACGTGTACTTGAGGGGTTTATTAAACGTTCTTAATCATTTCTGGGAACTCTCATTGTGTATTTTAACAGTTTTACCACAATTAGACAGTTTGCTTAGAAGTATTTACTGGAACCGCCACCATTTTAACTGATTCACACAAAAAAAACGCCAAAGCCAATCCTCCTAAATTGTAAACACAAAAACTATTCTCGTGATTCAAAGGCTTTAGACACCAATTCTTAGCTCTGTAAACATGAACTCTTAATATTTGAAAGCACAGTCCCGTGAAAACGCCACCAGAAGTACCCGTACTTGTAAACATTACCAGTATTTTCGTCATTTCACAGCTTTCCACTGGAAACCTCCGTGTTGAATTCGACAGTAAATGTAGTAAGAATCTATTTACGTGTACTTGAGATGTTTATTACACGTTCTTAATCATTTCTGGGAACTCTCATTGTGTATTTTAACAGTTTTACCACAATTAGACAGTTTGCTTAGAAGTATTTACTGGAACCGCCACCATTTTAACTGATTCACACAAAAAAAACGCCAAAGCCAATCCTCCTAAATTGTAAACACAAAAACTATTCTCGTGATTCAAAGGCTTTAAACACCAATTCTGAGCTCTGTAAACATGAACTCTTAATATTTGAAAGCACAGTCCCGTGAAAACGCCACCAGAAGTACCCGTACTTGTAAACATTACCAGTATTTTCGTCATTTCACAGCTTTCCACTGGAAACCTCCGTGTTGAATTCGACAGTAAATGTAGTAAGAATCTATTTACGTGTACTTGAGGTGTTTATTACACGTTCTTAGTCATTTCTGGGAACTCTCATTGTGTATTTTAACAGTTTTACCACAATTAGACAGTTTGCTTAGAAGTATTTACTGGAACCACCACCATTTTGACTGATTCACACAAAAAAAACGCCAAAGCCAATCCTCCTAAATTGTAAACACAAAAACTATTCTCGTGATTCAAAGGCTTTAGACACCAATTCTTAGCTCTGTAAACATGAACTCTTAATATTTGAAAGCACAGTCCCGTGAAAACGCCACCAGAAGTACCCGTACTTGTAAACATTACCAGTATTTTCGTCATTTCAAAGCTTTCCACTGGAAAACTCCGTGTTTAATTCGACAGTAAATGTAGTAAGAATCTATTTACGTGTACTTGAGGGGTTTATTACACGTTCTTAATCATTTCTGGGAACTCTCATTGTGTATTTTAACAGTTTTACCACAATTAGACAGTTTGCTTAGAAGTATTTACTGGAACCGCCACCATTTTGACTGATTCACACAAAAAAAACGCCAAAGCCAATCCTCCTAAATTGTAAACACAAAAACTATTCTCGTGATTCAAAGGCTTTAGACACCAATTCTGAGCTCTGTAAACATGAACTCTTAATATTTGAAAGCACAGTCCCGTGAAAACGCCACCAGAAGTACCCGGACTTGTAAACATTACCAGTATTTTCGTCATTTCACACCTTTCCACTGGAAACCTCCGTGTTGAATTCGACAGTAAATGTAGTAAGAATCTATTTACGTGTACTTGAGATGTTTATTACACGTTCTTAATCATTTCTGGGAACTCTCATTGTGTATTTTAACAGTTTTACCACAATTAGTTTGCTTAGAAGTATTTACTGGAACCGCCACCATTTTAACTGATTCACACAAAAAAAACGCCAAAGCCAATCCTCCTAAATTGTAAACACAAAAACTATTCTCGTGATTCAAAGGCTTTAGACACCAATTCTGAGCTCTGTAAACATGAACTCGTAATAATTGAAAGCACAGTCCCGTGAAAACGCCACCCGAAGTACCCGGACTTGTAAACATTACCAGTATTTTCCACTGGAAACGTCCGTGATTGAATTCGACAGTAAATGTAGTAAGAATCTATTTACGTGTACTTGAGGGGTTTATTACACGTTCTTAATCATTTCTGGGAACTCTCATTGTGTATTTTAACAGTTTTACCACAATTAGACAGTTTGCTTAGAAGTATTTACTGGAACCGCCACCATTTTAACTGATTCACACAAAAAAAAACGCCAAAGCCAATCCTCCTAAATTGTAAACACAAAAACTATTCTCGTGATTCAAAGGCTTTAGACACCAATTCTGAGCTCTGTAAACATGAACTCTTAATATTTGAAAGCACAGTCCCGTGAAAACGCCACCAGAAGTACCCGTACTTGTAAACATTACCAGTATTTTCGTCATTTCACAGCTTTCCACTGGAAACCTCCGTGTTGAATTCGACAGTAAATGTAGTAAGAATCTATTTACGTGTACTTGAGATGTTTATTACACGTTCTTAATCATTTCTGGGAACTCTCATTGTGTATTTTAACAGTTTTACCACAATTAGACAGTTTGCTTAGAACTTTTTAGTGGAACCGCCACCATTTTAACTGATTCACACAAAAAATATGCCAAAGCCAATCCTCCTAAATTGTAAACATAAAAACTATTCTCGTGATTCAAAGGCTTTAGACACAAATTCTGAGCTCTGTAAACATGAACTCTTAATAATTGAAAGCACAGTCCCGTGAAAACGCCACCAGAAGTACCCGTACTTGTAAACATTACCAGTATTTTCGTCATTTCACAGCTTTCCACTGGAAACCTCCGTGATTGAATTCGACAGTAAATGTAGTAAGAATCTATTTACGTGTACTTGAGGTGTTTATTACACGTTCTTAATCATTTCTGGGAACTATCATTGTGTATTTTAACAGTTTTACCACAATTAGACAGTTTTCTTAGAACTGTTTACTGGAACCGCCAACATTTTAACTGATTCACACAAAAAAAAACGCCAAAGCCAATCCTCCTAAATTGTAAACACAAAAACTATTCTCGTGATTCAAAGGCTTTAGACACCAATTCTGAGCTCTGTAAACATGAACTCTTAATATTTGAAAGCACAGTCCCGTGAAAACGCCACCAGAAGTACCCGGACTTGTAAACATTACCAGTATTTTCGTCATTTCACAGCTTTCCACTGGAAACCTCCGTGATTGAATTCGACAGTAAATGTAGCAAGAATCTATTTACGTGTACTTGAGATGTTTATTACACGTTCTTAATCATTTCTGGGAACTCTCATTGTGTATTTTAACAGTTTTACCACAATTAGACAGTTTGCTTAGAAGTATTTACTGGAACCGCCGCCATTTTAACTGATTCACACAAAAAAAACGCCAAAGCCAATCCTCCTAAATTGTAAACACAAAAACTATTCTCGTGATTCAAAGGCTTTAGACACCAATTCTTAGCTCTGTAAACATGAACTCTTAATATTTGAAAGCACAGTCCCGTGAAAACGCCACCAGAAGTACCCGTACTTGTAAACATTACCAGTATTTTCGTCATTTCACAGCTTTCCACTGGAAACCTCCGTGTTGAATTCGACAGTAAATGTAGTAAGAATCTATTTACGTGTACTTGAGATGTTTATTACACGTTCTTAATCATTTCTGGGAACTCTCATTGTGTATTTTAACAGTTTTACCACAATTAGACAGTTTGCTTAGAAGTATTTACTGGAACCGCCACCATTTTAACTGATTCACACAAAAAAAACGCCAAAGCCAATCCTCCTAAATTGTAAACACAAAAACTATTCTCGTGATTCAAAGGCTTTAGACACCAATTCTGAGCTCTGTAAACATGCACTCTTAATATTTGAAAGCACAGTCCCGTGAAAACGCCACCAGAAGTACCCGTACTTGTAAACATTACCAGTATTTTCGTCATTTCACAGCTTTCCACTGGAAACCTCCGTGTTGAATTCGACAGTAAATGTAGTAAGAATCTATTTACGTGTACTTGAGGGGTTTATTACATGTTCTTAATCATTTCTGGGAACTCTCATTGTGTATTTTAACAGTTTTACCACAATTAGACAGTTTGCTTAGAAGTATTTACTGGAACCGCCGCCATTTTAACTGATTCACACAAAAAAAAACGCCAAAGCCAATCCTCCTAAATTGTAAACACAAAAACTATTCTCGTCATTCCAAGGCTTTAGACACCAATTATGAGCTCTGTAAACATGAACTCTTAATATTTGAAAGCACAGTCCCGTGAAAACGCCACCAGAAGTACCCGTAATTGTAAACATTACCAGTATTTTCGTCATTTCACAGCTTTCCACTGGAAACCTCCGTGATTGAATTCGACAGTAAATGTAGTAAGAATCTATTTACGTGTACTTGAGGGGTTTATTAAATGTTCTTAATCATTTCTGGGAACTCTCATTGTGTATTTTAACAGTTTTACCACAATTAGACAGTTTGCTTAGAAGTATTTACTGGAACCGCCACCATTTTAACTGATTCACACAAAAAAAACGCCAAAGCCAATCCTCCTAAATTGTAAACACAAAAACTATTCTCGTGATTCAAAGGCTTTAGACACCAATTCTTAGCTCTGTAAACATGAACTCTTAATATTTGAAAGCACAGTCCCGTGAAAACGCCACCAGAAGTACCCGTACTTGTAAACATTACCAGTATTTTCGTCATTTCACAGCTTTCCACTGGAAACCTCCGTGTTGAATTCGACAGTAAATGTAGTAAGAATCTATTTACGTGTACTTGAGATGTTTATTACACGTTCTAAATCATTTCTGGGAACTCTCATTGTGTATTTTAACAGTTTTACCACAATTAGACAGTTTGCTTAGAAGTATTTACTGGAACCGCCACCATTTTAACTGATTCACACAAAAAAAACGCCAAAGCCAATCCTCCTAAATTGTAAACACAAAAACTATTCTCGTGATTCAAAGGCTTTAGACACCAATTCTTAGCTCTGTAAACATGAACTCTTAATATTTGAAAGCACAGTCCCGTGAAAACGCCACCAGAAGTACCCGGACTTGTAAACATTACCAGTATTTTCGTCATTTCACAGCTTTCCACTGGAAACCTCCGTGTTTAATTCGACAGTAAATGTAGTAAGAATCTATTTACGTGTACTTGAGATGTTTATTACACGTTCTTAATCATTTCTGGGAACTCTCATTGTGTATTTTAACAGTTTTACCACAATTAGACAGTTTGCTTAGAAGTATTTACTGGAACCGCCACCATTTTAACTGATTCACACAAAAAAAACGCCAAAGCCAATCCTCCTAAATTGTAAACACAAAAACTATTCTCGTGATTCAAAGGCTTTAGACACCAATTCTGAGCTCTGTAAACATGAACTCGTAATAATTGAAAGCACAGTCCCGTGAAAACGCCACCCGAAGTACCCGGACTTGTAAACATTACCAGTATTTTCGTCATTTCACAGCTTTCCACTGGAAACCTCCGTGATTGAATTCGACAGTAAATGTAGTAAGAATCTATTTACGTGTACTTGAGGGGTTTATTAAACGTTCTTAATCATTTCTGGGAACTCTCATTGTGTATTTTAACAGTTTTACCACAATTAGACAGTTTGCTTAGAAGTATTTACTGGAACCGCCACCATTTTAACTGATTCACACAAAAAAAACGCCAAAGCCAATCCTCCTAAATTGTAAACACAAAAACTATTCTCGTGATTCAAAGGCTTTAGACACCAATTCTTAGCTCTGTAAACATGAACTCTTAATATTTGAAAGCACAGTCCCGTGAAAACGCCACCAGAAGTACCCGTACTTGTAAACATTACCAGTATTTTCGTCATTTCACAGCTTTCCACTGGAAACCTCCGTGTTGAATTCGACAGTAAATGTAGTAAGAATCTATTTACGTGTACTTGAGATGTTTATTACACGTTCTTAATCATTTCTGGGAACTCTCATTGTGTATTTTAACAGTTTTACCACAATTAGACAGTTTGCTTAGAAGTATTTACTGGAACCGCCACCATTTTAACTGATTCACACAAAAAAAACGCCAAAGCCAATCCTCCTAAATTGTAAACACAAAAACTATTCTCGTGATTCAAAGGCTTTAGACACCAATTCTGAGCTCTGTAAACATGAACTCTTAATATTTGAAAGCACAGTCCCGTGAAAACGCCACCAGAAGTACCCGTACTTGTAAACATTACCAGTATTTTCGTCATTTCACAGCTTTCCACTGGAAACCTCCGTGTTGAATTCGACAGTAAATGTAGTAAGAATCTATTTACGTGTACTTGAGGTGTTTATTACACGTTCTTAGTCATTTCTGGGAACTCTCATTGTGTATTTTAACAGTTTTACCACAATTAGACAGTTTGCTTAGAAGTATTTACTGGAACCACCACCATTTTGACTGATTCACACAAAAAAAACGCCAAAGCCAATCCTCCTAAATTGTAAACACAAAAACTATTCTCGTGATTCAAAGGCTTTAGACACCAATTCTTAGCTCTGTAAACATGAACTCTTAATATTTGAAAGCACAGTCCCGTGAAAACGCCACCAGAAGTACCCGTACTTGTAAACATTACCAGTATTTTCGTCATTTCAAAGCTTTCCACTGGAAAACTCCGTGTTTAATTCGACAGTAAATGTAGTAAGAATCTATTTACGTGTACTTGAGGGGTTTATTACACGTTCTTAATCATTTCTGGGAACTCTCATTGTGTATTTTAACAGTTTTACCACAATTAGACAGTTTGCTTAGAAGTATTTACTGGAACCGCCACCATTTTGACTGATTCACACAAAAAAAACGCCAAAGCCAATCCTCCTAAATTGTAAACACAAAAACTATTCTCGTGATTCAAAGGCTTTAGACACCAATTCTGAGCTCTGTAAACATGAACTCTTAATATTTGAAAGCACAGTCCCGTGAAAACGCCACCAGAAGTACCCGGACTTGTAAACATTACCAGTATTTTCGTCATTTCACAGCTTTCCACTGGAAACCTCCGTGATTGAATTCGACAGTAAATGTAGCAAGAATCTATTTACGTGTACTTGAGATGTTTATTACATGTTCTTAATCATTTCTGGGAACTCTCATTGTGTATTTTAACAGTTTTAGCACAATTAGACAGTTTGCTTAGAAGTATTTACTGGAACCGCCGCCATTTTAACTGATTCACACAAAAAAAACGCCAAAGCCAATCCTCCTAAATTGTAAACACAAAAACTATTCTCGTGATTCAAAGGCTTTAGACACCAATTCTTAGCTCTGTAAACATGAACTCTTAATATTTGAAAGCACAGTCCCGTGAAAACGCCACCAGAAGTACCCGTACTTGTAAACATTACCAGTATTTTCGTCATTTCACAGCTTTCCACTGGAAACCTCCGTGTTGAATTCGACAGTAAATGTAGTAAGAATCTATTTACGTGTACTTGAGATGTTTATTACACGTTCTTAATCATTTCTGGGAACTCTCATTGTGTATTTTAACAGTTTTACCACAATTAGACAGTTTGCTTAGAAGTATTTACTGGAACCGCCACCATTTTAACTGATTCACACAAAAAAAACGCCAAAGCCAATCCTCCTAAATTGTAAACACAAAAACTATTCTCGTGATTCAAAGGCTTTAGACACCAATTCTGAGCTCTGTAAACATGCACTCTTAATATTTGAAAGCACAGTCCCGTGAAAACGCCACCAGAAGTACCCGTACTTGTAAACATTACCAGTATTTTCGTCATTTCACAGCTTTCCACTGGAAACCTCCGTGTTGAATTCGACAGTAAATGTAGTAAGAATCTATTTACGTGTACTTGAGGGGTTTATTACATGTTCTTAATCATTTCTGGGAACTCTCATTGTGTATTTTAACAGTTTTACCACAATTAGACAGTTTGCTTAGAAGTATTTACTGGAACCGCCGCCATTTTAACTGATTCACACAAAAAAAAACGCCAAAGCCAATCCTCCTAAATTGTAAACACAAAAACTATTCTCGTCATTCCAAGGCTTTAGACACCAATTATGAGCTCTGTAAACATGAACTCTTAATATTTGAAAGCACAGTCCCGTGAAAACGCCACCAGAAGTACCCGTAATTGTAAACATTACCAGTATTTTCGTCATTTCACAGCTTTCCACTGGAAACCTCCGTGATTGAATTCGACAGTAAATGTAGTAAGAATCTATTTACGTGTACTTGAGGGGTTTATTAAATGTTCTTAATCATTTCTGGGAACTCTCATTGTGTATTTTAACAGTTTTACCACAATTAGACAGTTTGCTTAGAAGTATTTACTGGAACCGCCACCATTTTAACTGATTCACACAAAAAAAACGCCAAAGCCAATCCTCCTAAATTGTAAACACAAAAACTATTCTCGTGATTCAAAGGCTTTAGACACCAATTCTTAGCTCTGTAAACATGAACTCTTAATATTTGAAAGCACAGTCCCGTGAAAACGCCACCAGAAGTACCCGTACTTGTAAACATTACCAGTATTTTCGTCATTTCACAGCTTTCCACTGGAAACCTCCGTGTTGAATTCGACAGTAAATGTAGTAAGAATCTATTTACGTGTACTTGAGATGTTTATTACACGTTCTAAATCATTTCTGGGAACTCTCATTGTGTATTTTAACAGTTTTACCACAATTAGACAGTTTGCTTAGAAGTATTTACTGGAACCGCCACCATTTTAACTGATTCACACAAAAAAAACGCCAAAGCCAATCCTCCTAAATTGTAAACACAAAAACTATTCTCGTGATTCAAAGGCTTTAGACACCAATTCTTAGCTCTGTAAACATGAACTCTTAATATTTGAAAGCACAGTCCCGTGAAAACGCCACCAGAAGTACCCGGACTTGTAAACATTACCAGTATTTTCGTCATTTCACAGCTTTCCACTGGAAACCTCCGTGTTTAATTCGACAGTAAATGTAGTAAGAATCTATTTACGTGTACTTGAGATGTTTATTACACGTTCTAAATCATTTCTGGGAACTCTCATTGTGTATTTTAACAGTTTTACCACAATTAGACAGTTTGCTTAGAAGTATTTACTGGAACCGCCACCATTTTAACTGATTCACACAAAAAAAACGCCAAAGCCAATCCTCCTAAATTGTAAACACAAAAACTATTCTCGTGATTCAAAGGCTTTAGACACCAATTCTTAGCTCTGTAAACATGAACTCTTAATATTTGAAAGCACAGTCCCGTGAAAACGCCACCAGAAGTACCCGGACTTGTAAACATTACCAGTATTTTCGTCATTTCACAGCTTTCCACTGGAAACCTCCGTGTTTAATTCGACAGTAAATGTAGTAAGAATCTATTTACGTGTACTTGAGATGTTTATTACACGTTCTTAATCATTTCTGGGAACTCTCATTGTGTATTTTAACAGTTTTACCACAATTAGACAGTTTGCTTAGAAGTATTTACTGGAACCGCCACCATTTTAACTGATTCACACAAAAAAAACGCCAAAGCCAATCCTCCTAAATTGTAAACACAAAAACTATTCTCGTGATTCAAAGGCTTTAGACACCAATTCTGAGCTCTGTAAACATGAACTCGTAATAATTGAAAGCACAGTCCCGTGAAAACGCCACCCGAAGTACCCGGACTTGTAAACATTACCAGTATTTTCGTCATTTCACAGCTTTCCACTGGAAACCTCCGTGATTGAATTCGACAGTAAATGTAGTAAGAATCTATTTACGTGTACTTGAGGGGTTTATTAAACGTTCTTAATCATTTCTGGGAACTCTCATTGTGTATTTTAACAGTTTTACCACAATTAGACAGTTTGCTTAGAAGTATTTACTGGAACCGCCACCATTTTAACTGATTCACACAAAAAAAACGCCAAAGCCAATCCTCCTAAATTGTAAACACAAAAACTATTCTCGTGATTCAAAGGCTTTAGACACCAATTCTTAGCTCTGTAAACATGAACTCTTAATATTTGAAAGCACAGTCCCGTGAAAACGCCACCAGAAGTACCCGTACTTGTAAACATTACCAGTATTTTCGTCATTTCACAGCTTTCCACTGGAAACCTCCGTGTTGAATTCGACAGTAAATGTAGTAAGAATCTATTTACGTGTACTTGAGATGTTTATTACACGTTCTTAATCATTTCTGGGAACTCTCATTGTGTATTTTAACAGTTTTACCACAATTAGACAGTTTGCTTAGAAGTATTTACTGGAACCGCCACCATTTTAACTGATTCACACAAAAAAAACGCCAAAGCCAATCCTCCTAAATTGTAAACACAAAAACTATTCTCGTGATTCAAAGGCTTTAGACACCAATTCTGAGCTCTGTAAACATGAACTCTTAATATTTGAAAGCACAGTCCCGTGAAAACGCCACCAGAAGTACCCGTACTTGTAAACATTACCAGTATTTTCGTCATTTCACAGCTTTCCACTGGAAACCTCCGTGTTGAATTCGACAGTAAATGTAGTAAGAATCTATTTACGTGTACTTGAGGTGTTTATTACACGTTCTTAGTCATTTCTGGGAACTCTCATTGTGTATTTTAACAGTTTTACCACAATTAGACAGTTTGCTTAGAAGTATTTACTGGAACCACCACCATTTTGACTGATTCACACAAAAAAAACGCCAAAGCCAATCCTCCTAAATTGTAAACACAAAAACTATTCTCGTGATTCAAAGGCTTTAGACACCAATTCTTAGCTCTGTAAACATGAACTCTTAATATTTGAAAGCACAGTCCCGTGAAAACGCCACCAGAAGTACCCGTACTTGTAAACATTACCAGTATTTTCGTCATTTCAAAGCTTTCCACTGGAAAACTCCGTGTTTAATTCGACAGTAAATGTAGTAAGAATCTATTTACGTGTACTTGAGGGGTTTATTACACGTTCTTAATCATTTCTGGGAACTCTCATTGTGTATTTTAACAGTTTTACCACAATTAGACAGTTTGCTTAGAAGTATTTACTGGAACCGCCACCATTTTGACTGATTCACACAAAAAAAACGCCAAAGCCAATCCTCCTAAATTGTAAACACAAAAACTATTCTCGTGATTCAAAGGCTTTAGACACCAATTCTGAGCTCTGTAAACATGAACTCTTAATATTTGAAAGCACAGTCCCGTGAAAACGCCACCAGAAGTACCCGGACTTGTAAACATTACCAGTATTTTCGTCATTTCACACCTTTCCACTGGAAACCTCCGTGTTGAATTCGACAGTAAATGTAGTAAGAATCTATTTACGTGTACTTGAGATGTTTATTACACGTTCTTAATCATTTCTGGGAACTCTCATTGTGTATTTTAACAGTTTTACCACAATTAGTTTGCTTAGAAGTATTTACTGGAACCGCCACCATTTTAACTGATTCACACAAAAAAAACGCCAAAGCCAATCCTCCTAAATTGTAAACACAAAAACTATTCTCGTGATTCAAAGGCTTTAGACACCAATTCTGAGCTCTGTAAACATGAACTCGTAATAATTGAAAGCACAGTCCCGTGAAAACGCCACCCGAAGTACCCGGACTTGTAAACATTACCAGTATTTTCCACTGGAAACGTCCGTGATTGAATTCGACAGTAAATGTAGTAAGAATCTATTTACGTGTACTTGAGGGGTTTATTACACGTTCTTAATCATTTCTGGGAACTCTCATTGTGTATTTTAACAGTTTTACCACAATTAGACAGTTTGCTTAGAAGTATTTACTGGAACCGCCACCATTTTAACTGATTCACACAAAAAAAAACGCCAAAGCCAATCCTCCTAAATTGTAAACACAAAAACTATTCTCGTGATTCAAAGGCTTTAGACACCAATTCTGAGCTCTGTAAACATGAACTCTTAATATTTGAAAGCACAGTCCCGTGAAAACGCCACCAGAAGTACCCGTACTTGTAAACATTACCAGTATTTTCGTCATTTCACAGCTTTCCACTGGAAACCTCCGTGTTGAATTCGACAGTAAATGTAGTAAGAATCTATTTACGTGTACTTGAGATGTTTATTACACGTTCTTAATCATTTCTGGGAACTCTCATTGTGTATTTTAACAGTTTTACCACAATTAGACAGTTTGCTTAGAACTTTTTAGTGGAACCGCCACCATTTTAACTGATTCACACAAAAAATATGCCAAAGCCAATCCTCCTAAATTGTAAACATAAAAACTATTCTCGTGATTCAAAGGCTTTAGACACAAATTCTGAGCTCTGTAAACATGAACTCTTAATAATTGAAAGCACAGTCCCGTGAAAACGCCACCAGAAGTACCCGTACTTGTAAACATTACCAGTATTTTCGTCATTTCACAGCTTTCCACTGGAAACCTCCGTGATTGAATTCGACAGTAAATGTAGTAAGAATCTATTTACGTGTACTTGAGGTGTTTATTACACGTTCTTAATCATTTCTGGGAACTATCATTGTGTATTTTAACAGTTTTACCACAATTAGACAGTTTTCTTAGAACTGTTTACTGGAACCGCCAACATTTTAACTGATTCACACAAAAAAAAACGCCAAAGCCAATCCTCCTAAATTGTAAACACAAAAACTATTCTCGTGATTCAAAGGCTTTAGACACCAATTCTGAGCTCTGTAAACATGAACTCTTAATATTTGAAAGCACAGTCCCGTGAAAACGCCACCAGAAGTACCCGGACTTGTAAACATTACCAGTATTTTCGTCATTTCACAGCTTTCCACTGGAAACCTCCGTGATTGAATTCGACAGTAAATGTAGCAAGAATCTATTTACGTGTACTTGAGATGTTTATTACACGTTCTTAATCATTTCTGGGAACTCTCATTGTGTATTTTAACAGTTTTACCACAATTAGACAGTTTGCTTAGAAGTATTTACTGGAACCGCCGCCATTTTAACTGATTCACACAAAAAAAACGCCAAAGCCAATCCTCCTAAATTGTAAACATAAAAACTATTCTCGTCATTCCAAGGCTTTAGACACCAATTCTGAGCTCTGTAAACATGAACTCTTAATATTTGAAAGCACAGTCCCGTGAAAACGCCACCAGAAGTACCCGTACTTGTAAACATTACCAGTATTTTCGTCATTTCACAGCTTTCCACTGGAAACCTCCGTGATTGAATTTGACAGTAAATGTAGTAAGAATCTATTTACGTGTACTTGAGATGTTTATTACACGTTCTTAATCATTTCTGGGAACTCTCATTGTGTATTTTAACAGTTTTACCACAATTAGACAGTTTGCTTAGAAGTATTTACTGGAACCGCCACCATTTTAACTGATTCACACAAAAAAAACGCCAAAGCCAATCCTCCTAAATTGTAAACACAAAAACTATTCTCGTGATTCAAAGGCTTTAGACACCAATTCTGAGCTCTGTAAACATGAACTCGTAATAATTGAAAGCACAGTCCCGTGAAAACGCCACCCGAAGTACCCGGACTTGTAAACATTACCAGTATTTTCGTCATTTCACAGCTTTCCACTGGAAACCTCCGTGATTGAATTCGACAGTAAATGTAGTAAGAATCTATTTACGTGTACTTGAGGGGTTTATTAAACGTTCTTAATCATTTCTGGGAACTCTCATTGTGTATTTTAACAGTTTTACCACAATTAGACAGTTTGCTTAGAAGTATTTACTGGAACCGCCACCATTTTAACTGATTCACACAAAAAAAACGCCAAAGCCAATCCTCCTAAATTGTAAACACAAAAACTATTCTCGTGATTCAAAGGCTTTAGACACCAATTCTTAGCTCTGTAAACATGAACTCTTAATATTTGAAAGCACAGTCCCGTGAAAACGCCACCAGAAGTACCCGTACTTGTAAACATTACCAGTATTTTCGTCATTTCACAGCTTTCCACTGGAAACCTCCGTGTTTAATTCGACAGTAAATGTAGTAAGAATCTATTTACGTGTACTTGAGATGTTTATTACACGTTCTTAATCATTTCTGGGAACTCTCATTGTGTATTTTAACAGTTTTACCACAATTAGACAGTTTGCTTAGAAGTATTTACTGGAACCACCACCATTTTAACTGATTCACACAAAAAAAACGCCAAAGCCAATCCTCCTAAATTGTAAACACAAAAACTATTCTCGTGATTCAAAGGCTTTAGACACCAATTCTTAGCTCTGTAAACATGAACTCTTAATATTTGAAAGCACAGTCCCGTGAAAACGCCACCAGAAGTACCCGTACTTGTAAACATTACCAGTATTTTCGTCATTTCAAAGCTTTCCACTGGAAACCTCCGTGTTTAATTCGACAGTAAATGTAGTAAGAATCTATTTACGTGTACTTGAGGGGTTTATTACACGTTCTTAATCATTTCTGGGAACTCTCATTGTGTATTTTAACAGTTTTACCACAATTAGACAGTTTGCTTAGAAGTATTTATTGGAACCGCCACCATTTTGACTGATTCACACAAAAAAAACGCCAAAGCCAATCCTCCTAAATTGTAAACACAAAAACTGTTCTCGTGATTCAAAGGCTTTAGACACCAATTCTGAGCTCTGTAAACATGAACTCTTAATATTTGAAAGCACAGTCCCGTGAAAACGCCACCAGAAGTACCCGTACTTGTAAACATTACCAGTATTTTCGTCATTTCACAGCTTTCCACTGGAAACCTCCGTGATTGAATTTGACAGTAAATGTAGTAAGAATCTATTTACGTGTACTTGAGATGTTTATTACACGTTCTTAATCATTTCTGGGAACTCTCATTGTGTATTTTAACAGTTTTACCACAATTAGACAGTTTGCTTAGAAGTATTTACTGGAACCGCCACCATTTTAACTGATTCACACAAAAAAAACGCCAAAGCCAATCCTCCTAAATTGTAAACACAAAAACTATTCTCGTGATTCAAAGGCTTTAGACACCAATTCTGAGCTCTGTAAACATGAACTCGTAATAATTGAAAGCACAGTCCCGTGAATACGCCACCCGAAGTACCCGGACTTGTAAACATTACCAGTATTTTCGTCATTTCACAGCTTTCCACTGGAAACCTCCGTGATTGAATTCGACAGTAAATGTAGTAAGAATCTATTTACGTGTACTTGAGGGGTTTATTAAACGTTCTTAATCATTTCTGGGAACTCTCATTGTGTATTTTAACAGTTTTACCACAATTAGACAGTTTGCTTAGAAGTATTTAATGGAACCGCCACCATTTTAACTGATTCACACAAAAAATATGCCAAAGCCAATCCTCCTAAATTGTAAACACAAAAACTATTCTCGTGATTCAAAGGCTTTAGACACCAATTCTGAGCTCTGTAAACATGAACTCGTAATAATTGAAAGCACAGTCCCGTGAAAACGCCACCCGAAGTACCCGGACTTGTAAACATTACCAGTATTTTCCACTGGAAACCTCCGTGATTGAATTCGACAGTAAATGTAGTAAGAATCTATTTACGTGTACTTGAGGGGTTTATTACACGTTCTTAATCATTTCTGGGAACTCTCATTGTGTATTTTAACAGTTTTACCACAATTAGACAGTTTGCTTAGAAGTATTTACTGGAACCGCCACCATTTTAACTGATTCACACAAAAAAAACGCCAAAGCCAATCCTCCTAAATTGTAAACACAAAAACTATTCTCGTGATTCAAAGGCTTTAGACACCAATTCTGAGCTCTGTAAACATGAACTCTTAATATTTGAAAGCACAGTCCCGTGAAAACGCCACCAGAAGTACCCGTACTTGTAAACATTACCAGTATTTTCGTCATTTCACAGCTTTCCACTCGAAACCTCCGTGTTGAATTCGACAGTAAATGTAGTAAGAATCTATTTACGTGTACTTGAGATGTTTATTACACGTTCTTAATCATTTCTGGGAACTCTCATTGTGTATTTTAACAGTTTTACCACAATTAGACAGTTTGCTTAGAACTTTTTAGTGGAACCGCCACCATTTTAACTGATTCACACAAAAAATATGCCAAAGCCAATCCTCCTAAATTGTAAACACAAAAACTATTCTCGTGATTCAAAGGCTTTAGACACCAATTCTGAGCTCTGTAAACATGAACTCTTAATAATTGAAAGCACAGTCCCGTGAAAACGCCACCAGAAGTACCCGTACTTGTAAACATTACCAGTATTTTCGTCATTTCACAGCTTTCCACTGGAAACCTCCGTGATTGAATTCGACAGTAAATGTAGTAAGAATCTATTTACGTGTACTTGAGGTGTTTATTACACGTTCTTAATCATTTCTGGGAACTATCATTGTGTATTTTAACAGTTTTACCACAATTAGACAGTTTTCTTAGAACTGTTTACTGGAACCGCCAACATTTTAACTGATTCACACAAAAAAAAACGCCAAAGCCAATCCTCCTAAATTGTAAACACAAAAACTATTCTCGTGATTCAAAGGCTTTAGACACCAATTCTGAGCTCTGTAAACATGAACTCTTAATATTTGAAAGCACAGTCCCGTGAAAACGCCACCAGAAGTACCCGGACTTGTAAACATTACCAGTATTTTCGTCATTTCACAGCTTTCCACTGGAAACCTCCGTGATTGAATTCGACAGTAAATGTAGCAAGAATCTATTTACGTGTACTTGAGATGTTTATTACACGTTCTTAATCATTTCTGGGAACTCTCATTGTGTATTTTAACAGTTTTACCACAATTAGACAGTTTGCTTAGAAGTATTTACTGGAACCGCCGCCATTTTAACTGATTCACACAAAAAAAACGCCAAAGCCAATCCTCCTAAATTGTAAACATAAAAACTATTCTCGTCATTCCAAGGATTTAGACGCCAATTCTGAGCTCTGTAAACATGAACTCTTAATATTTGAAAGCACAGTCCCGTGAAAACGCCACCCGAAGTACCCGGACTTGTAAACATTACCAGTATTTTCGTCATTTCACAGCTTTCCACTGGAAACCTCCGTGTTGAATTCGACAGTAAATGTAGTAAGAATCTATTTACGTGTACTTGAGATGTTTATTACACGTTCTTAATCATTTCTGGGAACTCTCATTGTGTATTTTAACAGTTTTACCACAATTAGACAGTTTGCTTAGAAGTATTTACTGGAACCGCCACCATTTTAACTGATTCACACAAAAAAAACGCCAAAGCCAATCCTCCTAAATTGTAAACATAAAAACTATTCTCGTGATTCAAAGGCTTTAGACACCAATTCTGAGCTCTGTAACATGAACTCTTAATAATTGAAAGCACAGTCCCGTGAAAACGCCACCAGAAGTACCCGTACTTGTAAAAATTACCAGTATTTTCGTCATTTCACAGCTTTCCACTCGAAACCTCCGTGATTGAATTCGACAGTAAATGTAGTAAGAATCTATTTACGTGTACTTGAGGTGTTTATTACACGTTCTTAATCATTTCTGGGAACTCTCATTGTGTATTTTAACAGTTTTACCACAATTAGACAGTTTGCTTAGAAGTATTTACTGGAACCGCCACCATTTTAACTGATTCACACAAAAAAAAACGCCAAAGCCAATCCTCCTAAATTGTAAACACAAAAACTATTCTCGTGATTCAAAGGCTTTAGACACCAATTCTTAGCTCTGTAAACATGAACTCTTAATATTTGAAAGCACAGTCCCGTGAAAACGCCACCAGAAGTACCCGTACTTGTAAACATTACCAGTATTTTCGTCATTTCACAGCTTTCCACTGGAAACCTCCGTGTTTAATTCGACAGTAAATGTAGTAAGAATCTATTTACGTGTACTTGAGATGTTTATTACACGTTCTTAATCATTTCTGGGAACTCTCATTGTGTATTTTAACAGTTTTACCACAATTAGACAGTTTGCTTAAAAGTATTTACTGGAACCGCCACCATTTTAACTGATTCACACAAAAAAAACGCCAAAGCCAATCCTCCTAAATTGTAAACACAAAAACTATTCTCGTGATTCAAAGGCTTTAGACACCAATTCTGAGCTCTGTAAACATGAACTCGTAATAATTGAAAGCACAGTCCCGTGAAAACGCCACCCGAAGTACCCGGACTTGTAAACATTACCAGTATTTTCCACTGGAAACCTTCGTGATTGAATTCGACAGTAAATGTAGTAAGAATCTATTTACGTGTACTTGAGGGGTTTATTACACGTTCTTAATCATTTCTGGGAACTCTCATTGTGTATTTTAACAGTTTTACCACAATTAGACAGTTTCCTTAGAAGTATTTACTGGAACCGCCACCATTTTAACTGATTCACACAAAAAAAACGCCAAAGCCAATCCTCCTAAATTGTAAACACAAAAACTATTCTCGTGATTCAAAGGCTTTAGACACCAATTCTTAGCTCTGTAAACATGAACTCTTAATATTTGAAAGCACAGTCCCGTGAAAACGCCACCAGAAGTACCCGTACTTGTAAACATTACCAGTATTTTCGTCATTTCACAGCTTTCCACTGGAAACCTCCGTGTTGAATTCGACAGTAAATGTAGTAAGAATCTATTTACGTGTACTTGAGATGTTTATTACACGTTCTTAATCATTTCTGGGAACTCTCATTGTGTATTTTAACAGTTTTACCACAATTAGACAGTTTGCTTAGAAGTATTTACTGGAACCACCACCATTTTAACTGATTCACACAAAAAAAACGCCAAAGCCAATCCTCCTAAATTGTAAACACAAAAACTATTCTCGTGATTCAAAGGCTTTAGACACCAATTCTTAGCTCTGTAAACATGAACTCTTAATATTTGAAAGCACAGTGCCGTGAAAACGCCACCAGAAGTACCCGTACTTGTAAACATTACCAGTATTTTCGTCATTTCAAAGCTTTCCACTGGAAACCTCCGTGTTTAATTCGACAGTAAATGTAGTAAGAATCTATTTACGTGTACTTGAGGGGTTTATTACACGTTCTTAATCATTTCTGGGAACTCTCATTGTGTATTTTAACAGTTTTACCACAATTAGACAGTTTGCTTAGAAGTATTTACTGGAACCGCCACCATTTTGACTGATTCACACAAAAAAAACGCCAAAGCCAATCCTCCTAAATTGTAAACACAAAAACTATTCTCGTGATTCAAAGGCTTTAGACACCAATTCTGAGCTCTGTAAACATGAACTCTTAATATTTGAAAGCACAGTCCCGTGAAAACGCCACCAGAAGTACCCGGACTTGTAAACATTACCAGTATTTTCGTCATTTCACACCTTTCCACTGGAAACCTCCGTGTTGAATTCGACAGTAAATATAGTAAGAATCTATTTACGTGTAATTGAGATGTTTATTGCACGTTCTTAATCATTTCTGGGAACTCTCATTGTGTATTTTAACAGTTTTACCACAATTAGACAGTTTGCTTAGAAGTATTTACTGGAACCGCCACCATTTTAACTGATTCACACAAAAAAAACGCCAAAGCCAATCCTCCTAAATTGTAAACACAAAAACTATTCTCGTGATTCAAAGGCTTTAGACACCAATTCTGAGCTCTGTAAACATGAACTCGTAATAATTGAAAGCACAGTCCCGTGAAAACGCCACCCGAAGTACCCGGACTTGTAAACATTACCAGTATTTTCCACTGGAAACCTCCGTGATTGAATTCGACAGTAAATGTAGTAAGAATCTATTTACGTGTACTTGAGGGGTTTATTACACGTTCTTAATCATTTCTGGGAACTCTCATTGTGTATTTTAACAGTTTTACCACAATTAGACAGTTTGCTTAGAAGTATTTACTGGAACCGCCACCATTTTAACTGATTCACACAAAAAAAACGCCAAAGCCAATCCTCCTAAATTGCAAACACAAAAACTATTCTCGTGATTCAAAGGCTTTAGACACCAATTCTGAGCTCTGTAAACATGAACTCTTAATATTTGAAAGCACAGTCCCGTGAAAACGCCACCAGAAGTACCCGTACTTGTAAACATTACCAGTATTTTCGTCATTTCACAGCTTTCCACTAGAAACCTCCGTGTTGAATTCGACAGTAAATGTAGTAAGAATCTATTTACGTGTACTTGAGATGTTTATTACACGTTCTTAATCATTTCTGGGAACTCTCATTGTGTATTTTAACAGTTTTACCACAATTAGACAGTTTGCTTAGAACTTTTTAGTGGAACCGCCACCATTTTAACTGATTCACACAAAAAATATGCCAAAGCCAATCCTCCTAAATTGTAAACATAAAAACTATTCTCGTGATTCAAAGGCTTTAGACACAAATTCTGAGCTCTGTAAACATGAACTCTTAATAATTGAAAGCACAGTCCCGTGAAAACGCCACCAGAAGTACCCGTACTTGTAAACATTACCAGTATTTTCGTCATTTCACAGCTTTCCACTGGAAACCTCCGTGATTGAATTCGACAGTAAATGTAGTAAGAATCTATTTACGTGTACTTGAGGTGTTTATTACACGTTCTTAATCATTTCTGGGAACTATCATTGTGTATTTTAACAGATTTACCACAATTAGACAGTTTTCTTAGAACTGTTTACTGGAACCGCCACCATTTTAACTGATTCACACAAAAAAAAAACGCCAAAGCCAATCCTCCTAAATTGTAAACACAAAAACTATTCTCGTGATTCAAAGGCTTTAGACACCAATTCTGAGCTCTTTAAACATGAACTCTTAATATTTGAAAGCACAGTCCCGTGAAAACGCCACCAGAAGTACCCGGACTTGTAAACATTATCAGTATTTTCGTCATTTCACAGCTTTCCACTGGAAACCTCCGTGATTGAATTCGACAGTAAATGTAGCAAGAATCTATTTACGTGTACTTGAGGTGTTTATTACACGTTCTTAATCATTTCTGGGAACTCTCATTGTGTATTTTAACAGTTTTACCACAATTAGACAGTTTGCTTAGAAGTATTTACTGGAACCGCCACCATTTTAACTGATTCACACAAAAAAAAACGCCAAAGCCAATCCTCCTAAATTGTAAACACAAAAACTATTCTCGTGATTCAAAGGCTTTAGACACCAATATTTAGCTCTGTAAACATGAACTCTTAATATTTGAAAGCACAGTCCCGTGAAAACGCCACCAGAAGTACCCGTACTTGTAAACATTACCAGTATTTTCGTCATTTCACAGCTTTCCACTGGAAACCTCCGTGTTTAATTCGACAGTAAATGTAGTAAGAATCTATTTACGTGTACTTGAGATGTTTATTACACGTTCTTAATCATTTCTGGGAACTCTCATTGTGTATTTTAACAGTTTTACCACAATTAGACAGTTTGCTTAGAAGTATTTACTGGAACCGCCACCATTTTAACTGATTCACACAAAAAAAACGCCAAAGCCAATCCTCCTAAATTGTAAACACAAAAACTATTCTCGTGATTCAAAGGCTTTAGACACCAATTCTGAGCTCTGTAAACATGAACTCGTAATAATTGAAAGCACAGTCCCGTGAAAACGCCACCCGAAGTACCCGGACTTGTAAACATTACCAGTATTTTCCACTGGAAACCTCCGTGATTGAATTCGACAGTAAATGTAGTAAGAATCTATTTACGTGTACTTGAGGGGTTTATTACACGTTCTTAATCATTTCTGGGAACTCTCATTGTGTATTTTAACAGTTTTACCACAATTAGACAGTTTGCTTAGAAGTATTTACTGGAACCGCCACCATTTTAACTGATTCACACAAAAAAAACGCCAAAGCCAATCCTCCTAAATTGTAAACACAAAAACTATTCTCGTGATTCAAAGGCTTTAGACACCAATTCTTAGCTCTGTAAACATGAACTCTTAATATTTGAAAGCACAGTCCCGTGAAAACGCCACCAGAAGTACCCGTACTTGTAAACATTACCAGTATTTTCGTCATTTCACAGCTTTCCACTGGAAACCTCCGTGTTGAATTCGACAGTAAATGTAGTAAGAATCTATTTACGTGTACTTGAGATGTTTATTACACGTTCTTAGTCATTTCTGGGAACTCTCATTGTGTATTTTAACAGTTTTACCACAATTAGACAGTTTGCTTAGAAGTATTTACTGGAACCACCACCATTTTGACTGATTCACACAAAAAAAACGCCAAAGCCAATCCTCCTAAATTGTAAACACAAAAACTATTCTCGTGATTCAAAGGCTTTAGACACCAATTCTTAGCTCTGTAAACATGAACTCTTAATATTTGAAAGCACAGTCCCGTGAAAACGCCACCAGAAGTACCCGTACTTGTAAACATTACCAGTATTTTCGTCATTTCACAGCTTTCCACTGGAAACCTCCGTGTTTAATTCGACAGTAAATGTAGTAAGAATCTATTTACGTGTACTTGAGGGGTTTATTACACGTTCTTAATCATTTCTGGGAACTCTCATTGTGTATATTAACAGTTTTACCACAATTAGACAGTTTTCTTAGAAGTATTTACTGGAACCGCCACCATTTTGACTGATTCACATAAAAAAAACCCCAAAGCCAATCCTCCTAAATTGTAAACACAAAAACTATTCTCGTGATTCAAAGGCTTTAGACACCAATTCTGAGCTCTGTAAACATGAACTCTTAATATTTGAAAGCACAGTCCCGTGAAAACGCCACCAGAAGTACCCGTACTTGTAAACATTACCAGTATTTTCGTCATTTCACAGCTTTCCACTGGAAACCTCCGTGTTGAATTCGACAGTAAATGTAGTAAGAATCTATTTACGTGTACTTGAGATGTTTATTACACGTTCTTAATCATTTCTGGGAACTCTCATTGTGTATTTTAACAGTTTTACCACAATTAGACAGTTTGCTTAGAAGTATTTACTGGAACCGCCACCATTTTAACTGATTCACACAAAAAAAACGCCAAAGCCAATCCTCCTAAATTGTAAACACAAAAACTATTCTCGTGATTCAAAGGCTTTAGACACCAATTCTGAGCTCTGTAAACATGAACTCGTAATAATTGAAAGCACAGTCCCGTGAAAACGCCACCCGAAGTACCCGGACTTGTAAACATTACCAGTATTTTCGTCATTTCACAGCTTTCCACTGGAAACCTCCGTGATTGAATTCGACAGTAAATGTAGTAAGAATCTATTTACGTGTACTTGAGGGGTTTATTAAACGTTCTTAATCATTTCTGGGAACTCTCATTGTGTATTTTAACAGTTTTACCACAATTAGACAGTTTGCTTAGAAGTATTTACTGGAACCGCCACCATTTTAACTGATTCACACAAAAAAAACGCCAAAGCCAATCCTCCTAAATTGTAAACACAAAAACTATTCTCGTGATTCAAAGGCTTTAGACACCAATTCTTAGCTCTGTAAACATGAACTCTTAATATTTGAAAGCACAGTCCCGTGAAAACGCCACCAGAAGTACCCGTACTTGTAAACATTACCAGTATTTTCGTCATTTCACAGCTTTCCACTGGAAACCTCCGTGATTGAATTCGACAGTAAATGTAGTAAGAATCTATTTACGTGTACTTGAGGTGTTTATTACACGTTCTTAATCATTTCTGGGAACTATCATTGTGTATTTTAACAGTTTTACCACAATTAGACAGTTTTCTTAGAACTGTTTACTGGAACCGCCACCATTTTAACTGATTCACACAAAAAAAAACGCCAAAGCCAATCCTCCTAAATTGTAAACACAAAAACTATTCTCGTGATTCAAAGGCTTTAGACACCAATTCTGAGCTCTGTAAACATGAACTCTTAATATTTGAAAGCACAGTCCCGTGAAAAAGCCACCAGAAGTACCCGGACTTGTAAACATTATCAGTATTTTCGTCATTTCACAGCTTTCCACTGGAAACCTCCGTGATTGAATTCGACAGTAAATGTAGCAAGAATCTATTTACGTGTACTTGAGATGTTTATTACACGTTCTTAATCATTTCTGGGAACTCTCATTGTGTATTTTAACAGTTTTACCACAATTAGACAGTTTGCTTAGAAGTATTTACTGGAACCACCGCCATTTTAACTGATTCACACAAAAAAAACGCCAAAGCCAATCCTCCTAAATTGTAAACATAAAAACTATTCTCGTCATTCCAAGGCTTTAGACACCAATTCTGAGCTCTGTAAACATGAACTCTTAATATTTGAAAGCACAGTCCCGTGAAAACGCCACCCAAAGTACCCGGACTTGTAAACATTACCAGTATTTTCGTCATTTCACAGCTTTCCACTGGAAACCTCCGTGTTGAATTCGACAGTAAATGTAGTAAGAATCTATTTACGTGTACTTGAGATGTTTATTACACGTTCTTAATCATTTCTGGGAACTCTCATTGTGTATTTTAACAGTTTTACCACAATTAGACAGTTTGCTTAGAACTTTTTAGTGGAACCGCAACCATTTTAACTGATTCACACAAAAAATACGCCAAAGCCAATCCTCCTAAATTGTAAACATAAAAACTATTCTCGTGATTCAAAGGCTTTAGACACCAATTCTGAGCTCTGTAACATGAACTCTTAATAATTGAAAGCACAGTCCCGTGAAAACGCCACCAGAAGTACCCGTACTTGTAAAAATTACCAGTATTTTCGTCATTTCACAGCTTTCCACTCGAAACCTCCGTGATTGAATTCGACAGTAAATGTAGTAAGAATCTATTTACGTGTACTTGAGGTGTTTATTACACGTTCTTAATCATTTCTGGGAACTCTCATTGTGTATTTTAACAGTTTTACCACAATTAGACAGTTTGCTTAGAAGTATTTACTGGAACCGCCACCATTTTAACTGATTCACACAAAAAAAACGCCAAAGCCAATCCTCCTAAATTGTAAACACAAAAACTATTCTCGTGATTCAAAGGCTTTAGACACCAATTCTGAGCTCTGTAAACATGAACTCTTAATATTTGAAAGCACAGTCCCGTGAAAACGCCACCAGAAGTACCCGGACTTGTAAACATTACCAGTATTTTCGTCATTTCACACCTTTCCACTGGAAACCTCCGTGTTGAATTCGACAGTAAATATAGTAAGAATCTATTTACGTGTAATTGAGATGTTTATTACACGTTCTTAATCATTTCTGGGAACTCTCATTGTGTATTTTAACAGTTTTACCACAATTAGACAGTTTGCTTAGAAGTATTTACTGGAACCGCCACCATTTTAACTGATTCACACAAAAAAAACGCCAAAGCCAATCCTCCTAAATTGTAAACACAAAAACTATTCTCGTGATTCAAAGGCTTTAGACACCAATTCTGAGCTCTGTAAACATGAACTCGTAATAATTGAAAGCACAGTCCCGTGAAAACGCCACCCGAAGTACCCGGACTTGTAAACATTACCAGTATTTTCCACTGGAAACCTCCGTGATTGAATTCGACAGTAAATGTAGTAAGAATCTATTTACGTGTACTTGAGGGGTTTATTACACGTTCTTAATCATTTCTGGGAACTCTCATTGTGTATTTTAACAGTTTTACCACAATTAGACAGTTTGCTTAGAAGTATTTACTGGAACCGCCACCATTTTAACTGATTCACACAAAAAAAACGCCAAAGCCAATCCTCCTAAATTGTAAACACAAAAACTATTCTCGTGATTCAAAGGCTTTAGACACCAATTCTGAGCTCTGTAAACATGAACTCTTAATATTTGAAAGCACAGTCCCGTGAAAACGCCACCAGAAGTACCCGTACTTGTAAACATTACCAGTATTTTCGTCATTTCACAGCTTTCCACTAGAAACCTCCGTGTTGAATTCGACAGTAAATGTAGTAAGAATCTATTTACGTGTACTTGAGATGTTTATTACACGTTCTTAATCATTTCTGGGAACTCTCATTGTGTATTTTAACAGTTTTACCACAATTAGACAGTTTGCTTAGAACTTTTTAGTGGAACCGCCACCATTTTAACTGATTCACACAAAAAAAAAACGCCAAAGCCAATCCTCCTAAATTGTAAACACAAAAACTATTCTCGTGATTCAAAGGCTTTAGACACCAATTCTGAGCTCTGTAAACATGAACTCTTAATATTTGAAAGCACAGTCCCGTGAAAACGCCACCAGAAGTACCCGGACTTGTAAACATTATCAGTATTTTCGTCATTTCACAGCTTTCCACTGGAAACCTCCGTGATTGAATTCGACAGTAAATGTAGCAAGAATCTATTTACGTGTACTTGAGGTGTTTATTACACGTTCTTAATCATTTCTGGGAACTCTCATTGTGTATTTTAACAGTTTTACCACAATTAGACAGTTTGCTTAGAAGTATTTACTGGAACCGCCACCATTTTAACTGATTCACACAAAAAAAAACGCCAAAGCCAATCCTCCTAAATTGTAAACACAAAAACTATTCTCGTGATTCAAAGGCTTTAGACACCAATATTTAGCTCTGTAAACATGAACTCTTAATATTTGAAAGCACAGTCCCGTGAAAACGCCACCAGAAGTACCCGTACTTGTAAACATTACCAGTATTTTCGTCATTTCACAGCTTTCCACTGGAAACCTCCGTGTTTAATTCGACAGTAAATGTAGTAAGAATCTATTTACGTGTACTTGAGATGTTTATTACACGTTCTTAATCATTTCTGGGAACTCTCATTGTGTATTTTAACAGTTTTACCACAATTAGACAGTTTGCTTAGAAGTATTTACTGGAACCGCCACCATTTTAACTGATTCACACAAAAAAAACGCCAAAGCCAATCCTCCTAAATTGTAAACACAAAAACTATTCTCGTGATTCAAAGGCTTTAGACACCAATTCTGAGCTCTGTAAACATGAACTCGTAATAATTGAAAGCACAGTCCCGTGAAAACGCCACCCGAAGTACCCGGACTTGTAAACATTACCAGTATTTTCCACTGGAAACCTCCGTGATTGAATTCGACAGTAAATGTAGTAAGAATCTATTTACGTGTACTTGAGGGGTTTATTACACGTTCTTAATCATTTCTGGGAACTCTCATTGTGTATTTTAACAGTTTTACCACAATTAGACAGTTTGCTTAGAAGTATTTACTGGAACCGCCACCATTTTAACTGATTCACACAAAAAAAACGCCAAAGCCAATCCTCCTAAATTGTAAACACAAAAACTATTCTCGTGATTCAAAGGCTTTAGACACCAATTCTTAGCTCTGTAAACATGAACTCTTAATATTTGAAAGCACAGTCCCGTGAAAACGCCACCAGAAGTACCCGTACTTGTAAACATTACCAGTATTTTGGTCATTTCACAGCTTTCCACTGGAAACCTCCGTGTTGAATTCGACAGTAAATGTAGTAAGAATCTATTTACGTGTACTTGAGATGTTTATTACACGTTCTTAGTCATTTCTGGGAACTCTCATTGTGTATTTTAACAGTTTTACCACAATTAGACAGTTTGCTTAGAAGTATTTACTGGAACCACCACCATTTTGACTGATTCACACAAAAAAAACGCCAAAGCCAATCCTCCTAAATTGTAAACACAAAAACTATTCTCGTGATTCAAAGGCTTTAGACACCAATTCTTAGCTCTGTAAACATGAACTCTTAATATTTGAAAGCACAGTCCCGTGAAAACGCCACCAGAAGTACCCGTACTTGTAAACATTACCAGTATTTTCGTCATTTCACAGCTTTCCACTGGAAACCTCCGTGTTTAATTCGACAGTAAATGTAGTAAGAATCTATTTACGTGTACTTGAGATGTTTATTACACGTTCTTAATCATTTCTGGGAACTCTCATTGTGTATTTTAACAGTTTTACCACAATTAGACAGTTTGCTTAGAAGTATTTACTGGAACCGCCACCATTTTAACTGATTCACACAAAAAAAACGCCAAAGCCAATCCTCCTAAATTGTAAACACAAAAACTATTCTCGTGATTCAAAGGCTTTAGACACCAATTCTGAGCTCTGTAAACATGAACTCGTAATAATTGAAAGCACAGTCCCGTGAAAACGCCACCCGAAGTACCCGGACTTGTAAACATTACCAGTATTTTCGTCATTTCACAGCTTTCCACTGGAAACCTCCGTGATTGAATTCGACAGTAAATGTAGTAAGAATCTATTTACGTGTACTTGAGGGGTTTATTAAACGTTCTTAATCATTTCTGGGAACTCTCATTGTGTATTTTAACAGTTTTACCACAATTAGACAGTTTGCTTAGAAGTATTTACTGGAACCGCCACCATTTTAACTGATTCACACAAAAAAAACGCCAAAGCCAATCCTCCTAAATTGTAAACACAAAAACTATTCTCGTGATTCAAAGGCTTTAGACACCAATTCTTAGCTCTGTAAACATGAACTCTTAATATTTGAAAGCACAGTCCCGTGAAAACGCCACCAGAAGTACCCGTACTTGTAAACATTACCAGTATTTTCGTCATTTCACAGCTTTCCACTGGAAACCTCCGTGATTGAATTCGACAGTAAATGTAGTAAGAATCTATTTACGTGTACTTGAGGTGTTTATTACACGTTCTTAATCATTTCTGGGAACTATCATTGTGTATTTTAACAGTTTTACCACAATTAGACAGTTTTCTTAGAACTGTTTACTGGAACCGCCACCATTTTAACTGATTCACACAAAAAAAAACGCCAAAGCCAATCCTCCTAAATTGTAAACACAAAAACTATTCTCGTGATTCAAAGGCTTTAGACACCAATTCTGAGCTCTGTAAACATGAACTCTTAATATTTGAAAGCACAGTCCCGTGAAAAAGCCACCAGAAGTACCCGGACTTGTAAACATTATCAGTATTTTCGTCATTTCACAGCTTTCCACTGGAAACCTCCGTGATTGAATTCGACAGTAAATGTAGCAAGAATCTATTTACGTGTACTTGAGATGTTTATTACACGTTCTTAATCATTTCTGGGAACTCTCATTGTGTATTTTAACAGTTTTACCACAATTAGACAGTTTGCTTAGAAGTATTTACTGGAACCACCGCCATTTTAACTGATTCACACAAAAAAAACGCCAAAGCCAATCCTCCTAAATTGTAAACATAAAAACTATTCTCGTCATTCCAAGGCTTTAGACACCAATTCTGAGCTCTGTAAACATGAACTCTTAATATTTGAAAGCACAGTCCCGTGAAAACGCCACCCAAAGTACCCGGACTTGTAAACATTACCAGTATTTTCGTCATTTCACAGCTTTCCACTGGAAACCTCCGTGTTGAATTCGACAGTAAATGTAGTAAGAATCTATTTACGTGTACTTGAGATGTTTATTACACGTTCTTAATCATTTCTGGGAACTCTCATTGTGTATTTTAACAGTTTTACCACAATTAGACAGTTTGCTTAGAACTTTTTAGTGGAACCGCAACCATTTTAACTGATTCACACAAAAAATACGCCAAAGCCAATCCTCCTAAATTGTAAACATAAAAACTATTCTCGTGATTCAAAGGCTTTAGACACCAATTCTGAGCTCTGTAACATGAACTCTTAATAATTGAAAGCACAGTCCCGTGAAAACGCCACCAGAAGTACCCGTACTTGTAAAAATTACCAGTATTTTCGTCATTTCACAGCTTTCCACTCGAAACCTCCGTGATTGAATTCGACAGTAAATGTAGTAAGAATCTATTTACGTGTACTTGAGGTGTTTATTACACGTTCTTAATCATTTCTGGGAACTCTCATTGTGTATTTTAACAGTTTTACCACAATTAGACAGTTTGCTTAGAAGTATTTACTGGAACCGCCACCATTTTAACTGATTCACACAAAAAAAACGCCAAAGCCAATCCTCCTAAATTGTAAACACAAAAACTATTCTCGTGATTCAAAGGCTTTAGACACCAATTCTGAGCTCTGTAAACATGAACTCTTAATATTTGAAAGCACAGTCCCGTGAAAACGCCACCAGAAGTACCCGTACTTGTAAACATTACCAGTATTTTCGTCATTTCACAGCTTTCCACTGGAAACCTCCGTGTTTAATTCGACAGTAAATGTAGTAAGAATCTATTTACGTGTACTTGAGATGTTTATTACACGTTCTTAATCATTTCTGGGAACTCTCATTGTGTATTTTAACAGTTTTACCACAATTAGACAGTTTGCTTAGAAGTATTTACTGGAACCGCCACCATTTTAACTGATTCACACAAAAAAAACGCCAAAGCCAATCCTCCTAAATTGTAAACACAAAAACTATTCTCGTGATTCAAAGGCTTTAGACACCAATTCTGAGCTCTGTAAACATGAACTCGTAATAATTGAAAGCACAGTCCCGTGAAAACGCCACCCGAAGTACCCGGACTTGTAAACATTACCAGTATTTTCCTCATTTCACAGCTTTCCACTGGAAACCTCCGTGATTGAATTCGACAGTAAATGTAGTAAGAATCTATTTACGTGTACTTGAGGGGTTTATTAAACGTTCTTAAACATTTCTGGGAACTCTCATTGTGTATTTTAACAGTTTTACCACAATTAGACAGTTTGCTTAGAAGTATTTACTGGAACCGCCACCATTTTAACTGATTCACACAAAAAAAACGCCAAAGCCAATCCTCCTAAATTGTAAACACAAAAACTATTCTCGTGATTCAAAGGCTTTAGACACCAATTCTTAGCTCTGTAAACATGAACTCTTAATATTTGAAAGCACAGTCCCGTGAAAACGCCACCAGAAGTACCCGTACTTGTAAACATTACCAGTATTTTCGTCATTTCACAGCTTTCCACTGGAAACCTCCGTGTTGAATTCGACAGTAAATGTAGTAAGAATCTATTTACGTGTACTTGAGATGTTTATTACACGTTCTTAATCATTTCTGGGAACTCTCATTGTGTATTTTAACAGTTTTACCACAATTAGACAGTTTGCTTAGAAGTATTTACTGGAACCGCCACCATTTTAACTGATTCACACAAAAAAAACGCCAAAGCCAATCCTCCTAAATTGTAAACACAAAAACTATTCTCGTGATTCAAAGGCTTTAGACACCAATTCTGAGCTCTGTAAACATGAACTCTTAATATTTGAAAGCACAGTCCCGTGAAAACGCCACCAGAAGTACCCGTACTTGTAAACATTACCAGTATTTTCGTCATTTCACAGCTTTCCACTGGAAACCTCCGTGTTGAATTCGACAGTAAATGTAGTAAGAATCTATTTACGTGTACTTGAGATGTTTATTACACGTTCTTAATCATTTCTGGGAACTCTCATTGTGTATTTTAACAGTTTTACCACAATTAGACAGTTTGCTTAGAAGTATTTACTGGAACCGCCACCATTTTAACTGATTCACACAAAAAAAACGCCAAAGCCAATCCTCCTAAATTGTAAACACAAAAACTATTCTCGTGTTTCAAAGGCTTTAGACACCAATTCTGAGCTCTGTAAACATGAACTCGTAATAATTGAAAGCACAGTCCCGTGAAAACGCCACCCGAAGTACCCGGACTTGTAAACATTACCAGTATTTTCGTCATTTCACAGCTTTCCACTGGAAACCTCCGTGATTGAATTCGACAGTAAATGTAGTAAGAATCTATTTACGTGTACTTGAGGGGTTTATTAAACGTTCTTAATCATTTCTGGGAACTCTCATTGTGTATTTTAACAGTTTTACCACAATTAGACAGTTTGCTTAGAAGTATTTACTGGAACCGCCACCATTTTAACTGATTCACACAAAAAAAACGCCAAAGCCAATCCTCCTAAATTGTAAACACAAAAACTATTCTCGTGATTCAAAGGCTTTAGACACCAATTCTGAGCTCTGTAACATGAACTCTTAATAATTGAAAGCACAGTCCCGTGAAAACGCCACCAGAAGTACCCGTACTTGTAAAAATTACCAGTATTTTCGTCATTTCACAGCTTTCCACTCGAAACCTCCGTGATTGAATTCGACAGTAAATGTAGTAAGAATCTATTTACGTGTACTTGAGGTGTTTATTACACGTTCTTAATCATTTCTGGGAACTCTCATTGTGTATTTTAACAGTTTTACCACAATTAGACAGTTTGCTTAGAAGTATTTACTGGAACCGCCACCATTTTAACTGATTCACACAAAAAAAACGCCAAAGCCAATCCTCCTAAATTGTAAACACAAAAACTATTCTCGTGATTCAAAGGCTTTAGACACCAATTCTGAGCTCTGTAAACATGAACTCTTAATATTTGAAAGCACAGTCCCGTGAAAACGCCACCAGAAGTACCCGTACTTGTAAACATTACCAGTATTTTCGTCATTTCACAGCTTTCCACTGGAAACCTCCGTATTTAATTCGACAGTAAATGTAGTAAGAATCTATTTACGTGTACTTGAGATGTTTATTACACGTTCTTAATCATTTCTGGGAACTCTCATTGTGTATTTTAACAGTTTTACCACAATTAGACAGTTTGCTTAGAAGTATTTACTGGAACCGCCACCATTTTAACTGATTCACACAAAAAAAACGCCAAAGCCAATCCTCCTAAATTGTAAACACAAAAACTATTCTCGTGATTCAAAGGCTTTAGACACCAATTCTGAGCTCTGTAAACATGAACTCGTAATAATTGAAAGCACAGTCCCGTGAAAACGCCACCCGAAGTACCCGGACTTGTAAACATTACCAGTATTTTCCTCATTTCACAGCTTTCCACTGGAAACCTCCGTGATTGAATTCGACAGTAAATGTAGTAAGAATCTATTTACGTGTACTTGAGGGGTTTATTAAACGTTCTTAAACATTTCTGGGAACTCTCATTGTGTATTTTAACAGTTTTACCACAATTAGACAGTTTGCTTAGAAGTATTTACTGGAACCGCCACCATTTTAACTGATTCACACAAAAAAAACGCCAAAGCCAATCCTCCTAAATTGTAAACACAAAAACTATTCTCGTGATTCAAAGGCTTTAGACACCAATTCTTAGCTCTGTAAACATGAACTCTTAATATTTGAAAGCACAGTCCCGTGAAAACGCCACCAGAAGTACCCGAACTTGTAAACATTACCAGTATTTTCGTCATTTCACAGCTTTCCACTGGAAACCTCCGTGTTGAATTCGACAGTAAATGTAGTAAGAATCTATTTACGTGTACTTGAGATGTTTATTACACGTTCTTAATCATTTCTGGGAACTCTCATTGTGTATTTTAACAGTTTTACCACAATTAGACAGTTTGCTTAGAAGTATTTACTGGAACCGCCACCATTTTAACTGATTCACACAAAAAAAACGCCAAAGCCAATCCTCCTAAATTGTAAACACAAAAACTATTCTCGTGATTCAAAGGCTTTAGACACCAATTCTGAGCTCTGTAAACATGAACTCTTAATATTTGAAAGCACAGTCCCGTGAAAACGCCACCAGAAGTACCCGTACTTGTAAACATTACCAGTATTTTCGTCATTTCACAGCTTTCCACTGGAAACCTCCGTGTTGAATTCGACAGTAAATGTAGTAAGAATCTATTTACGTGTACTTGAGATGTTTATTACACGTTCTTAATCATTTCTGGGAACTCTCATTGTGTATTTTAACAGTTTTACCACAATTAGACAGTTTGCTTAGAAGTATTTACTGGAACCGCCACCATTTTAACTGATTCACACAAAAAAAACGCCAAAGCCAATCCTCCTAAATTGTAAACACAAAAACTATTCTCGTGTTTCAAAGGCTTTAGACACCAATTCTGAGCTCTGTAAACATGAACTCGTAATAATTGAAAGCACAGTCCCGTGAAAACGCCACCCGAAGTACCCGGACTTGTAAACATTACCAGTATTTTCGTCATTTCACAGCTTTCCACTGGAAACCTCCGTGATTGAATTCGACAGTAAATGTAGTAAGAATCTATTTACGTGTACTTGAGGGGTTTATTAAACGTTCTTAATCATTTCTGGGAACTCTCATTGTGTATTTTAACAGTTTTACCACAATTAGACAGTTTGCTTAGAAGTATTTACTGGAACCGCCACCATTTTAACTGATTCACACAAAAAAAACGCCAAAGCCAATCCTCCTAAATTGTAAACACAAAAACTATTCTCGTGATTCAAAGGCTTTAGACACCAATTCTTAGCTCTGTAAACATGAACTCTTAATATTTGAAAGCACAGTCCCGTGAAAACGCCACCAGAAGTACCCGTACTTGTAAACATTACCAGTATTTTCGTCATTTCACAGCTTTCCACTGGAAACTTCCGTGTTGAATTCGACAGTAAATGTAGTAAGAATCTATTTACGTGTACTTGAGATGTTTATTACACGTTCTTAATCATTTCTGGGAACTCTCATTGTGTATTTTAACAGTTTTACCACAATTAGACAGTTTGCTTAGAAGTATTTACTGGAACCGCCACCATTTTAACTGATTCACACAAAAAAAACGCCAAAGCCAATCCTCCTAAATTGTAAACACAAAAACTATTCTCGTGATTCAAAGGCTTTAGACACCAATTCTGAGCTCTGTAAACATGAACTCGTAATAATTGAAAGCACAGTCCCGTGAAAACGCCACCCGAAGTACCCGGACTTGTAAACATTACCAGTATTTTCGTCATTTCACAGCTTTCCACTGGAAACCTCCGTGATTGAATTCGACAGTAAATGTAGTAAGAATCTATTTACGTGTACTTGAGGGGTTTATTAAACGTTCTTAAACATTTCTGGGAACTCTCATTGTGTATTTTAACAGTTTTACCACAATTAGACAGTTTGCTTAGAAGTATTTACTGGAACCGCCACCATTTTAACTGATTCACACAAAAAAAACGCCAAAGCCAATCCTCCTAAATTGTAAACACAAAAACTATTCTCGTGATTCAAAGGCTTTAGACACCAATTCTTAGCTCTGTAAACATGAACTCTTAATATTTGAAAGCACAGTCCCGTGAAAACGCCACCAGAAGTACCCGTACTTGTAAACATTACCAGTATTTTCGTCATTTCACAGCTTTCCACTGGAAACCTCCGTGTTGAATTCGACAGTAAATGTAGTAAGAATCTATTTACGTGTACTTGAGATGTTTATTACACGTTCTTAATCATTTCTGGGAACTCTCATTGTGTATTTTAACAGTTTTACCACAATTAGACAGTTTGCTTAGAAGTATTTACTGGAACCGCCACCATTTTAACTGATTCACACAAAAAAAACGCCAAAGCCAATCCTCCTAAATTGTAAACACAAAAACTATTCTCGTGATTCAAAGGCTTTAGACACCAATTCTGAGCTCTGTAAACATGAACTCTTAATATTTGAAAGCACAGTCCCGTGAAAACGCCACCAGAAGTACCCGTACTTGTAAACATTACCAGTATTTTCGTCATTTCACAGCTTTCCACTGGAAACCTCCGTGTTTAATTCGACAGTAAATGTAGTAAGAATCTATTTACGTGTACTTGAGATGTTTATTACACGTTCTTAATCATTTCTGGGAACTCTCATTGTGTATTTTAACAGTTTTACCACAATTAGACAGTTTGCTTAGAAGTATTTACTGGAACCGCCACCATTTTAACTGATTCACACAAAAAAAACGCCAAAGCCAATCCTCCTAAATTGTAAACACAAAAACTATTCTCGTGATTCAAAGGCTTTAGACACCAATTCTGAGCTCTGTAAACATGAACTCGTAATAATTGAAAGCACAGTCCCGTGAAAACGCCACCCGAAGTACCCGGACTTGTAAACATTACCAGTATTTTCCTCATTTCACAGCTTTCCACTGGAAACCTCCGTGATTGAATTCGACAGTAAATGTAGTAAGAATCTATTTACGTGTACTTGAGGGGTTTATTAAACGTTCTTAAACATTTCTGGGAACTCTCATTGTGTATTTTAACAGTTTTACCACAATTAGACAGTTTGCTTAGAAGTATTTACTGGAACCGCCACCATTTTAACTGATTCACACAAAAAAAACGCCAAAGCCAATCCTCCTAAATTGTAAACACAAAAACTATTCTCGTGATTCAAAGGCTTTAGACACCAATTCTTAGCTCTGTAAACATGAACTCTTAATATTTGAAAGCACAGTCCCGTGAAAACGCCACCAGAAGTACCCGTACTTGTAAACATTACCAGTATTTTCGTCATTTCACAGCTTTCCACTGGAAACCTCCGTGTTGAATTCGACAGTAAATGTAGTAAGAATCTATTTACGTGTACTTGAGATGTTTATTACACGTTCTTAATCATTTCTGGGAACTCTCATTGTGTATTTTAACAGTTTTACCACAATTAGACAGTTTGCTTAGAAGTATTTACTGGAACCGCCACCATTTTAACTGATTCACACAAAAAAAACGCCAAAGCCAATCCTCCTAAATTGTAAACACAAAAACTATTCTCGTGATTCAAAGGCTTTAGACACCAATTCTGAGCTCTGTAAACATGAACTCTTAATATTTGAAAGCACAGTCCCGTGAAAACGCCACCAGATGTACCCGTACTTGTAAACATTACCAGTATTTTCGTCATTTCACAGCTTTCCACTGGAAACCTCCGTGTTGAATTCGACAGTAAATGTAGTAAGAATCTATTTACGTGTACTTGAGATGTTTATTACACGTTCTTAATCATTTCTGGGAACTCTCATTGTGTATTTTAACAGTTTTACCACAATTAGACAGTTTGCTTAGAAGTATTTACTGGAACCGCCACCATTTTAACTGATTCACACAAAAAAAACGCCAAAGCCAATCCTCCTAAATTGTAAACACAAAAACTATTCTCGTGTTTCAAAGGCTTTAGACACCAATTCTGAGCTCTGTAAACATGAACTCGTAATAATTGAAAGCACAGTCCCGTGAAAACGCCACCCGAAGTACCCGGACTTGTAAACATTACCAGTATTTTCGTCATTTCACAGCTTTCCACTGGAAACCTCCGTGATTGAATTCGACAGTAAATGTAGTAAGAATCTATTTACGTGTACTTGAGGGGTTTATTAAACGTTCTTAATCATTTCTGGGAACTCTCATTGTGTATTTTAACAGTTTTACCACAATTAGACAGTTTGCTTAGAAGTATTTACTGGAACCGCCACCATTTTAACTGATTCACACAAAAAAAACGCCAAAGCCAATCCTCCTAAATTGTAAACACAAAAACTATTCTCGTGATTCAAAGGCTTTAGACACCAATTCTTAGCTCTGTAAACATGAACTCTTAATATTTGAAAGCACAGTCCCGTGAAAACGCCACCAGAAGTACCCGTACTTGTAAACATTACCAGTATTTTCGTCATTTCACAGCTTTCCACTGGAAACTTCCGTGTTGAATTCGACAGTAAATGTAGTAAGAATCTATTTACGTGTACTTGAGATGTTTATTACACGTTCTTAATCATTTCTGGGAACTCTCATTGTGTATTTTAACAGTTTTACCACAATTAGACAGTTTGCTTAGAAGTATTTACTGGAACCGCCACCATTTTAACTGATTCACACAAAAAAAACGCCAAAGCCAATCCTCCTAAATTGTAAACACAAAAACTATTCTCGTGATTCAAAGGCTTTAGACACCAATTCTGAGCTCTGTAAACATGAACTCTTAATATTTGAAAGCACAGTCCCGTGAAAACGCCACCAGAAGTACCCGTACTTGTAAACATTACCAGTATTTTCGTCATTTCACAGCTTTCCACTGGAAACCTCCGTGTTTAATTCGACAGTAAATGTAGTAAGAATCTATTTACGTGTACTTGAGATGTTTATTACACGTTCTTAATCATTTCTGGGAACTCTCATTGTGTATTTTAACAGTTTTACCACAATTAGACAGTTTGCTTAGAAGTATTTACTGGAACCGCCACCATTTTAACTGATTCACACAAAAAAAACGCCAAAGCCAATCCTCCTAAATTGTAAACACAAAAACTATTCTCGTGATTCAAAGGCTTTAGACACCAATTCTGAGCTCTGTAAACATGAACTCGTAATAATTGAAAGCACAGTCCCGTGAAAACGCCACCCGAAGTACCCGGACTTGTAAACATTACCAGTATTTTCCTCATTTCACAGCTTTCCACTGGAAACCTCCGTGTTGAATTCGACAGTAAATGTAGTAAGAATCTATTTACGTGTACTTGAGGGGTTTATTAAACGTTCTTAAACATTTCTGGGAACTCTCATTGTGTATTTTAACAGTTTTACCACAATTAGACAGTTTGCTTAGAAGTATTTACTGGAACCGCCACCATTTTAACTGATTCACACAAAAAAAACGCCAAAGCCAATCCTCCTAAATTGTAAACACAAAAACTATTCTCGTGATTCAAAGGCTTTAGACACCAATTCTGAGCTCTGTAAACATGAACTCTTAATATTTGAAAGCACAGTCCCGTGAAAACGCCACCAGAAGTACCCGTACTTGTAAACATTACCAGTATTTTCGTCATTTCACAGCTTTCCACTGGAAACCTCCGTGTTGAATTCGACAGTAAATGTAGTAAGAATCTATTTACGTGTACTTGAGATGTTTATTACACGTTCTTAATCATTTCTGGGAACTCTCATTGTGTATTTTAACAGTTTTACCACAATTAGACAGTTTGCTTAGAAGTATTTACTGGAACCGCCACCATTTTAACTGATTCACACAAAAAAAACGCCAAAGCCAATCCTCCTAAATTGTAAACACAAAAACTATTCTCGTGTTTCAAAGGCTTTAGACACCAATTCTGAGCTCTGTAAACATGAACTCGTAATAATTGAAAGCACAGTCCCGTGAAAACGCCACCCGAAGTACCCGGACTTGTAAACATTACCAGTATTTTCGTCATTTCACAGCTTTTCACTGGAAACCTCCGTGATTGAATTCGACAGTAAATGTAGTAAGAATCTATTTACGTGTACTTGAGGGGTTTATTAAACGTTCTTAATCATTTCTGGGAACTCTCATTGTGTATTTTAACAGTTTTACCACAATTAGACAGTTTGCTTAGAAGTATTTACTGGAACCGCCACCATTTTAACTGATTCACACAAAAAAAACGCCAAAGCCAATCCTCCTAAATTGTAAACACAAAAACTATTCTCGTGATTCAAAGGCTTTAGACACCAATTCTTAGCTCTGTAAACATGAACTCTTAATATTTGAAAGCACAGTCCCGTGAAAACGCCACCAGAAGTACCCGTACTTGTAAACATTACCAGTATTTTCGTCATTTCACAGCTTTCCACTGGAAACTTCCGTGTTGAATTCGACAGTAAATGTAGTAAGAATCTATTTACGTGTACTTGAGATGTTTATTACACGTTCTTAATCATTTCTGGGAACTCTCATTGTGTATTTTAACAGTTTTACCACAATTAGACAGTTTGCTTAGAAGTATTTACTGGAACCGCCACCATTTTAACTGATTCACACAAAAAAAACGCCAAAGCCAATCCTCCTAAATTGTAAACACAAAAACTATTCTCGTGATTCAAAGGCTTTAGACACCAATTCTGAGCTCTGTAAACATGAACTCGTAATAATTGAAAGCACAGTCCCGTGAAAACGCCACCCGAAGTACCCGGACTTGTAAACATTACCAGTATTTTCGTCATTTCACAGCTTTCCACTGGAAACCTCCGTGATTGAATTCGACAGTAAATGTAGTAAGAATCTATTTACGTGTACTTGAGGGGTTTATTAAACGTTCTTAAACATTTCTGGGAACTCTCATTGTGTATTTTAACAGTTTTACCACAATTAGACAGTTTGCTTAGAAGTATTTACTGGAACCGCCACCATTTTAACTGATTCACACAAAAAAAACGCCAAAGCCAATCCTCCTAAATTGTAAACACAAAAACTATTCTCGTGATTCAAAGGCTTTAGACACCAATTCTTAGCTCTGTAAACATGAACTCTTAATATTTGAAAGCACAGTCCCGTGAAAACGCCACCAGAAGTACCCGTACTTGTAAACATTACCAGTATTTTCGTCATTTCACAGCTTTCCACTGGAAACCTCCGTGTTTAATTCGACAGTAAATGTAGTAAGAATCTATTTACGTGTACTTGAGATGTTTATTACACGTTCTTAATCATTTCTGGGAACTCTCATTGTGTATTTTAACAGTTTTACCACAATTAGACAGTTTGCTTAGAAGTATTTACTGGAACCGCCACCATTTTAACTGATTCACACAAAAAAAACGCCAAAGCCAATCCTCCTAAATTGTAAACACAAAAACTGTTCTCGTGATTCAAAGGCTTTAGACACCAATTCTGAGCTCTGTAAACATGAACTCTTAATATTTGAAAGCACAGTCCCGTGAAAACGCCACCAGAAGTACCCGTACTTGTAAACATTACCAGTATTTTCGTCATTTCACAGCTTTCCACTGGAAACCTCCGTGTTGAATTCGACAGTAAATGTAGTAAGAATCTATTTACGTGTACTTGAGATGTTTATTACACGTTCTTAATCATTTCTTGGAACTCTCATTGTGTATTTTAACAGTTTTACCACAATTAGACAATTTGCTTAGAAGTATTTACTGGAACCGCCACCATTTTAACTGATTCACACAAAAAAAACGCCAAAGCCAATCCTCCTAAATTGTAAACACAAAAACTATTCTCGTGTTTCAAAGGCTTTAGACACCAATTCTGAGCTCTGTAAACATGAACTCGTAATAATTGAAAGCACAGTCCCGTGAAAACGCCACCCGAAGTACCCGGACTTGTAAACATTACCAGTATTTTCGTCATTTCACACCTTTCCACTGGAAACCTCCGTGATTGAATTCGACAGTAAATGTAGTAAGAATCTATTTACGTGTACTTGAGGGGTTTATTAAACGTTCTTAATCATTTCTGGGAACTCTCATTGTGTATTTTAACAGTTTTACCACAATTAGACAGTTTGCTTAGAAGTATTTACTGGAACCGCCACCATTTAAACTGATTCACACAAAAAAAACGCCAAAGCCAATCCTCCTAAATTGTAAACACAAAAACTATTCTCGTGATTCAAAGGCTTTAGACACCAATTCTTAGCTCTGTAAACATGAACTCTTAATATTTGAAAGCACAGTCCCGTGAAAACGCCACCAGAAGTACCCGTACTTGTAAACATTACCAGTATTTTCGTCATTTCACAGCTTTCCACTGGAAACTTCCGTGTTGAATTCGACAGTAAATGTAGTAAGAATCTATTTACGTGTACTTGAGATGTTTATTACACGTTCTTAATCATTTCTGGGAACTCTCATTGTGTATTTTAACAGTTTTACCACAATTAGACAGTTTGCTTAGAAGTATTTACTGGAACCGCCACCATTTTAACTGATTCACACAAAAAAAACGCCAAAGCCAATCCTCCTAAATTGTAAACACAAAAACTATTCTCGTGATTCAAAGGCTTTAGACACCAATTCTGAGCTCTGTAAACATGAACTCGTAATAATTGAAAGCACAGTCCCGTGAAAACGCCACCCGAAGTACCCGGACTTGTAAACATTACCAGTATTTTCGTCATTTCACAGCTTTCCACTGGAAACCTCCGTGATTGAATTCGACAGTAAATGTAGTAAGAATCTATTTACGTGTACTTGAGGGGTTTATTAAACGTTCTTAATCATTTCTGGGAACTCTCATTGTGTATTTTAACAGTTTTACCACAATTAGACAGTTTGCTTAGAAGTATTTACTGGAACCGCCACCATTTTAACTGATTCACACAAAAAAAACGCCAAAGCCAATCCTCCTAAATTGTAAACACAAAAACTATTCTCGTGATTCAAAGGCTTTAGACACCAATTCTTAGCTCTGTAAACATGAACTCTTAATATTTGAAAGCACAGTCCCGTGAAAACGCCACCAGAAGTACCCGTACTTGTAAACATTACCAGTATTTTCGTCATTTCACAGCTTTCCACTGGAAACTTCCGTGTTGAATTCGACAGTAAATGTAGTAAGAATCTATTTACGTGTACTTGAGATGTTTATTACACGTTCTTAATCATTTCTGGGAACTCTCATTGTGTATTTTAACAGTTTTACCACAATTAGACAGTTTGCTTAGAAGTATTTACTGGAACCGCCACCATTTTAACTGATTCACACAAAAAAAACGCCAAAGCCAATCCTCCTAAATTGTAAACACAAAAACTATTCTCGTGATTCAAAGGCTTTAGACACCAATTCTGAGCTCTGTAAACATGAACTCGTAATAATTGAAAGCACAGTCCCGTGAAAACGCCACCCGAAGTACCCGGACTTGTAAACATTACCAGTATTTTCGTCATTTCACAGCTTTCCACTGGAAACCTCCGTGATTGAATTCGACAGTAAATGTAGTAAGAATCTATTTACGTGTACTTGAGGGGTTTATTAAACGTTCTTAATCATTTCTGGGAACTCTCATTGTGTATTTTAACAGTTTTACCACAATTAGACAGTTTGCTTAGAAGTATTTACTGGAACCGCCACCATTTTAACTGATTCACACAAAAAAAACGCCAAAGCCAAACCTCCTAAATTGTAAACACAAAAACTATTCTCGTGATTCAAAGGCTTTAGACACCAATTCTTAGCTCTGTAAACATGAACTCTTAATATTTGAAAGCACAGTCCCGTGAAAACGCCACTAGAAGTACCCGTACTTGTAAACATTACCAGTATTTTCGTCATTTCACAGCTTTCCACTGGAAACCTCCGTGTTGAATTCGACAGTAAATGTAGTAAGAATCTATTTACGTGTACTTGAGATGTTTATTACACGTTCTTAATCATTTCTGGGAACTCTCATTGTGTATTTTAACAGTTTTACCACAATTAGACAGTTTGCTTAGAAGTATTTACTGGAACCGCCACCATTTTAACTGATTCACACAAAAAAAACGCCAAAGCCAATCCTCCTAAATTGTAAACACAAAAACTATTCTCGTGATTCAAAGGCTTTAGACACCAATTCTTAGCTCTGTAAACATGAACTCTTAATATTTGAAAGCACAGTCCCGTGAAAACGCCACCAGAAGTACCCGTACTTGTAAACATTACCAGTATTTTCGTCATTTCAAAGCTTTCCACTGGAAACCTCCGTGTTTAATTCGACAGTAAATGTAGTAAGAATCTATTTACGTGTACTTGAGGGGTTTATTACACGTTCTTAATCATTTCTGGGAACTCTCATTGTGTATTTTAACAGTTTTACCACAATTAGACAGTTTGCTTAGAAGTATTTACTGGAACCGCCACCATTTTGACTGATTCACACAAAAAAAACGCCAAAGCCAATCCTCCTAAATTGTAAACACAAAAACTATTCTCGTGATTCAAAGGCTTTAGACACCAATTCTGAGCTCTGTAAACATGAACTCTTAATATTTGAAAGCACAATCCCGTGAAAACGCCACCAGAAGTACCCGGACTTGTAAACATTACCAGTATTTTCGTCATTTCACACCTTTCCACTGGAAACCTCCGTGTTGAATTCGACAGTAAATGTAGTAAGAATCTATTTACGTGTACTTGAGATGTTTATTACACGTTCTTAATCATTTCTGGGAACTCTCATTGTGTATTTTAACAGTTTTACCACAATTAGACAGTTTGCTTAGAAGTATTTACTGGAACCGCCACCATTTTAACTGATTCACACAAAAAAAACGCCAAAGCCAATCCTCCTAAATTGTAAACACAAAAACTATTCTCGTGATTCAAAGGCTTTAGACACCAATTCTGAGCTCTGTAAACATGAACTCGTAATAATTGAAAGCACAGTCCCGTGAAAACGCCACCCGAAGTACCCGGACTTGTAAACATTACCAGTATTTTCCACTGGAAACCTCCGTGATTGAATTCGACAGTAAATGTAGTAAGAATCTATTTACGTGTACTTGAGGGGTTTATTACACGTTCTTAATCATTTCTGGGAACTCTCATTGTGTATTTTAACAGTTTTACCACAATTAGACAGTTTGCTTAGAAGTATTTACTGGAACCGCCACCATTTTAACTGATTCACACAAAAAAAACGCCAAAGCCAATCCTCCTAAATTGTAAACACAAAAACTATTCTCGTGATTCAAAGGCTTTAGACACCAATTCTGAGCTCTGTAAACATGAACTCTTAATATTTGAAAGCACAGTCCCGTGAAAACGCCACCAGAAGTACCCGTACTTGTAAACATTACCAGTATTTTCGTCATTTCACAGCTTTCCACTGGAAACCTCCGTGTTGAATTCGACAGTAAATGTAGTAAGAATCTATTTACGTGTACTTGAGGGGTTTATTACACGTTCTTAATCATTTCTGGGAACTCTCATTGTGTATTTTAACAGTTTTACCACAATTAGACAGTTTGCTTAGAACTTTTTAGTGGAACCGCCACCATTTTAACTGATTCACACAAAAAATATGCCAAACCAATCCTCCTAAATTGTAAACATAAAAACTATTCTCGTGATTCAAAGGCTTTAGACACCAATTCTGAGCTCTGTAAACATGAACTCTTAATAATTGAAAGCACAGTCCCGTGAAAACGCCACCAGAAGTACCCGTACTTGTAAACATTACCAGTATTTTCGTCATTTCACAGCTTTCCACTGGAAACCTCCGTGATTGAATTCGACAGTAAATGTAGTAAGAATCTATTTACGTGTACTTGAGGTGTTTATTACACGTTCTTAATCATTTCTGGGAACTATAATTGTGTATTTTAACAGTTTTACCACAATTAGACAGTTTTCTTAGAACTGTTTACTGGAACCGCCACCATTTTAACTGATTCACACAAAAAAAAACGCCAAAGCCAATCCTCCTAAATTGTAAACACAAAAACTATTCTCGTGATTCAAAGGCTTTAGACACCAATTCTGAGCTCTGTAAACATGAACTCTTAATATTTGAAAGCACAGTCCCGTGAAAACGCCACCAGAAGTACCCGGACTTGTAAACATTACCAGTATTTTCGTCATTTCACAGCTTTCCACTGGAAACCTCCGTGATTGAATTCGACAGTAAATGTAGCAAGAATCTATTTACGTGTACTTGAGATGTTTATTACACGTTCTTAATCATTTCTGGGAACTCTCATTGTGTATTTTAACAGTTTTACCGCAATTAGACAGTTTGCTTAGAAGTATTTACTGGAACCGCCGCCATTTTAACTGATTCACACAAAAAAAACGCCAAAGCCAATCCTCCTAAATTGTAAACATAAAAACTATTCTCGTCATTCCAAGGCTTTAGACACCAATTCTGAGCTCTGTAAACATGAACTCTTAATATTTGAAAGCACAGTCCCGTGAAAACGCCACCAGAAGTACCCGTACTTGTAAACATTACCAGTATTTTCGTCATTTCACAGCTTTCCACTGGAAACCTCCGTGTTGAATTCGACAGTAAATGTAGTAAGAATCTATTTACGTGTACTTGAGGGGTTTATTACACGTTCTTAATCATTTCTGGGAACTCTCATTGTGTATTTTAACAGTTTTACCACAATTAGACAGTTTGCTTAGAAGTATTTACTGGAACCGCCACCATTTTGACTGATTCACACAAAAAAAACGCCAAAGCCAATCCTCCTAAATTGTAAACACAAAAACTATTCTCGTGATTCAAAGGCTTTAGACACCAATTCTGAGCTCTGTAAACATGAACTCTTAATATTTGAAAGCACAGTCCCGTGAAAACGCCACCAGAAGTACCCGGACTTGTAAACATTACCAGTATTTTCGTCATTTCACACCTTTCCACTGGAAACCTCCGTGTTGAATTCGACAGTAAATGTAGTAAGAATCTATTTACGTGTACTTGAGATGTTTATTACACGTTCTTAATCATTTCTGGGAACTCTCATTGTGTATTTTAACAGTTTTACCACAATTAGACAGTTTGCTTAGAAGTATTTACTGGAACCGCCACCATTTTAACTGATTCACACACAAAAAACGCCAAAGCCAATCCTCCTAAATTGTAAACACAAAAACTATTCTCGTGATTCAAAGGCTTTAGACACCAATTCTGAGCTCTGTAAACATGAACTCTTAATATTTGAAAGCACAGTCCCGTGAAAACGCCACCAGAAGTACCCGTACTTGTAAACATTACCAGTATTTTCGTCATTTCACAGCTTTCCACTGGAAACCTCCGTGTTGAATTCGACAGTAAATGTAGTAAGAATCTATTTACGTGTACTTGAGATGTTTATTACACGTTCTTAATCATTTCTGGGAACTCTCATTGTGTATTTTAACAGTTTTACCACAATTAGACAGTTTGCTTAGAAGTATTTACTGGAACCGCCACCATTTTAACTGATTCACACAAAAAAAACGCCAAAGCCAATCCTCCTAAATTGTAAACACAAAAACTATTCTCGTGATTCAAAGGCTTTAGACACCAATTCTGAGCTCTGTAAACATGAACTCGTAATAATTGAAAGCACAGTCCCGTGAAAACGCCACCCGAAGTACCCGGACTTGTAAACATTACCAGTATTTTCCTCATTTCACAGCTTTCCACTGGAAACCTCCGTGATTGAATTCGACAGTAAATGTAGTAAGAATCTATTTACGTGTACTTGAGGGGTTTATTAAACGTTCTTAATCATTTCTGGGAACTCTCATTGTGTATTTTAACAGTTTTACCACAATTAGACAGTTTGCTTAGAAGTATTTACTGGAACCGCCACCATTTTAACTGATTCACACAAAAAAAACGCCAAAGCCAATCCTCCTAAATTGTAAACACAAAAACTATTCTCGTGATTCAAAGGCTTTAGCCACCAATTCTTAGCTCTGTAAACATGAACTCTTAATATTTGAAAGCACAGTCCCGTGAAAACGCCACCAGAAGTACCCGTACTTGTAAACATTACCAGTATTTTCGTCATTTCACAGCTTTCCACTGGAAACCTCCGTGTTGAATTCGACAGTAAATGTAGTAAGAATCTATTTACGTGTACTTGAGATGTTTATTACACGTTCTTAATCATTTCTGGGAACTCTCATTGTGTATTTTAACAGTTTTACCACAATTAGACAGTTTGCTTAGAAGTATTTACTGGAACCACCACCATTTTGACTGATTCACACAAAAAAAACGCCAAAGCCAATCCTCCTAAATTGTAAACACAAAAACTATTCTCGTGATTCAAAGGCTTTAGACACCAATTCTGAGCTCTGTAAACATGAACTCTTAATATTTGAAAGCACAGTCCCGTGAAAACGCCACCAGAAGTACCCGGACTTGTAAACATTACCAGTATTTTCGTCATTTCACACCTTTCCACTGGAAACCTCCGTGTTGAATTCGACAGTAAATGTAGTAAGAATCTATTTACGTGTACTTGAGATGTTTATTACACGTTCTTAATCATTTCTGGGAACTCTCATTGTGTATTTTAACAGTTTTACCACAATTAGACAGTTTGCTTAGAAGTATTTACTGGAACCGCCACCATTTTAACTGATTCACACAAAAAAAACGCCAAAGCCAATCCTCCTAAATTGTAAACACAAAAACTATTCTCGTGATTCAAAGGCTTTAGACACCAATTCTGAGCTCTGTAAACATGAACTCGTAATAATTGAAAGCACAGTCCCGTGAAAACGCCACCCGAAGTACCCGGACTTGTAAACATTACCAGTATTTTCGTCATTTCACAGCTTTCCACTGGAAACCTCCGTAATTGAATTCGACAGTAAATGTAGTAAGAATCTATTTACGTGTACTTGAGGGGTTTATTAAACGTTCTTAATCATTTCTGGGAACTCTCATTGTGTATTTTAACAGTTTTACCACAATTAGACAGTTTGCTTAGAAGTATTTACTGGAACCGCCACCATTTTAACTGATTCACACAAAAAAAACGCCAAAGCCAATCCTCCTAAATTGTAAACACAAAAACTATTCTCGTGATTCAAAGGCTTTAGACACCAATTCTTAGCTCTGTAAACATGAACTCTTAATATTTGAAAGCACAGTCCCGTGAAAACGCCACCAGAAGTACCCGTACTTGTAAACATTACCAGTATTTTCGTCATTTCACAGCTTTCCACTGGAAACCTCCGTGTTGAATTCGACAGTAAATGTAGTAAGAATCTATTTACGTGTACTTGAGGGGTTTATTACACGTTCTTAATCATTTCTGGGAACTCTCATTGTGTATTTTAACAGTTTTACCACAATTAGACAGTTTGCTTAGAACTTTTTAGTGGAACCGCCACCATTTTAACTGATTCACACAAAAAATATGCCAAACCAATCCTCCTAAATTGTAAACATAAAAACTATTCTCGTGATTCAAAGGCTTTAGACACCAATTCTGAGCTCTGTAAACATGAACTCTTAATAATTGAAAGCACAGTCCCGTGAAAACGCCACCAGAAGTACCCGTACTTGTAAACATTACCAGTATTTTCGTCATTTCACAGCTTTCCACTGGAAACCTCCGTGTTGAATTCGACAGTAAATGTAGTAAGAATCTATTTACGTGTACTTGAGGGGTTTATTACACGTTCTTAATCATTTCTGGGAACTCTCATTGTGTATTTTAACAGTTTTACCACAATTAGACAGTTTGCTTAGAAGTATTTACTGGAACCGCCACCATTTTGACTGATTCACACAAAAAAAACGCCAAAGCCAATCCTCCTAAATTGTAAACACAAAAACTATTCTCGTGATTCAAAGGCTTTAGACACCAATTCTGAGCTCTGTAAACATGAACTCTTAATATTTGAAAGCACAGTCCCGTGAAAACGCCACCAGAAGTACCCGGACTTGTAAACATTACCAGTATTTTCGTCATTTCACACCTTTCCACTGGAAACCTCCGTGTTGAATTCGACAGTAAATGTAGTAAGAATCTATTTACGTGTACTTGAGATGTTTATTACACGTTCTTAATCATTTCTGGGAACTCTCATTGTGTATTTTAACAGTTTTACCACAATTAGACAGTTTGCTTAGAAGTATTTACTGGAACCGCCACCATTTTAACTGATTCACACAAAAAAAACGCCAAAGCCAATCCTCCTAAATTGTAAACACAAAAACTATTCTCGTGATTCAAAGGCTTTAGACACCAATTCTGAGCTCTGTAAACATGAACTCTTAATATTTGAAAGCACAGTCCCGTGAAAACGCCACCCGAAGTACCCGGACTTGTAAACATTACCAGTATTTTCCTCATTTCACAGCTTTCCACTGGAAACCTCCGTGATTGAATTCGACAGTAAATGTAGTAAGAATCTATTTACGTGTACTTGAGGGGTTTATTAAACGTTCTTAATCATTTCTGGGAACTCTCATTGTGTATTTTAACAGTTTTACCACAATTAGACAGTTTGCTTAGAAGTATTTACTGGAACCGCCACCATTTTAACTGATTCACACAAAAAAAACGCCAAAGCCAATCCTCCTAAATTGTAAACACAAAAACTATTCTCGTGATTCAAAGGCTTTAGCCACCAATTCTTAGCTCTGTAAACATGAACTCTTAATATTTGAAAGCACAGTCCCGTGAAAACGCCACCAGAAGTACCCGTACTTGTAAACATTACCAGTATTTTCGTCATTTCACAGCTTTCCACTGGAAACCTCCGTGTTGAATTCGACAGTAAATGTAGTAAGAATCTATTTACGTGTACTTGAGATGTTTATTACACGTTCTTAATCATTTCTGGGAACTCTCATTGCGTATTTTAACAGTTTTACCACAATTAGACAGTTTGCTTAGAAGTATTTACTGGAACCACCACCATTTTGACTGATTCACACAAAAAAAACGCCAAAGCCAATCCTCCTAAATTGTAAACACAAAAACTATTCTCGTGATTCAAAGGCTTTAGACACCAATTCTGAGCTCTGTAAACATGAACTCTTAATATTTGAAAGCACAGTCCCGTGAAAACGCCACCAGAAGTACCCGGACTTGTAAACATTACCAGTATTTTCGTCATTTCACACCTTTCCACTGGAAACCTCCGTGTTGAATTCGACAGTAAATGTAGTAAGAATCTATTTACGTGTACTTGAGATGTTTATTACACGTTCTTAATCATTTCTGGGAACTCTCATTGTGTATTTTAACAGTTTTACCACAATTAGACAGTTTGCTTAGAAGTATTTACTGGAACCGCCACCATTTTAACTGATTCACACAAAAAAAACGCCAAAGCCAATCCTCCTAAATTGTAAACACAAAAACTATTCTCGTGATTCAAAGGCTTTAGACACCAATTCTGAGCTCTGTAAACATGAACTCGTAATAATTGAAAGCACAGTCCCGTGAAAACGCCACCCGAAGTACCCGGACTTGTAAACATTACCAGTATTTTCGTCATTTCACAGCTTTCCCCTGGAAACCTCCGTGATTGAATTCGACAGTAAATGTAGTAAGAATCTATTTACGTGTACTTGAGGGGTTTATTAAACGTTCTTAATCATTTCTGGGAACTCTCATTGTGTATTTTAACAGTTTTACCACAATTAGACAGTTTGCTTAGAAGTATTTACTGGAACCGCCACCATTTTAACTGATTCACACAAAAAAAACGCCAAAGCCAATCCTCCTAAATTGTAAACACAAAAACTATTCTCGTGATTCAACGGCTTTAGACACCAATTCTTAGCTCTGTAAACATGAACTCTTAATATTTGAAAGCACAGTCCCGTGAAAACGCCACCAGAAGTACCCGTACTTGTAAACATTACCAGTATTTTCGTCATTTCACAGCTTTCCACTGGAAACTTCCGTGTTGAATTCGACAGTAAATGTAGTAAGAATCTATTTACGTGTACTTGAGATGTTTATTACACGTTCTTAATCATTTCTGGGAACTCTCATTGTGTATTTTAACAGTTTTACCACAATTAGACAGTTTGCTTAGAAGTATTTACTGGAACCGCCACCATTTTAACTGATTCACACAAAAAAAACGCCAAAGCCAATCCTCCTAAATTGTAAACACAAAAACTATTCTCGTGATTCAAAGGCTTTAGACACCAATTCTGAGCTCTGTAAACATGAACTCGTAATAATTGAAAGCACAGTCCCGTGAAAACGCCACCCGAAGTACCCGGACTTGTAAACATTACCAGTATTTTCGTCATTTCACAGCTTTCCACTGGAAACCTCCGTGATTGAATTCGACAGTAAATGTAGTAAGAATCTATTTACGTGTACTTGAGGGGTTTATTAAACGTTCTTAATCATTTCTGGGAACTCTCATTGTGTATTTTAACAGTTTTACCACAATTAGACAGTTTGCTTAGAAGTATTTACTGGAACCGCCACCATTTTAACTGATTCACACAAAAAAAACGCCAAAGCCAAACCTCCTAAATTGTAAACACAAAAACTATTCTCGTGATTCAAAGGCTTTAGACACCAATTCTTAGCTCTGTAAACATGAACTCTTAATATTTGAAAGCACAGTCCCGTGAAAACGCCACTAGAAGTACCCGTACTTGTAAACATTACCAGTATTTTCGTCATTTCACAGCTTTCCACTGGAAACCTCCGTGTTGAATTCGACAGTAAATGTAGTAAGAATCTATTTACGTGTACTTGAGATGTTTATTACACGTTCTTAATCATTTCTGGGAACTCTCATTGTGTATTTTAACAGTTTTACCACAATTAGACAGTTTGCTTAGAAGTATTTACTGGAACCGCCACCATTTTAACTGATTCACACAAAAAAAACGCCAAAGCCAATCCTCCTAAATTGTAAACACAAAAACTATTCTCGTGATTCAAAGGCTTTAGACACCAATTCTTAGCTCTGTAAACATGAACTCTTAATATTTGAAAGCACAGTCCCGTGAAAACGCCACCAGAAGTACCCGTACTTGTAAACATTACCAGTATTTTCGTCATTTCAAAGCTTTCCACTGGAAACCTCCGTGTTTAATTCGACAGTAAATGTAGTAAGAATCTATTTACGTGTACTTGAGGGGTTTATTACACGTTCTTAATCATTTCTGGGAACTCTCATTGTGTATTTTAACAGTTTTACCACAATTAGACAGTTTGCTTAGAAGTATTTACTGGAACCGCCACCATTTTGACTGATTCACACAAAAAAAACGCCAAAGCCAATCCTCCTAAATTGTAAACACAAAAACTATTCTCGTGATTCAAAGGCTTTAGACACCAATTCTGAGCTCTGTAAACATGAACTCTTAATATTTGAAAGCACAGTCCCGTGAAAACGCCACCAGAAGTACCCGGACTTGTAAACATTACCAGTATTTTCGTCATTTCACACCTTTCCACTGGAAACCTCCGTGTTGAATTCGACAGTAAATGTAGTAAGAATCTATTTACGTGTACTTGAGATGTTTATTACACGTTCTTAATCATTTCTGGGAACTCTCATTGTGTATTTTAACAGTTTTACCACAATTAGACAGTTTGCTTAGAAGTATTTACTGGAACCGCCACCATTTTAACTGATTCACACAAAAAAAACGCCAAAGCCAATCCTCCTAAATTGTAAACACAAAAACTATTCTCGTGATTCAAAGGCTTTAGACACCAATTCTGAGCTCTGTAAACATGAACTCGTAATAATTGAAAGCACAGTCCCGTGAAAACGCCACCCGAAGTACCCGGACTTGTAAACATTACCAGTATTTTCCACTGGAAACCTCCGTGATTGAATTCGACAGTAAATGTAGTAAGAATCTATTTACGTGTACTTGAGGGGTTTATTACACGTTCTTAATCATTTCTGGGAACTCTCATTGTGTATTTTAACAGTTTTACCACAATTAGACAGTTTGCTTAGAAGTATTTACTGGAACCACCACCATTTTGACTGATTCACACAAAAAAAACGCCAAAGCCAATCCTCCTAAATTGTAAACACAAAAACTATTCTCGTGATTCAAAGGCTTTAGACACCAATTCTGAGCTCTGTAAACATGAACTCTTAATATTTGAAAGCACAGTCCCGTGAAAACGCCACCAGAAGTACCCGGACTTGTAAACATTACCAGTATTTTCGTCATTTCACACCTTTCCACTGGAAACCTCCGTGTTGAATTCGACAGTAAATGTAGTAAGAATCTATTTACGTGTACTTGAGATGTTTATTACACGTTCTTAATCATTTCTGGGAACTCTCATTGTGTATTTTAACAGTTTTACCACAATTAGACAGTTTGCTTAGAAGTATTTACTGGAACCGCCACCATTTTAACTGATTCACACAAAAAAAACGCCAAAGCCAATCCTCCTAAATTGTAAACACAAAAACTATTCTCGTGATTCAAAGGCTTTAGACACCAATTCTGAGCTCTGTAAACATGAACTCGTAATAATTGAAAGCACAGTCCCGTGAAAACGCCACCCGAAGTACCCGGACTTGTAAACATTACCAGTATTTTCGTCATTTCACAGCTTTCCACTGGAAACCTCCGTGATTGAATTCGACAGTAAATGTAGTAAGAATCTATTTACGTGTACTTGAGGGGTTTATTAAACGTTCTTAATCATTTCTGGGAACTCTCATTGTGTATTTTAACAGTTTTACCACAATTAGACAGTTTGCTTAGAAGTATTTACTGGAACCGCCACCATTTTAACTGATTCACACAAAAAAAACGCCAAAGCCAATCCTCCTAAATTGTAAACACAAAAACTATTCTCGTGATTCAACGGCTTTAGAAACCAATTCTTAGCTCTGTAAACATGAACTCTTAATATTTGAAAGCACAGTCCCGTGAAAACGCCACCAGAAGTACCCGTACTTGTAAACATTACCAGTATTTTCGTCATTTCACAGCTTTCCACTGGAAACTTCCGTGTTGAATTCGACAGTAAATGTAGTAAGAATCTATTTACGTGTACTTGAGATGTTTATTACACGTTCTTAATCATTTCTGGGAACTCTCATTGTGTATTTTAACAGTTTTACCACAATTAGACAGTTTGCTTAGAAGTATTTACTGGAACCGCCACCATTTTAACTGATTCACACAAAAAAAACGCCAAAGCCAATCCTCCTAAATTGTAAACACAAAAACTATTCTCGTGATTCAAAGGCTTTAGACACCAATTCTGAGCTCTGTAAACATGAACTCGTAATAATTGAAAGCACAGTCCCGTGAAAACGCCACCCGAAGTACCCGGACTTGTAAACATTACCAGTATTTTCGTCATTTCACAGCTTTCCACTGGAAACCTCCGTGATTGAATTCGACAGTAAATGTAGTAAGAATCTATTTACGTGTACTTGAGGGGTTTATTAAACGTTCTTAATCATTTCTGGGAACTCTCATTGTGTATTTTAACAGTTTTACCACAATTAGACAGTTTGCTTAGAAGTATTTACTGGAACCGCCACCATTTTAACTGATTCACACAAAAAAAACGCCAAAGCCAAACCTCCTAAATTGTAAACACAAAAACTATTCTCGTGATTCAAAGGCTTTAGACACCAATTCTTAGCTCTGTAAACATGAACTCTTAATATTTGAAAGCACAGTCCCGTGAAAACGCCACTAGAAGTACCCGTACTTGTAAACATTACCAGTATTTTCGTCATTTCACAGCTTTCCACTGGAAACCTCCGTGTTGAATTCGACAGTAAATGTAGTAAGAATCTATTTACGTGTACTTGAGATGTTTATTACACGTTCTTAATCATTTCTGGGAACTCTCATTGTGTATTTTAACAGTTTTACCACAATTAGACAGTTTGCTTAGAAGTATTTACTGGAACCGCCACCATTTTAACTGATTCACACAAAAAAAACGCCAAAGCCAAACCTCCTAAATTGTAAACACAAAAACTATTCTCGTGATTCAAAGGCTTTAGACACCAATTCTTAGCTCTGTAAACATGAACTCTTAATATTTGAAAGCACAGTCCCGTGAAAACGCCACTAGAAGTACCCGTACTTGTAAACATTACCAGTATTTTCGTCATTTCACAGCTTTCCACTGGAAACCTCCGTGTTGAATTCGACAGTAAATGTAGTAAGAATCTATTTACGTGTACTTGAGGGGTTTATTAAACGTTCTTAATCATTTCTGGGAACTCTCATTGTGTATTTTAACAGTTTTACCACAATTAGACAGTTTGCTTAGAAGTATTTACTGGAACCGCCACCATTTTAACTGATTCACACAAAAAAAACGCCAAAGCCAATCCTCCTAAATTGTAAACACAAAAACTATTCTCGTGATTCAAAGGCTTTAGCCACCAATTCTTAGCTCTGTAAACATGAACTCTTAATATTTGAAAGCACAGTCCCGTGAAAACGCCACCAGAAGTACCCGTACTTGTAAACATTACCAGTATTTTCGTCATTTCACAGCTTTCCACTGGAAACCTCCGTGTTGAATTCGACAGTAAATGTAGTAAGAATCTATTTACGTGTACTTGAGATGTTTATTACACGTTCTTAATCATTTCTGGGAACTCTCATTGTGTATTTTAACAGTTTTACCACAATTAGACAGTTTGCTTAGAAGTATTTACTGGAACCACCACCATTTTGACTGATTCACACAAAAAAAACGCCAAAGCCAATCCTCCTAAATTGTAAACACAAAAACTATTCTCGTGATTCAAAGGCTTTAGACACCAATTCTGAGCTCTGTAAACATGAACTCTTAATATTTGAAAGCACAGTCCCGTGAAAACGCCACCAGAAGTACCCGGACTTGTAAACATTACCAGTATTTTCGTCATTTCACACCTTTCCACTGGAAACCTCCGTGTTGAATTCGACAGTAAATGTAGTAAGAATCTATTTACGTGTACTTGAGATGTTTATTACACGTTCTTAATCATTTCTGGGAACTCTCATTGTGTATTTTAACAGTTTTACCACAATTAGACAGTTTGCTTAGAAGTATTTACTGGAACCGCCACCATTTTAACTGATTCACACAAAAAAAACGCCAAAGCCAATCCTCCTAAATTGTAAACACAAAAACTATTCTCGTGATTCAAAGGCTTTAGACACCAATTCTGAGCTCTGTAAACATGAACTCGTAATAATTGAAAGCACAGTCCCGTGAAAACGCCACCCGAAGTACCCGGACTTGTAAACATTACCAGTATTTTCGTCATTTCACAGCTTTCCACTGGAAACCTCCGTGATTGAATTCGACAGTAAATGTAGTAAGAATCTATTTACGTGTACTTGAGGGGTTTATTAAACGTTCTTAATCATTTCTGGGAACTCTCATTGTGTATTTTAACAGTTTTACCACAATTAGACAGTTTGCTTAGAAGTATTTACTGGAACCGCCACCATTTTAACTGATTCACACAAAAAAAACGCCAAAGCCAATCCTCCTAAATTGTAAACACAAAAACTATTCTCGTGATTCAACGGCTTTAGAAACCAATTCTTAGCTCTGTAAACATGAACTCTTAATATTTGAAAGCACAGTCCCGTGAAAACGCCACCAGAAGTACCCGTACTTGTAAACATTACCAGTATTTTCGTCATTTCACAGCTTTCCACTGGAAACTTCCGTGTTGAATTCGACAGTAAATGTAGTAAGAATCTATTTACGTGTACTTGAGATGTTTATTACACGTTCTTAATCATTTCTGGGAACTCTCATTGTGTATTTTAACAGTTTTACCACAATTAGACAGTTTGCTTAGAAGTATTTACTGGAACCGCCACCATTTTAACTGATTCACACAAAAAAAACGCCAAAGCCAATCCTCCTAAATTGTAAACACAAAAACTATTCTCGTGATTCAAAGGCTTTAGACACCAATTCTGAGCTCTGTAAACATGAACTCGTAATAATTGAAAGCACAGTCCCGTGAAAACGCCACCCGAAGTACCCGGACTTGTAAACATTACCAGTATTTTCGTCATTTCACAGCTTTCCACTGGAAACCTCCGTGATTGAATTCGACAGTAAATGTAGTAAGAATCTATTTACGTGTACTTGAGGGGTTTATTAAACGTTCTTAATCATTTCTGGGAACTCTCATTGTGTATTTTAACAGTTTTACCACAATTAGACAGTTTGCTTAGAAGTATTTACTGGAACCGCCACCATTTTAACTGATTCACACAAAAAAAACGCCAAAGCCAAACCTCCTAAATTGTAAACACAAAAACTATTCTCGTGATTCAAAGGCTTTAGACACCAATTCTTAGCTCTGTAAACATGAACTCTTAATATTTGAAAGCACAGTCCCGTGAAAACGCCACTAGAAGTACCCGTACTTGTAAACATTACCAGTATTTTCGTCATTTCACAGCTTTCCACTGGAAACCTCCGTGTTGAATTCGACAGTAAATGTAGTAAGAATCTATTTACGTGTACTTGAGATGTTTATTACACGTTCTTAATCATTTCTGGGAACTCTCATTGTGTATTTTAACAGTTTTACCACAATTAGACAGTTTGCTTAGAAGTATTTACTGGAACCGCCACCATTTTAACTGATTCACACAAAAAAAACGCCAAAGCCAATCCTCCTAAATTGTAAACACAAAAACTATTCTCGTGATTCAAAGGCTTTAGACACCAATTCTTAGCTCTGTAAACATGAACTCTTAATATTTGAAAGCACAGTCCCGTGAAAACGCCACCAGAAGTACCCGTACTTGTAAACATTACCAGTATTTTCGTCATTTCAAAGCTTTCCACTGGAAACCTCCGTGTTTAATTCGACAGTAAATGTAGTAAGAATCTATTTACGTGTACTTGAGGGGTTTATTACACGTTCTTAATCATTTCTGGGAACTCTCATTGTGTATTTTAACAGTTTTACCACAATTAGACAGTTTGCTTAGAAGTATTTACTGGAACCGCCACCATTTTGACTGATTCACACAAAAAAAACGCCAAAGCCAATCCTCCTAAATTGTAAACACAAAAACTATTCTCGTGATTCAAAGGCTTTAGACACCAATTCTGAGCTCTGTAAACATGAACTCTTAATATTTGAAAGCACAGTCCCGTGAAAACGCCACCAGAAGTACCCGGACTTGTAAACATTACCAGTATTTTCGTCATTTCACACCTTTCCACTGGAAACCTCCGTGTTGAATTCGACAGTAAATGTAGTAAGAATCTATTTACGTGTACTTGAGATGTTTATTACACGTTCTTAATCATTTCTGGGAACTCTCATTGTGTATTTTAACAGTTTTACCACAATTAGACAGTTTGCTTAGAAGTATTTACTGGAACCGCCACCATTTTAACTGATTCACACAAAAAAAACGCCAAAGCCAATCCTCCTAAATTGTAAACACAAAAACTATTCTCGTGATTCAAAGGCTTTAGACACCAATTCTGAGCTCTGTAAACATGAACTCGTAATAATTGAAAGCACAGTCCCGTGAAAACGCCACCCGAAGTACCCGGACTTGTAAACATTACCAGTATTTTCCACTGGAAACCTCCGTGATTGAATTCGACAGTAAATGTAGTAAGAATCTATTTACGTGTACTTGAGGGGTTTATTACACGTTCTTAATCATTTCTGGGAACTCTCATTGTGTATTTTAACAGTTTTACCACAATTAGACAGTTTGCTTAGAAGTATTTACTGGAACCGCCACCATTTTAACTGATTCACACAAAAAAAACGCCAAAGCCAATCCTCCTAAATTGTAAACACAAAAACTATTCTCGTGATTCAAAGGCTTTAGACACCAATTCTGAGCTCTGTAAACATGAACTCTTAATATTTGAAAGCACAGTCCCGTGAAAACGCCACCAGAAGTACCCGTACTTGTAAACATTACCAGTATTTTCGTCATTTCACAGCTTTCCACTGGAAACCTCCGTGTTGAATTCGACAGTAAATGTAGTAAGAATCTATTTACGTGTACTTGAGGGGTTTATTACACGTTCTTAATCATTTCTGGGAACTCTCATTGTGTATTTTAACAGTTTTACCACAATTAGACAGTTTGCTTAGAACTTTTTAGTGGAACCGCCACCATTTTAACTGATTCACACAAAAAATATGCCAAACCAATCCTCCTAAATTGTAAACATAAAAACTATTCTCGTGATTCAAAGGCTTTAGACACAAATTCTGAGCTCTGTAAACATGAACTCTTAATAATTGAAAGCACAGTCCCGTGAAAACGCCACCAGAAGTACCCGTACTTGTAAACATTACCAGTATTTTCGTCATTTCACAGCTTTCCACTGGAAACCTCCGTGATTGAATTCGACAGTAAATGTAGTAAGAATCTATTTACGTGTACTTGAGGTGTTTATTACACGTTCTTAATCATTTCTGGGAACTATAATTGTGTATTTTAACAGTTTTACCACAATTAGACAGTTTTCTTAGAACTGTTTACTGGAACCGCCACCATTTTAACTGATTCACACAAAAAAAAACGCCAAAGCCAATCCTCCTAAATTGTAAACACAAAAACTATTCTCGTGATTCAAAGGCTTTAGACACCAATTCTGAGCTCTGTAAACATGAACTCTTAATATTTGAAAGCACAGTCCCGTGAAAACGCCACCAGAAGTACCCGGACTTGTAAACATTACCAGTATTTTCGTCATTTCACAGCTTTCCACTGGAAACCTCCGTGATTGAATTCGACAGTAAATGTAGCAAGAATCTATTTACGTGTACTTGAGATGTTTATTACACGTTCTTAATCATTTCTGGGAACTCTCATTGTGTATTTTAACAGTTTTACCGCAATTAGACAGTTTGCTTAGAAGTATTTACTGGAACCGCCGCCATTTTAACTGATTCACACAAAAAAAACGCCAAAGCCAATCCTCCTAAATTGTAAACATAAAAACTATTCTCGTCATTCCAAGGCTTTAGACACCAATTCTGAGCTCTGTAAACATGAACTCTTAATATTTGAAAGCACAGTCCCGTGAAAACGCCACCAGAAGTACCCGTACTTGTAAACATTACCAGTATTTTCGTCATTTCACAGCTTTCCACTGGAAACCTCCGTGTTGAATTCGACAGTAAATGTAGTAAGAATCTATTTACGTGTACTTGAGGGGTTTATTACACGTTCTTAATCATTTCTGGGAACTCTCATTGTGTATTTTAACAGTTTTACCACAATTAGACAGTTTGCTTAGAAGTATTTACTGGAACCGCCACCATTTTGACTGATTCACACAAAAAAAACGCCAAAGCCAATCCTCCTAAATTGTAAACACAAAAACTATTCTCGTGATTCAAAGGCTTTAGACACCAATTCTGAGCTCTGTAAACATGAACTCTTAATATTTGAAAGCACAGTCCCGTGAAAACGCCACCAGAAGTACCCGGACTTGTAAACATTACCAGTATTTTCGTCATTTCACACCTTTCCACTGGAAACCTCCGTGTTGAATTCGACAGTAAATGTAGTAAGAATCTATTTACGTGTACTTGAGATGTTTATTACACGTTCTTAATCATTTCTGGGAACTCTCATTGTGTATTTTAACAGTTTTACCACAATTAGACAGTTTGCTTAGAAGTATTTACTGGAACCGCCACCATTTTAACTGATTCACACAAAAAAAACGCCAAAGCCAATCCTCCTAAATTGTAAACACAAAAACTATTCTCGTGATTCAAAGGCTTTAGACACCAATTCTGAGCTCTGTAAACATGAACTCTTAATATTTGAAAGCACAGTCCCGTGAAAACGCCACCAGAAGTACCCGTACTTGTAAACATTACCAGTATTTTCGTCATTTCACAGCTTTCCACTGGAAACCTCCGTGTTGAATTCGACAGTAAATGTAGTAAGAATCTATTTACGTGTACTTGAGATGTTTATTACACGTTCTTAATCATTTCTGGGAACTCTCATTGTGTATTTTAACAGTTTTACCACAATTAGACAGTTTGCTTAGAAGTATTTACTGGAACCGCCACCATTTTAACTGATTCACACAAAAAAAACGCCAAAGCCAATCCTCCTAAATTGTAAACACAAAAACTATTCTCGTGATTCAAAGGCTTTAGACACCAATTCTGAGCTCTGTAAACATGAACTCGTAATAATTGAAAGCACAGTCCCGTGAAAACGCCACCCGAAGTACCCGGACTTGTAAACATTACCAGTATTTTCCTCATTTCACAGCTTTCCACTGGAAACCTCCGTGATTGAATTCGACAGTAAATGTAGTAAGAATCTATTTACGTGTACTTGAGGGGTTTATTAAACGTTCTTAATCATTTCTGGGAACTCTCATTGTGTATTTTAACAGTTTTACCACAATTAGACAGTTTGCTTAGAAGTATTTACTGGAACCGCCACCATTTTAACTGATTCACACAAAAAAAACGCCAAAGCCAATCCTCCTAAATTGTAAACACAAAAACTATTCTCGTGATTCAAAGGCTTTAGCCACCAATTCTTAGCTCTGTAAACATGAACTCTTAATATTTGAAAGCACAGTCCCGTGAAAACGCCACCAGAAGTACCCGTACTTGTAAACATTACCAGTATTTTCGTCATTTCACAGCTTTCCACTGGAAACCTCCGTGTTGAATTCGACAGTAAATGTAGTAAGAATCTATTTACGTGTACTTGAGATGTTTATTACACGTTCTTAATCATTTCTGGGAACTCTCATTGTGTATTTTAACAGTTTTACCACAATTAGACAGTTTGCTTAGAAGTATTTACTGGAACCACCACCATTTTGACTGATTCACACAAAAAAAACGCCAAAGCCAATCCTCCTAAATTGTAAACACAAAAACTATTCTCGTGATTCAAAGGCTTTAGACACCAATTCTTAGCTCTGTAAACATGAACTCTTAATATTTGAAAGCACAGTCCCGTGAAAACGCCACCAGAAGTACCCGTACTTGTAAACATTACCAGTATTTTCGTCATTTCACAGCTTTCCACTGGAAACCTCCGTGTTTAATTCGACAGTAAATGTAGTAAGAATCTATTTACGTGTACTTGAGGGGTTTATTACACGTTCTTAATCATTTCTGGGAACTCTCATTGTGTATTTTAACAGTTTTACCACAATTAGACAGTTTGCTTAGAAGTATTTACTGGAACCGCCACCATTTTGACTGATTCACACAAAAAAAACGCCAAAGCCAATCCTCCTGAATTGTAAACACAAAAACTATTCTCGTGATTCAAAGGCTTTAGACACCAATTCTGAGCTCTGTAAACATGAACTCTTAATATTTGAAAGCACAGTCCCGTGAAAACGCCACCAGAAGTACCCGGACTTGTAAACATTACCAGTATTTTCGTCATTTCACACCTTTCACTGGAAACCTCCGTGTTGAATTCGACAGTAAATGTAGTAAGAATCTATTTACGTGTACTTGAGATGTTTATTACACGTTCTTAATCATTTCTGGGAACTCTCATTGTGTATTTTAACAGTTTTACCACAATTAGACAGTTTGCTTAGAAGTATTTACTGGAACCGCCACCATTTTAACTGATTCACACAAAAAAAACGCCAAAGCCAATCCTCCTAAATTGTAAACACAAAAACTATTCTCGTGATTCAAAGGCTTTAGACACCAATTCTGAGCTCTGTAAACATGAACTCGTAATAATTGAAAGCACAGTCCCGTGAAAACGCCACCCGAAGTACCCGGACTTGTAAACATTACCAGTATTTTCCACTGGAAACCTCCGTGATTGAATTCGACAGTAAATGTAGTAAGAATCTATTTACGTGTACTTGAGGGGTTTATTACACGTTCTTAATCATTTCTGGGAACTCTCATTGTGTATTTTAACAGTTTTACCACAATTAGACAGTTTGCTTAGAAGTATTTACTGGAACCGCCACCATTTTAACTGATTCACACAAAAAAAACGCCAAAGCCAATCCTCCTAAATTGTAAACACAAAAACTATTCTCGTGATTCAAAGGCTTTAGACACCAATTCTGAGCTCTGTAAACATGAACTCTTAATATTTGAAAGCACAGTCCCGTGAAAACGCCACCAGAAGTACCCGTACTTGTAAACATTACCAGTATTTTCGTCATTTCACAGCTTTCCACTGGAAACCTCCGTGTTGAATTCGACAGTAAATGTAGTAAGAATCTATTTACGTGTACTTGAGATGTTTATTACACGTTCTTAATCATTTCTGGGAACTCTCATTGTGTATTTTAACAGTTTTACCACAATTAGACAGTTTGCTTAGAACTTTTTAGTGGAACCGCCACCATTTTAACTGATTCACAAAAAAAATATGCCAAAGCCAATCCTCCTAAATTGTAAACATAAAAACTATTCTCGTGATTCAAAGGCTTTAGACACAAATTCTGAGCTCTGTAAACATGAACTCTTAATAATTGAAAGCACAGTCCCGTGAAAACGCCACCAGAAGTACCCGTACTTGTAAACATTACCAGTATTTTCGTCATTTCACAGCTTTCCACTGGAAACCTCCGTGATTGAATTCGACAGTAAATGTAGTAAGAATCTATTTACGTGTACTTGAGGTGTTTATTACACATTCTTAATCATTTCTGGGAACTCTCATTGTGTATTTTAACAGTTTTACCACAATTAGACAGTTTTCTTAGAACTGTTTACTGGAACCGCCACCATTTTAACTGATTCACACAAAAAAAAACGCCAAAGCCAATCCTCCTAAATTGTAAACACAAAAACTATTCTCGTGATTCAAAGGCTTTAGACACCAATTCTGAGCTCTGTAAACATGAACTCTTAATATTTGAAAGCACAGTCCCGTGAAAACGCCACCAGAAGTACCCGGACTTGTAAACATTACCAGTATTTTCGTCATTTCACAGCTTTCCACTGGAAACCTCCGTGATTGAATTCGACAGTAAATGTAGCAAGAATCTTTTTACGTGTACTTGAGATGTTTATTACACGTTCTTAATCATTTCTGGGAACTCTCATTGTGTATTTTAACAGTTTTACCACAATTAGACAGTTTGCTTAGAAGTATTTACTGGAACCGCCGCCATTTTAACTGATTCACACAAAAAAAACGCCAAAGCCAATCCTCCTAAATTGTAAACATAAAAACTATTCTCGTCATTCCAAGGCTTTAGACACCAATTCTGAGCTCTGTAAACATGAACTCTTAATATTTGAAAGCACAGTCCCGTGAAAACGCCACCCGAAGTACCCGGACTTGTAAACATTACCAGTATTTTCGTCATTTCACAGCTTTCCACTGGAAACCTCCGTGTTGAATTCGACAGTAAATGTAGTAAGAATCTATTTACGTGTACTTGAGATGTTTATTACACGTTCTTAATCATTTCTGGGAACTCTCATTGTGTATTTTAACAGTTTTACCACAATTAGACAGTTTGCTTAGAACTTTTTAGTGGAACCGCCACCATTTTAACTGATTCACACAAAAAATACGCCAAAGCCAATCCTCCTAAATTGTAAACATAAAAACTATTCTCGTGATTCAAAGTCTTTAGACACCAATTCTGAGCTCTGTAACATGAACTCTTAATAATTGAAAGCACAGTCCCGTGAAAACGCCACCAGAAGTACCCGTACTTGTAAAAATTACCAGTATTTTCGTCATTTCACAGCTTTCCACTCGAAACCTCCGTGATTGAATTCGACAGTAAATGTAGTAAGAATCTATTTACGTGTACTTGAGGGGTTTATTACACGTTCTTAATCATTTCTGGGAACTCTCATTGTGTATTTTAACAGTTTTACCACAATTAGACAGTTTGCTTAGAAGTATTTACTGGAACCGCCACCATTTTAACTGATTCACACAAAAAAAACGCCAAAGCCAATCCTCCTAAATTGTAAACACAAAAACTATTCTCGTGATTCAAAGGCTTTAGACACCAATTCTGAGCTCTGTAAACATGAACTCTTAATATTTGAAAGCACAGTCCCGTGAAAACGCCACCAGAAGTACCCGTACTTGTAAACATTACCAGTATTTTCGTCATTTCACAGCTTTCCACTGGAAACCTCCGTGTTGAATTCGACAGTAAATGTAGTAAGAATCTATTTACGTGTACTTGAGATGTTTATTACACGTTCTTAATCATTTCTGGGAACTCTCATTGTGTATTTTAACAGTTTTACCACAATTAGACAGTTTGCTTAGAAGTATTTACTGGAACCACCACCATTTTAACTGATTCACACAAAAAAAACGCCAAAGCCAATCCTCCTAAATTGTAAACACAAAAACTATTCTCGTGATTCAAAGGCTTTAGACACCAATTCTTAGCTCTGTAAACATGAACTCTTAATATTTGAAAGCACAGTCCCGTGAAAACGCCACCAGAAGTACCCGTACTTGTAAACATTACCAGTATTTTCGTCATTTCAAAGCTTTCCACTGGAAACCTCCGTGTTTAATTCGACAGTAAATGTAGTAAGAATCTATTTACGTGTACTTGAGGGGTTTATTACACGTTCTTAATCATTTCTGGGAACTCTCATTGTGTATTTTAACAGTTTTACCACAATTAGACAGTTTGCTTAGAAGTATTTACTGGAACCGCCACCATTTTGACTGATTCACACAAAAAAAAACGCCAAAGCCAATCCTCCTAAATTGTAAACACAAAAACTATTCTCGTGATTCAAAGGCTTTAGACACCAATTCTGAGCTCTGTAAACATGAACTCTTAATATTTGAAAGCACAGTCCCGTGAAAACGCCACCACAAGTACCCGTACTTGTAAACATTACCAGTATTTTCGTCATTTCACACCTTTCCACTTGAAACCTCCGTGTTGAATTCGACTGTAAATGTAGTAAGAATCTATTTACGTGTACTTGAGATGTTTATTACACGTTCTTAATCATTTCTGGGAACTCTCATTGTGTATTTTAACAGTTTTACCACAATTAGACAGTTTGCTTAGAAGTATTTACTGGAACCGCCACCATTTTGACTGATTCACACAAAAAAAACGCCAAAGCCAATCCTCCTAAATTGTAAACACAAAAACTATTCTCGTGATTCAAAGGCTTTAGACACCAATTCTGAGCTCTGTAAACATGAACTCGTAATAATTGAAAGCACAGTCCCGTGAAAACGCCACCAGAAGTACCCGTACTTGTAAACATTACCAGTATTTTCGTCATTTCACAGCTTTCCACTGGAAACCTCCGTGTTGAATTCGACAGTAAATGTAGTAAGAATCTATTTACGTGTACTTGAGATGTTTATTACACGTTCTTAATCATTTCTGGGAACTCTCATTGTGTATTTTAACAGTTTTACCACAATTAGACAGTTTGCTTAGAAGTATTTACTGGAACCGCCACCATTTTAACTGATTCACACAAAAAAAACGCCAAAGCCAATCCTCCTAAATTGTAAACACAAAAACTATTCTCGTGATTCAAAGGCTTTAGACACCAATTCTGAGCTCTGTAAACATGAACTCGTAATAATTGAAAGCACAGTCCCGTGAAAACGCCACCCGAAGTACCCGGACTTGTAAACATTACCAGTATTTTCCTCATTTCACAGCTTTCCACTGGAAACCTCCGTGATTGAATTCGACAGTAAATGTAGTAAGAATCTATTTACGTGTACTTGAGGGGTTTATTAAACGTTCTTAATCATTTCTGGGAACTCTCATTGTGTATTTTAACAGTTTTACCACAATTAGACAGTTTGCTTAGAAGTATTTACTGGAACCGCCACCATTTTAACTGATTCACACAAAAAAAACGCCAAAGCCAATCCTCCTAAATTGTAAACACAAAAACTATTCTCGTGATTCAAAGGCTTTAGACACCAATTCTTAGCTCTGTAAACATGAACTCTTAATATTTGAAAGCACAGTCCCGTGAAAACGCCACCAGAAGTACCCGTACTTGTAAACATTACCAGTATTTTCGTCATTTCACAGCTTTCCACTGGAAACCTCCGTGTTGAATTCGACAGTAAATGTAGTAAGAATCTATTTACGTGTACTTGAGATGTTTATTACACGTTCTTAATCATTTCTGGGAACTCTCATTGTGTATTTTAACAGTTTTACCACAATTAGACAGTTTGCTTAGAAGTATTTACTGGAACCGCCACCATTTTAACTGATTCACACAAAAAAAACGCCAAAGCCAATCCTCCTAAATTGTAAACACAAAAACTATTCTCGTGATTCAAAGGCTTTAGACACCAATTCTGAGCTCTGTAAACATGAACTCGTAATAATTGAAAGCACAGTCCCGTGAAAACGCCACCCGAAGTACCCGGACTTGTAAACATTACCAGTATTTTCCACTGGAAACCTCCGTGATTGAATTCGACAGTAAATGTAGTAAGAATCTATTTACGTGTACTTGAGGGGTTTATTACACGTTCTTAATCATTTCTGGGAACTCTCATTGTGTATTTTAACAGTTTTACCACAATTAGACAGTTTGCTTAGAAGTATTTACTGGAACCGCCACCATTTTAACTGATTCACACAAAAAAAACGCCAAAGCCAATCCTCCTAAATTGTAAACACAAAAACTATTCTCGTGATTCAAAGGCTTTAGACACCAATTCTGAGCTCTGTAAACATGAACTCTTAATATTTGAAAGCACAGTCCCGTGAAAACGCCACCAGAAGTACCCGTACTTGTAAACATTACCAGTATTTTCGTCATTTCACAGCTTTCCACTGGAAACCTCCGTGTTGAATTCGACAGTAAATGTAGTAAGAATCTATTTACGTGTACTTGAGATGTTTATTACACGTTCTTAATCATTTCTGGGAACTCTCATTGTGTATTTTAACAGTTTTACCACAATTAGACAGTTTGCTTAGAACTTTTTAGTGGAACCGCCACCATTTTAACTGATTCACAAAAAAAATATGCCAAAGCCAATCCTCCAAAATTGTAAACATAAAAACTATTCTCGTGATTCAAAGGCTTTAGACACAAATTCTGAGCTCTGTAAACATGAACACTTAATAATTGAAAGCACAGTCCCGTGAAAACGCCACCAGAAGTACCCGTACTTGTAAACATTACCAGTATTTTCGTCATTTCACAGCTTTCCACTGGAAACCTCCGTGTTTAATTCGACAGTAAATGTAGTAAGAATCTATTTACGTGTACTTGAGGGGTTTATTACACGTTCTTAATCATTTCTGGGAACTCTCATTGTGTATTTTAACAGTTTTACCACAATTAGACAGTTTGCTTAGAAGTATTTACTGGAACCGCCACCATTTTGACTGATTCACACAAAAAAAACGCCAAAGCCAATCCTCCTGAATTGTAAACACAAAAACTATTCTCGTGATTCAAAGGCTTTAGACACCAATTCTGAGCTCTGTAAACATGAACTCTTAATATTTGAAAGCACAGTCCCGTGAAAACGCCACCAGAAGTACCCGGACTTGTAAACATTACCAGTATTTTCGTCATTTCACACCTTTCACTGGAAACCTCCGTGTTGAATTCGACAGTAAATGTAGTAAGAATCTATTTACGTGTACTTGAGATGTTTATTACACGTTCTTAATCATTTCTGGGAACTCTCATTGTGTATTTTAACAGTTTTACCACAATTAGACAGTTTGCTTAGAAGTATTTACTGGAACCGCCACCATTTTAACTGATTCACACAAAAAAAACGCCAAAGCCAATCCTCCTAAATTGTAAACACAAAAACTATTCTCGTGATTCAAAGGCTTTAGACACCAATTCTGAGCTCTGTAAACATGAACTCGTAATAATTGAAAGCACAGTCCCGTGAAAACGCCACCCGAAGTACCCGGACTTGTAAACATTACCAGTATTTTCCACTGGAAACCTCCGTGATTGAATTCGACAGTAAATGTAGTAAGAATCTATTTACGTGTACTTGAGGGGTTTATTACACGTTCTTAATCATTTCTGGGAACTCTCATTGTGTATTTTAACAGTTTTACCACAATTAGACAGTTTGCTTAGAAGTATTTACTGGAACCGCCACCATTTTAACTGATTCACACAAAAAAAACGCCAAAGCCAATCCTCCTAAATTGTAAACACAAAAACTATTCTCGTGATTCAAAGGCTTTAGACACCAATTCTGAGCTCTGTAAACATGAACTCTTAATATTTGAAAGCACAGTCCCGTGAAAACGCCACCAGAAGTACCCGTACTTGTAAACATTACCAGTATTTTCGTCATTTCACAGCTTTCCACTGGAAACCTCCGTGTTGAATTCGACAGTAAATGTAGTAAGAATCTATTTACGTGTACTTGAGATGTTTATTACACGTTCTTAATCATTTCTGGGAACTCTCATTGTGTATTTTAACAGTTTTACCACAATTAGACAGTTTGCTTAGAACTTTTTAGTGGAACCGCCACCATTTTAACTGATTCACAAAAAAAATATGCCAAAGCCAATCCTCCAAAATTGTAAACATAAAAACTATTCTCGTGATTCAAAGGCTTTAGACACAAATTCTGAGCTCTGTAAACATGAACACTTAATAATTGAAAGCACAGTCCCGTGAAAACGCCACCAGAAGTACCCGTACTTGTAAACATTACCAGTATTTTCGTCATTTCACAGCTTTCCACTGGAAACCTCCGTGTTTAATTCGACAGTAAATGTAGTAAGAATCTATTTACGTGTACTTGAGGGGTTTATTACACGTTCTTAATCATTTCTGGGAACTCTCATTGTGTATTTTAACAGTTTTACCACAATTAGACAGTTTGCTTAGAAGTATTTACTGGAACCGCCACCATTTTGACTGATTCACACAAAAAAAACGCCAAAGCCAATCCTCCTGAATTGTAAACACAAAAACTATTCTCGTGATTCAAAGGCTTTAGACACCAATTCTGAGCTCTGTAAACATGAACTCTTAATATTTGAAAGCACAGTCCCGTGAAAACGCCACCAGAAGTACCCGGACTTGTAAACATTACCAGTATTTTCGTCATTTCACACCTTTCACTGGAAACCTCCGTGTTGAATTCGACAGTAAATGTAGTAAGAATCTATTTACGTGTACTTGAGATGTTTATTACACGTTCTTAATCATTTCTGGGAACTCTCATTGTGTATTTTAACAGTTTTACCACAATTAGACAGTTTGCTTAGAAGTATTTACTGGAACCGCCACCATTTTAACTGATTCACACAAAAAAAACGCCAAAGCCAATCCTCCTAAATTGTAAACACAAAAACTATTCTCGTGATTCAAAGGCTTTAGACACCAATTCTGAGCTCTGTAAACATGAACTCGTAATAATTGAAAGCACAGTCCCGTGAAAACGCCACCCGAAGTACCCGGACTTGTAAACATTACCAGTATTTTCCACTGGAAACCTCCGTGATTGAATTCGACAGTAAATGTAGTAAGAATCTATTTACGTGTACTTGAGGGGTTTATTACACGTTCTTAATCATTTCTGGGAACTCTCATTGTGTATTTTAACAGTTTTACCACAATTAGACAGTTTGCTTAGAAGTATTTACTGGAACCGCCACCATTTTAACTGATTCACACAAAAAAAACGCCAAAGCCAATCCTCCTAAATTGTAAACACAAAAACTATTCTCGTGATTCAAAGGCTTTAGACACCAATTCTGAGCTCTGTAAACATGAACTCTTAATATTTGAAAGCACAGTCCCGTGAAAACGCCACCAGAAGTACCCGGACTTGTAAACATTACCAGTATTTTCGTCATTTCACAGCTTTCCACTGGAAACCTCCGTGATTGAATTCGACAGTAAATGTAGCAAGAATCTTTTTACGTGTACTTGAGATGTTTATTACACGTTCTTAATCATTTCTGGGAACTCTCATTGTGTATTTTAACAGTTTTACCACAATTAGACAGTTTGCTTAGAAGTATTTACTGGAACCGCCGCCATTTTAACTGATTCACACAAAAAAAACGCCAAAGCCAATCCTCCTAAATTGTAAACATAAAAACTATTCTCGTCATTCCAAGGCTTTAGACACCAATTCTGAGCTCTGTAAACATGAACTCTTAATATTTGAAAGCACAGTCCCGTGAAAACGCCACCCGAAGTACCCGGACTTGTAAACATTACCAGTATTTTCGTCATTTCACAGCTTTCCACTGGAAACCTCCGTGTTGAATTCGACAGTAAATGTAGTAAGAATCTATTTACGTGTACTTGAGATGTTTATTACACGTTCTTAATCATTTCTGGGAACTCTCATTGTGTATTTTAACAGTTTTACCACAATTAGACAGTTTGCTTAGAACTTTTTAGTGGAACCGCCACCATTTTAACTGATTCACACAAAAAATACGCCAAAGCCAATCCTCCTAAATTGTAAACATAAAAACTATTCTCGTGATTCAAAGTCTTTAGACACCAATTCTGAGCTCTGTAACATGAACTCTTAATAATTGAAAGCACAGTCCCGTGAAAACGCCACCAGAAGTACCCGTACTTGTAAAAATTACCAGTATTTTCGTCATTTCACAGCTTTCCACTCGAAACCTCCGTGATTGAATTCGACAGTAAATGTAGTAAGAATCTATTTACGTGTACTTGAGGGGTTTATTACACGTTCTTAATCATTTCTGGGAACTCTCATTGTGTATTTTAACAGTTTTACCACAATTAGACAGTTTGCTTAGAAGTATTTACTGGAACCGCCACCATTTTAACTGATTCACACAAAAAAAACGCCAAAGCCAATCCTCCTAAATTGTAAACACAAAAACTATTCTCGTGATTCAAAGGCTTTAGACACCAATTCTGAGCTCTGTAAACATGAACTCTTAATATTTGAAAGCACAGTCCCGTGAAAACGCCACCAGAAGTACCCGTACTTGTAAACATTACCAGTATTTTCGTCATTTCACAGCTTTCCACTGGAAACCTCCGTGTTGAATTCGACAGTAAATGTAGTAAGAATCTATTTACGTGTACTTGAGATGTTTATTACACGTTCTTAATCATTTCTGGGAACTCTCATTGTGTATTTTAACAGTTTTACCACAATTAGACAGTTTGCTTAGAAGTATTTACTGGAACCACCACCATTTTAACTGATTCACACAAAAAAAACGCCAAAGCCAATCCTCCTAAATTGTAAACACAAAAACTATTCTCGTGATTCAAAGGCTTTAGACACCAATTCTTAGCTCTGTAAACATGAACTCTTAATATTTGAAAGCACAGTCCCGTGAAAACGCCACCAGAAGTACCCGTACTTGTAAACATTACCAGTATTTTCGTCATTTCAAAGCTTTCCACTGGAAACCTCCGTGTTTAATTCGACAGTAAATGTAGTAAGAATCTATTTACGTGTACTTGAGGGGTTTATTACACGTTCTTAATCATTTCTGGGAACTCTCATTGTGTATTTTAACAGTTTTACCACAATTAGACAGTTTGCTTAGAAGTATTTACTGGAACCGCCACCATTTTGACTGATTCACACAAAAAAAAACGCCAAAGCCAATCCTCCTAAATTGTAAACACAAAAACTATTCTCGTGATTCAAAGGCTTTAGACACCAATTCTGAGCTCTGTAAACATGAACTCTTAATATTTGAAAGCACAGTCCCGTGAAAACGCCACCACAAGTACCCGTACTTGTAAACATTACCAGTATTTTCGTCATTTCACACCTTTCCACTTGAAACCTCCGTGTTGAATTCGACTGTAAATGTAGTAAGAATCTATTTACGTGTACTTGAGATGTTTATTACACGTTCTTAATCATTTCTGGGAACTCTCATTGTGTATTTTAACAGTTTTACCACAATTAGACAGTTTGCTTAGAAGTATTTACTGGAACCGCCACCATTTTGACTGATTCACACAAAAAAAACGCCAAAGCCAATCCTCCTAAATTGTAAACACAAAAACTATTCTCGTGATTCAAAGGCTTTAGACACCAATTCTGAGCTCTGTAAACATGAACTCGTAATAATTGAAAGCACAGTCCCGTGAAAACGCCACCCGAAGTACCCGGACTTGTAAACATTACCAGTATTTTCCTCATTTCACAGCTTTCCACTGGAAACCTCCGTGTTGAATTCGACAGTAAATGTAGTAAGAATCTATTTACGTGTACTTGAGATGTTTATTACACGTTCTTAATCATTTCTGGGAACTCTCATTGTGTATTTTAACAGTTTTACCACAATTAGACAGTTTGCTTAGAAGTATTTACTGGAACCACCACCATTTTAACTGATTCACACAAAAAAAACGCCAAAGCCAATCCTCCTAAATTGTAAACACAAAAACTATTCTCGTGATTCAAAGGCTTTAGACACCAATTCTTAGCTCTGTAAACATGAACTCTTAATATTTGAAAGCACAGTCCCGTGAAAACGCCACCAGAAGTACCCGTACTTGTAAACATTACCAGTATTTTCGTCATTTCACAGCTTTCCACTGGAAACCTCCGTGTTGAATTCGACAGTAAATGTAGTAAGAATCTATTTACGTGTACTTGAGATGTTTATTACACGTTCTTAATCATTTCTGGGAACTCTCATTGTGTATTTTAACAGTTTTACCACAATTAGACAGTTTGCTTAGAAGTATTTACTGGAACCACCACCATTTTAACTGATTCACACAAAAAAAACGCCAAAGCCAATCCTCCTAAATTGTAAACACAAAAACTATTCTCGTGATTCAAAGGCTTTAGACACCAATTCTTAGCTCTGTAAACATGAACTCTTAATATTTGAAAGCACAGTCCCGTGAAAACGCCACCAGAAGTACCCGTACTTGTAAACATTACCAGTATTTTCGTCATTTCAAAGATTTCCACTGGAAACCTCCGTGTTTAATTCGACAGTAAATGTAGTAAGAATCTATTTACGTGTACTTGAGGGGTTTATTACACGTTCTTAATCATTTCTGGGAACTCTCATTGTGTATTTTAACAGTTTTACCACAATTAGACAGTTTGCTTAGAAGTATTTACTGGAACCGCCACCATTTTGACTGATTCACACAAAAAAAACGCCAAAGCCAATCCTCCTAAATTGTAAACACAAAAACTATTCTCGTGATTCAAAGGCTTTAGACACCAATTCTGAGCTCTGTAAACATGAACTCTTAATATTTGAAAGCACAGTCCCGTGAAAACGCCACCAGAAGTACCCGGACTTGTAAACATTACCAGTATTTTCGTCATTTCAAACCTTTCCACTGGAAACCACCGTGTTGAATTCGACAGTAAATGTAGTAAGAATCTATTTACGTGTACTTGAGATGTTTATTACACGTTCTTAATCATTTCTGGGAACTCTCATTGTGTATTTTAACAGTTTTACCACAATTAGACAGTTTGCTTAGAAGTATTTACTGGAACCGCCACCATTTTAACTGATTCACACAAAAAAAACGCCAAAGCCAATCCTCCTAAATTGTAAACACAAAAACTATTCTCGTGATTCAAAGGCTTTAGAAACCAATTCTGAGCTCTGTAAACATGAACTCGTAATAATTGAAAGCACAGTCCCGTGAAAACGCCACCCGAAGTACCCGGACTTGTAAACATTACCAGTATTTTCCACTGGAAACCTCCGTGATTGAATTCGACAGTAAATGTAGTAAGAATCTATTTACGTGTACTTGAGGGGTTTATTACACGTTCTTAATCATTTCTGGGAACTCTCATTGTGTATTTTAACAGTTTTACCATAATTAGACAGTTTGCTTAGAAGTATTTACTGGAACCGCCACCATTTTAACTGATTCACACAAAAAAAACGCCAAAGCCAATCCTCCTAAATTGTAAACACAAAAACTATTCTCGTGATTCAAAGGCTTTAGACACCAATTCTGAGCTCTGTAAACATGAACTCTTAATATTTGAAAGCACAGTCCCGTGAAAACGCCACCAGAAGTACCCGTACTTGTAAACATTACCAGTATTTTCGTCATTTCACAGCTTTCCACTGGAAACCTCCGTGTTGAATTCGACAGTAAATGTAGTAAGAATCTATTTACGTGTACTTGAGATGTTTATTACACGTTCTTAATCATTTCTGGGAACTCTCATTGTGTATTTTAACAGTTTTACCACAATTAGACAGTTTGCTTAGAAGTATTTACTGGAACCGCCACCATTTTAACTGATTCACACAAAAAAAACGCCAAAGCCAATCCTCCTAAATTGTAAACACAAAAACTATTCTCGTGATTCAAAGGCTTTAGACACCAATTCTGAGCTCTGTAAACATGAACTCGTAATAATTGAAAGCACAGTCCCGTGAAAACGCCACCCGAAGTACCCGGACTTGTAAACATTACCAGTATTTTCCTCATTTCACAGCTTTCCACTGGAAACCTCCGTGATTGAATTCGACAGTAAATGTAGTAAGAATCTATTTACGTGTACTTGAGGGGTTTATTAAACGTTCTTAATCATTTCTGGGAACTCTCATTGTGTATTTTAACAGTTTTACCACAATTAGACAGTTTGCTTAGAAGTATTTACTGGAACCGCCACCATTTTAACTGATTCACACAAAAAAAACGCCAAAGCCAATCCTCCTAAATTGTAAACACAAAAACTATTCTCGTGATTCAAAGGCTTTAGACACCAATTCTTAGCTCTGTAAACATGAACTCTTAATATTTGAAAGCACAGTCCCGTGAAAACGCCACCAGAAGTACCTGTACTTGTAAACATTACCAGTATTTTCGTCATTTCACAGCTTTCCACTGGAAACCTCCGTGTTGAATTCGACAGTAAATGTAGTAAGAATCTATTTACGTGTACTTGAGATGTTTATTACACGTTCTTAATCATTTCTGGGAACTCTCATTGTGTATTTTAACAGTTTTACCACAATTAGACAGTTTGCTTAGAAGTATTTACTGGAACCACCACCATTTTGACTGATTCACACAAAAAAAACGCCAAAGCCAATCCCCCTAAATTGTAAACACAAAAACTATTCTCGTGATTCAAAGGCTTTAGACACCAATTCTTAGCTCTGTAAACATGAACTCTTAATATTTGAAAGCACAGTCCCGTGAAAACGCCACCAGAAGTACCCGTACTTGTAAACATTACCAGTATTTTCGTCATTTCACAGCTTTCCACTGGAAACCTCCGTGTTTAATTCGACAGTAAATGTAGTAAGAATCTATTTACGTGTACTTGAGGGGTTTATTACACGTTCTTAATCATTTCTGGGAACTCTCATTGTGTATTTTAACAGTTTTACCACAATTAGACAGTTTGCTTAGAAGTATTTACTGGAACCGCCACCATTTTAACTGATTCACACAAAAAAAACGCCAAAGCCAATCCTCCTAAATTGTAAACACAAAAACTATTCTCGTGATTCAAAGGCTTTAGACACCAATTCTGAGCTCTGTAAACATGAACTCGTAATAATTGAAAGCACAGTCCCGTGAAAACGCCACCCGAAGTACCCGGACTTGTAAACATTACCAGTATTTTCCACTGGAAACCTCCGTGTTGAATTCGACAGTAAATGTAGTAAGAATCTATTTACGTGTACTTGAGATGTTTATTACACGTTCTTAATCATTTCTGGGAACTCTCATTGTGTATTTTAACAGTTTTACCACAATTAGACAGTTTGCTTAGAACTTTTTAGTGGAACCGCCACCATTTTAACTGATTCACAAAAAAAATATGCCAAAGCCAATCCTCCTAAATTGTAAACATAAAAACTATTCTCGTGATTCAAAGGCTTTAGACACAAATTCTGAGCTCTGTAAACATGAACACTTAATAATTGAAAGCACAGTCCCGTGAAAACGCCACCAGAAGTACCCGTACTTGTAAACATTACCAGTATTTTCGTCATTTCACAGCTTTCCACTGGAAACCTCCGTGATTGAATTCGACAGTAAATGTAGTAAGAATCTATTTACGTGTACTTGAGGTGTTTATTACACGTTCTTAATCATTTCTGGGAACTCTCATTGTGTATTTTAACAGTTTTACCACAATTAGACAGTTTTCTTAGAACTGTTTACTGGAACCGCCACCATTTTAACTGATTCACACAAAAAAAAACGCCAAAGCCAATCCTCCTAAATTGTAAACACAAAAACTATTCTCGTGATTCAAAGGCTTTAGACACCAATTCTGAGCTCTGTAAACATGAACTCTTAATATTTGAAAGCACAGTCCCGTGAAAACGCCACCAGAAGTACCCGGACTTGTAAACATTACCAGTATTTTCGTCATTTCACAGCTTTCCACTGGAAACCTCCGTGATTGAATTCGACAGTAAATGTAGCAAGAATCTTTTTACGTGTACTTGAGATGTTTATTACACGTTCTTAATCATTTCTGGGAACTCTCATTGTGTATTTTAACAGTTTTACCACAATTAGACAGTTTGCTTAGAAGTATTTACTGGAACCGCCGCCATTTTAACTGATTCACACAAAAAAAACGCCAAAGCCAATCCTCCTAAATTGTAAACATAAAAACTATTCTCGTCATTCCAAGGCTTTAGACACCAATTCTGAGCTCTGTAAACATGAACTCTTAATATTTGAAAGCACAGTCCCGTGAAAACGCCACCCGAAGTACCCGGACTTGTAAACATTACCAGTATTTTCGTCATTTCACAGCTTTCCACTGGAAACCTCCGTGTTGAATTCGACAGTAAATGTAGTAAGAATCTATTTACGTGTACTTGAGATGTTTATTACACGTTCTTAATCATTTCTGGGAACTCTCATTGTGTATTTTAACAGTTTTACCACAATTAGACAGTTTGCTTAGAACTTTTTAGTGGAACCGCCACCATTTTAACTGATTCACACAAAAAATACGCCAAAGCCAATCCTCCTAAATTGTAAACATAAAAACTATTCTCGTGATTCAAAGTCTTTAGACACCAATTCTGAGCTCTGTAACATGAACTCTTAATAATTGAAAGCACAGTCCCGTGAAAACGCCACCAGAAGTACCCGTACTTGTAAAAATTACCAGTATTTTCGTCATTTCACAGCTTTCCACTCGAAACCTCCGTGATTGAATTCGACAGTAAATGTAGTAAGAATCTATTTACGTGTACTTGAGGGGTTTATTACACGTTCTTAATCATTTCTGGGAACTCTCATTGTGTATTTTAACAGTTTTACCACAATTAGACAGTTTGCTTAGAAGTATTTACTGGAACCGCCACCATTTTAACTGATTCACACAAAAAAAACGCCAAAGCCAATCCTCCTAAATTGTAAACACAAAAACTATTCTCGTGATTCAAAGGCTTTAGACACCAATTCTGAGCTCTGTAAACATGAACTCTTAATATTTGAAAGCACAGTCCCGTGAAAACGCCACCAGAAGTACCCGTACTTGTAAACATTACCAGTATTTTCGTCATTTCACAGCTTTCCACTGGAAACCTCCGTGTTGAATTCGACAGTAAATGTAGTAAGAATCTATTTACGTGTACTTGAGATGTTTATTACACGTTCTTAATCATTTCTGGGAACTCTCATTGTGTATTTTAACAGTTTTACCACAATTAGACAGTTTGCTTAGAAGTATTTACTGGAACCACCACCATTTTAACTGATTCACACAAAAAAAACGCCAAAGCCAATCCTCCTAAATTGTAAACACAAAAACTATTCTCGTGATTCAAAGGCTTTAGACACCAATTCTTAGCTCTGTAAACATGAACTCTTAATATTTGAAAGCACAGTCCCGTGAAAACGCCACCAGAAGTACCCGTACTTGTAAACATTACCAGTATTTTCGTCATTTCAAAGCTTTCCACTGGAAACCTCCGTGTTTAATTCGACAGTAAATGTAGTAAGAATCTATTTACGTGTACTTGAGGGGTTTATTACACGTTCTTAATCATTTCTGGGAACTCTCATTGTGTATTTTAACAGTTTTACCACAATTAGACAGTTTGCTTAGAAGTATTTACTGGAACCGCCACCATTTTGACTGATTCACACAAAAAAAAACGCCAAAGCCAATCCTCCTAAATTGTAAACACAAAAACTATTCTCGTGATTCAAAGGCTTTAGACACCAATTCTGAGCTCTGTAAACATGAACTCTTAATATTTGAAAGCACAGTCCCGTGAAAACGCCACCACAAGTACCCGTACTTGTAAACATTACCAGTATTTTCGTCATTTCACACCTTTCCACTTGAAACCTCCGTGTTGAATTCGACTGTAAATGTAGTAAGAATCTATTTACGTGTACTTGAGATGTTTATTACACGTTCTTAATCATTTCTGGGAACTCTCATTGTGTATTTTAACAGTTTTACCACAATTAGACAGTTTGCTTAGAAGTATTTACTGGAACCGCCACCATTTTGACTGATTCACACAAAAAAAACGCCAAAGCCAATCCTCCTAAATTGTAAACACAAAAACTATTCTCGTGATTCAAAGGCTTTAGACACCAATTCTGAGCTCTGTAAACATGAACTCGTAATAATTGAAAGCACAGTCCCGTGAAAACGCCACCCGAAGTACCCGGACTTGTAAACATTACCAGTATTTTCCTCATTTCACAGCTTTCCACTGGAAACCTCCGTGTTGAATTCGACAGTAAATGTAGTAAGAATCTATTTACGTGTACTTGAGATGTTTATTACACGTTCTTAATCATTTCTGGGAACTCTCATTGTGTATTTTAACAGTTTTACCACAATTAGACAGTTTGCTTAGAAGTATTTACTGGAACCACCACCATTTTAACTGATTCACACAAAAAAAAACGCCAAAGCCAATCCTCCTAAATTGTAAACACAAAAACTATTCTCGTGATTCAAAGGCTTTAGACACCAATTCTTAGCTCTGTAAACATGAACTCTTAATATTTGAAAGCACAGTCCCGTGAAAACGCCACCAGAAGTACCCGTACTTGTAAACATTACCAGTATTTTCGTCATTTCACAGCTTTCCACTGGAAACCTCCGTGTTGAATTCGACAGTAAATGTAGTAAGAATCTATTTACGTGTACTTGAGATGTTTATTACACGTTCTTAATCATTTCTGGGAACTCTCATTGTGTATTTTAACAGTTTTACCACAATTAGACAGTTTGCTTAGAAGTATTTACTGGAACCACCACCATTTTAACTGATTCACACAAAAAAAACGCCAAAGCCAATCCTCCTAAATTGTAAACACAAAAACTATTCTCGTGATTCAAAGGCTTTAGACACCAATTCTTAGCTCTGTAAACATGAACTCTTAATATTTGAAAGCACAGTCCCGTGAAAACGCCACCAGAAGTACCCGTACTTGTAAACATTACCAGTATTTTCGTCATTTCAAAGCTTTCCACTGGAAACCTCCGTGTTTAATTCGACAGTAAATGTAGTAAGAATCTATTTACGTGTACTTGAGGGGTTTATTACACGTTCTTAATCATTTCTGGGAACTCTCATTGTGTATTTTAACAGTTTTACCACAATTAGACAGTTTGCTTAGAAGTATTTACTGGAACCGCCACCATTTTGACTGATTCACACAAAAAAAACGCCAAAGCCAATCCTCCTAAATTGTAAACACAAAAACTATTCTCGTGATTCAAAGGCTTTAGACACCAAATCTGAGCTCTGTAAACATGAACTCTTAATATTTGAAAGCACAGTCCCGTGAAAACGCCACCAGAAGTACCCGGACTTGTAAACATTACCAGTATTTTCGTCATTTCAAACCTTTCCACTGGAAACCACCGTGTTGAATTCGACAGTAAATGTAGTAAGAATCTATTTACGTGTACTTGAGATGTTTATTACACGTTCTTAATCATTTCTGGGAACTCTCATTGTGTATTTTAACAGTTTTACCACAATTAGACAGTTTGCTTAGAAGTATTTACTGGAACCGCCACCATTTTAACTGATTCACACAAAAAAAACGCCAAAGCCAATCCTCCTAAATTGTAAACACAAAAACTATTCTCGTGATTCAAAGGCTTTAGAAACCAATTCTGAGCTCTGTAAACATGAACTCGTAATAATTGAAAGCACAGTCCCGTGAAAACGCCACCCGAAGTACCCGGACTTGTAAACATTACCAGTATTTTCCACTGGAAACCTCCGTGATTGAATTCGACAGTAAATGTAGTAAGAATCTATTTACGTGTACTTGAGGGGTTTATTACACGTTCTTAATCATTTCTGGGAACTCTCATTGTGTATTTTAACAGTTTTACCATAATTAGACAGTTTGCTTAGAAGTATTTACTGGAACCGCCACCATTTTAACTGATTCACACAAAAAAAACGCCAAAGCCAATCCTCCTAAATTGTAAACACAAAAACTATTCTCGTGATTCAAAGGCTTTAGACACCAATTCTGAGCTCTGTAAACATGAACTCTTAATATTTGAAAGCACAGTCCCGTGAAAACGCCACCAGAAGTACCCGTACTTGTAAACATTACCAGTATTTTCGTCATTTCACAGCTTTCCACTGGAAACCTCCGTGTTGAATTCGACAGTAAATGTAGTAAGAATCTATTTACGTGTACTTGAGATGTTTATTACACGTTCTTAATCATTTCTGGGAACTCTCATTGTGTATTTTAACAGTTTTACCACAATTAGACAGTTTGCTTAGAACTTTTTAGTGGAACAGCCGCCATTTTAACTGATTCACACAAAAAAAACGCCAAAGCCAATCCTCCTAAATTGTAAACATAAAAACTATTCTCGTCATTCCAAAACTTTAGACACCAATTCTGAGCTCTGTAAACATGAACTCTTAATATTTGAAAGCACAGTCCCGTGAAAACGCCACCAGAAGTACCCGTACTTGTAAACATTACCAGTATTTTCGTCATTTCACACCTTTCCACTTGAAACCTCCGTGTTGAATTCGACAGTAAATGTAGTAAGAATCTATTTACGTGTACTTGAGATGTTTATTACACGTTCTTAATCATTTCTGGGAACTCTCATTGTGTATTTTAACAGTTTTACCACAATTAGACAGTTTGCTTAGAAGTATTTACTGGAACCGCCACCATTTTGACTGATTCACACAAAAAAAACGCCAAAGCCAATCCTCCTAAATTGTAAACACAAAAACTATTCTCGTGATTCAAAGGCTTTAGACACCAATTCTGAGCTCTGTAAACATGAACTCGTAATAATTGAAAGCACAGTCCCGTGAAAACGCCACCCGAAGTACCCGGACTTGTAAACATTACCAGTATTTTCCTCATTTCACAGCTTTCCACTGGAAACCTCCGTGTTGAATTCGACAGTAAATGTAGTAAGAATCTATTTACGTGTACTTGAGATGTTTATTACACGTTCTTAATCATTTCTGGGAACTCTCATTGTGTATTTTAACAGTTTTACCACAATTAGACAGTTTGCTTAGAAGTATTTACTGGAACCACCACCATTTTAACTGATTCACACAAAAAAAACGCCAAAGCCAATCCTCCTAAATTGTAAACACAAAAACTATTCTCGTGATTCAAAGGCTTTAGACACCAATTCTTAGCTCTGTAAACATGAACTCTTAATATTTGAAAGCACAGTCCCGTGAAAACGCCACCAGAAGTACCCGTACTTGTAAACATTACCAGTATTTTCGTCATTTCACAGCTTTCCACTGGAAACCTCCGTGTTGAATTCGACAGTAAATGTAGTAAGAATCTATTTACGTGTACTTGAGATGTTTATTACACGTTCTTAATCATTTCTGGGAACTCTCATTGTGTATTTTAACAGTTTTACCACAATTAGACAGTTTGCTTAGAAGTATTTACTGGAACCACCACCATTTTAACTGATTCACACAAAAAAAACGCCAAAGCCAATCCTCCTAAATTGTAAACACAAAAACTATTCTCGTGATTCAAAGGCTTTAGACACCAATTCTTAGCTCTGTAAACATGAACTCTTAATATTTGAAAGCACAGTCCCGTGAAAACGCCACCAGAAGTACCCGTACTTGTAAACATTACCAGTATTTTCGTCATTTCAAAGCTTTCCACTGGAAACCTCCGTGTTTAATTCGACAGTAAATGTAGTAAGAATCTATTTACGTGTACTTGAGGGGTTTATTACACGTTCTTAATCATTTCTGGGAACTCTCATTGTGTATTTTAACAGTTTTACCACAATTAGACAGTTTGCTTAGAAGTATTTACTGGAACCGCCACCATTTTGACTGATTCACACAAAAAAAACGCCAAAGCCAATCCTCCTAAATTGTAAACACAAAAACTATTCTCGTGATTCAAAGGCTTTAGACACCAATTCTGAGCTCTGTAAACATGAACTCTTAATATTTGAAAGCACAGTCCCGTGAAAACGCCACCAGAAGTACCCGGACTTGTAAACATTACCAGTATTTTCGTCATTTCAAACCTTTCCACTGGAAACCACCGTGTTGAATTCGACAGTAAATGTAGTAAGAATCTATTTACGTGTACTTGAGATGTTTATTACACGTTCTTAATCATTTCTGGGAACTCTCATTGTGTATTTTAACAGTTTTACCACAATTAGACAGTTTGCTTAGAAGTATTTACTGGAACCGCCACCATTTTAACTGATTCACACAAAAAAAACGCCAAAGCCAATCCTCCTAAATTGTAAACACAAAAACTATTCTCGTGATTCAAAGGCTTTAGAAACCAATTCTGAGCTCTGTAAACATGAACTCGTAATAATTGAAAGCACAGTCCCGTGAAAACGCCACCCGAAGTACCCGGACTTGTAAACACTACCAGTATTTTCCACTGGAAACCTCCGTGATTGAATTCGACAGTAAATGTAGTAAGAATCTATTTACGTGTACTTGAGGGGTTTATTACACGTTCTTAATCATTTCTGGGAACTCTCATTGTGTATTTTAACAGTTTTACCATAATTAGACAGTTTGCTTAGAAGTATTTACTGGAACCGCCACCATTTTAACGGATTCACACAAAAAAAACGCCAAAGCCAATCCTCCTAAATTGTAAACACAAAAACTATTCTCGTGATTCAAAGGCTTTAGACACCAATTCTGAGCTCTGTAAACATGAACTCTTAATATTTGAAAGCACAGTCCCGTGAAAACGCCACCAGAAGTACCCGTACTTGTAAACATTACCAGTATTTTCGTCATTTCACAGCTTTCCACTGGAAACCTCCGTGTTGAATTCGACAGTAAATGTAGTAAGAATCTATTTACGTGTACTTGAGATGTTTATTACACGTTCTTAATCATTTCTGGGAACTCTCATTGTGTATTTTAACAGTTTTACCACAATTAGACAGTTTGCTTAGAACTTTTTAGTGGAACCGCCACCATTTTAACTGATTCACACAAAAAATATGCCAAAGCCAATCCTCCTAAATTGTAAACATAAAAACTATTCTCGTGATTCAAAGGCTTTAGACACAAATTCTGAGCTCTGTAAACATGAACTCTTAATAATTGAAAGCACAGTCCCGTGAAAACGCCACCAGAAGTACCCGTACTTGTAAACATTACCAGTATTTTCGTCATTTCACAGCTTTCCACTGGAAACCTCCGTGATTGAATTCGACAGTAAATGTAGTAAGAATCTATTTACGTGTACTTGAGGTGTTTATTACACGTTCTTAATCATTTCTGGGAACTATCATTGTGTATTTTAACAGTTTTACCACAATTAGACAGTTTTCTTAGAACTGTTTACTGGAACCGCCACCATTTTAACTGATTCACACAAAAAATACGCCAAAGCCAATCCTCCTAAATTGTAAACATAAAAACTATTCTCGTGATTCAAAGTCTTTAGACACCAATTCTGAGCTCTGTAACATGAACTCTTAATAATTGAAAGCACAGTCCCGTGAAAACGCCACCAGAAGTACCCGTACTTGTAAAAATTACCAGTATTTTCGTCATTTCACAGCTTTCCACTCGAAACCTCCGTGATTGAATTCGACAGTAAATGTAGTAAGAATCTATTTACGTGTACTTGAGGTGTTTATTACACGTTCTTAATCATTTCTGGGAACTCTCATTGTGTATTTTAACAGTTTTACCACAATTAGACAGTTTGCTTAGAAGTATTTACTGGAACCGCCACCATTTTAACTGATTCACACAAAAAAAACGCCAAAGCCAATCCTCCTAAATTGTAAACACAAAAACTATTCTCGTGATTCAAAGGCTTTAGACACCAATTCTTAGCTCTGTAAACATGAACTCTTAATATTTGAAAGCACAGTCCCGTGAAAACGCCACCAGAAGTACCCGTACTTGTAAACATTACCAGTATTTTCGTCATTTCACAGCTTTCCACTGGAAACCTCCGTGTTGAATTCGACAGTAAATGTAGTAAGAATCTATTTACGTGTACTTGAGATGTTTATTACACGTTCTTAATCATTTCTGGGAACTCTCATTGTGTATTTTAACAGTTTTACCACAATTAGACAGTTTGCTTAGAAGTATTTACTGGAACCGCCACCATTTTAACTGATTCACACAAAAAAAACGCCAAAGCCAATCCTCCTAAATTGTAAACACAAAAACTATTCTCGTGATTCAAAGGCTTTAGACACCAATTCTGAGCTCTGTAAACATGAACTCGTAATAATTGAAAGCACAGTCCCGTGAAAACGCCACCCGAAGTACCCGGACTTGTAAACATTACCAGTATTTTCCACTGGAAACCTCCATGATTGAATTCGACAGTAAATGTAGTAAGAATCTATTTACGTGTACTTGAGGGGTTTATTACACGTTCTTAATCATTTCTGGGAACTCTCATTGTGTATTTTAACAGTTTTACCACAATTAGACAGTTTGCTTAGAAGTATTTACTGGAACCGCCACCATTTTAACTGATTCACACAAAAAATCGCCAAAGCCAATCCTCCTAAATTGTAAACACAAAAACTATTCTCGTGATTCAAAGGCTTTAGACACCAATTCTTAGCTCTGTAAACATGAACTCTTAATATTTGAAAGCACAGTCCCGTGAAAACGCCACCAGAAGTACCCGTACTTGTAAACATTACCAGTATTTTCGTCATTTCACAGCTTTCCACTGGAAACCTCCGTGTTTAATTCGACAGTAAATGTAGTAAGAATCTATTTACGTGTACTTGAGGGGTTTATTACACGTTCTTAATCATTTCTGGGAACTCTCATTGTGTATTTTAACAGTTTTACCACAATTAGACAGTTTGCTTAGAAGTATTTACTGGAACCGCCACCATTTTGACTGATTCACACAAAAAAAACGCCAAAGCCAATCCTCCTAAATTGTAAACACAAAAACTATTCTCGTGATTCAAAGGCTTTAGACACCAATTCTGAGCTCTGTAAACATGAACTCTTAATATTTGAAAGCACAGTCCCGTGAAAATGCCACCAGAAGTACCCGTACTTGTAAACATTACCAGTATTTTCGTCATTTCACACCTTTCCACTGGAAACCTCCGTGTTGAATTCGACAGTAAATGTAGTACGAATCTATTTACGTGTACTTGAGATGTTTATTACACGTTCTTAATCATTTCTGGGAACTCTCATTGTGTATTTTAACAGTTTTACCACAATTAGACAGTTTGCTTAGAAGTATTTACTGGAACCGCCACCATTTTAACTGATTCACACAAAAAAAACGCCAAAGCCAATCCTCCTAAATTGTAAACACAAAAACTATTCTCGTGATTCAAAGGCTTTAGACACCAATTCTGAGCTCTGTAAACATGAACTCATAATAATTGAAAGCACAGTCCCGTGAAAACGCCACCCGAAGTACCCGGACTTGTAAACATTACCAGTATTTTCCTCATTTCACAGCTTTCCACTGGAAACCTCCGTGATTGAATTCGACATTAAATGTAGTAAGAATCTATTTACGTGTACTTGAGATGTTTATTACACGTTCTTAATCATTTCTGGGAACTCTCATTGTGTATTTTAACAGTTTTACCACAATTAGACAGTTTGCTTAGAAGTATTTACTGGAACCGCCACCATTTTAACTGATTCACACAAAAAAAACGCCAAAGCCAATCCTCCTAAATTGTAAACACAAAAACTATTCTCGTGATTCAAAGGCTTTAGACACCAATTCTGAGCTCTGTAAACATGAACTCGTAATAATTGAAAGCACAGTCCCGTGAAAACGCCACCCGAAGTACCCGTACTTGTAAACATTACCAGTATTTTCGTCATTTCACAGCTTTCCACTGGAAACCTCCGTGATTGAATTTGACAGTAAATGTAGTAAGAATCTATTTACGTGTACTTGAGATGTTTATTACACGTTCTTAATCATTTCTGGGAACTCTCATTGTGTATTTTAACAGTTTTACCACAATTAGACAGTTTGCTTAGAAGTATTTACTGGAACCGCCACCATTTTAACTGATTCACACAAAAAAAACGCCAAAGCCAATCCTCCTAAATTGTAAACACAAAAACTATTCTCGTGATTCAAAGGCTTTAGACACCAATTCTGAGCTCTGTAAACATGAACTCGTAATAATTGAAAGCACAGTCCCGTGAAAACGCCACCCGAAGTACCCGGACTTGTAAACATTACCAGTATTTTCGTCATTTCACAGCTTTCCACTGGAAACCTCCGTGATTGAATTCGACAGTAAATGTAGTAAGAATCTATTTACGTGTACTTGAGGGGTTTATTAAACGTTCTTAATCATTTCTGGGAACTCTCATTGTGTATTTTAACAGTTTTACCACAATTAGACAGTTTGCTTAGAAGTATTTACTGGAACTGCCACCATTTTAACTGATTCACACAAAAAAAACGCCAAAGCCAATCCTCCAAAATTGTAAACACAAAAACTATTCTCGTGATTCAAAGGCTTTAGACACCAATTCTTAGCTCTGTAAACATGAACTCTTAATATTTGAAAGCACAGTCCCGTGAAAACGCCACCAGAAGTACCCGTACTTGTAAACATTACCAGTATTTTCGTCATTTCACAGCTTTCCACTGGAAACCTCCGTGTTGAATTCGACAGTAAATGTAGTAAGAATCTATTTACGTGTACTTGAGATGTTTATTACACGTTCTTAGTCATTTCTGGGAACTCTCATTGTGTATTTTAACAGTTTTACCACAATTAGACAGTTTGCTTAGAAGTATTTACTGGAACCGCCACCATTTTAACTGATTCACACAAAAAAAACGCCAAAGCCAATCCTCCTAAATTGTAAACACAAAAACTATTCTCGTGATTCAAAGGCTTTAGACACCAATTCTTAGCTCTGTAAACATGAACTCTTAATATTTGAAAGCACAGTCCCGTGAAAACGCCACCAGAAGTACCCGTACTTGTAAACATTACCAGTATTTTCGTCATTTCACAGCTTTCCACTGGAAACCTCCGTGATTGAATTCGACAGTAAATGTAGTAAGAATCTATTTACGTGTACTTGAGGGGTTTATTAAACGTTCTTAATCATTTCTGGGAACTATCATTGTGTATTTTAACAGTTTTACCACAATTAGACAGTTTTCTTAGAACTGTTTCCTGGAACCGCCACCATTTTAACTGATTCACACAAAAAAAAACGCCAAAGCCAATCCTCCTAAATTGTAAACACAAAAACTATTCTCATGATTCAAAGGCTTTAGACACCAATTCTGAGCTCTGTAAACATGAACTCGTAATAATTGAAAGCACAGTCCCGTGAAAACGCCACCCGAAGTACCCGGACTTGTAAACATTACCAGTATTTTCGTCATTTCACAGCTTTCCACTGGAAACCTCCGTGATTGAATTCGACAGTAAATGTAGTAAGAATCTATTTACGTGTACTTGAGGGGTTTATTAAACGTTCTTAATCATTTCTGGGAACTCTCATTGTGTATTTTAACAGTTTTACCACAAGTAGACAGTTTGCTTAGAAGTATTTACTGGAACCGCCACCATTTTAACTGATTCACACAAAAAAAACGCCAAAGCCAATCCTCCTAAATTGTAAACACAAAAACTATTCTCGTGATTCAAAGGCTTTAGACACCAATTCTTAGCTCTGTAAACATGAACTCTTAATATTTGAAAGCACAGTCCCGTGAAAACGCCACCAGAAGTACCCGTACTTGTAAACATTACCAGTATTTTCGTCATTTCACAGCTTTCCACTGGAAACCTCCGTGTTGAATTCGACAGTAAATGTAGTAAGAATCTATTTACGTGTACTTGAGATGTTTATTACACGTTCTTAATCATTTCTGGGAACTCTCATTGTGTATTTTAACAGTTTTACCACAATTAGACAGTTTGCTTAGAAGTATTTACTGGAACCGCCACCATTTTAACTGATTCACACAAAAAAAACGCCAAAGCCAATCCTCCTAAATTGTAAACACAAAAACTATTCTCGTGATTCAAAGGCTTTAGACACCAATTCTGAGCTCTGTAAACATGAACTCTTAATATTTGAAAGCACAGTCCCGTGAAAACGCCACCAGAAGTACCCGTACTTGTAAACCTTACCAGTATTTTCGTCATTTCACAGCTTTCCACTGGAAACCTCCGTGTTGAATTCGACAGTAAATGTAGTAAGAATCTATTTACGTGTACTTGAGATGTTTATTACACATTCTTAGTCATTTCTGGGAACTCTCATTGTGTATTTTAACAGTTTTACCACAATTAGACAGTTTGCTTAGAAGTATTTACTGGAACCACCACCATTTTGACTGATTCACACAAAAAAACGCCAAAGCCAATCCTCCTAAATTGTAAACACAAAAACTATTCTCGTGATTCAAAGGCTTTAGACACCAATTCTTAGCTCTGTAAACATGAACTCTTAATATTTGAAAGCACAGTCCCGTGAAAACGCCACCAGAAGTACCCGTACTTGTAAACATTACCAGTATTTTCGTCATTTCAAAGCTTTCCACTGGAAACCTCCGTGTTTAATTCGACAGTAAATGTAGTAAGAATCTATTTACGTGTACTTGAGGGGTTTATTACACGTTCTTAATCATTTCTGGGAACTCTCATTGTGTATTTTAACAGTTTTACCACAATTAGACAGTTTGCTTAGAAGTATTTACTGGAACCGCCACCATTTTGACTGATTCACACAAAAAAAACGCCAAAGCCAATCCTCCTAAATTGTAAACACAAAAACTATTCTCGTGATTCAAAGGCTTTAGACACCAATTCTGAGCTCTGTAAACATGAACTCTTAATATTTGAAAGCACAGTCCCGTGAAAACGCCACCAGAAGTACCCGGACTTGTAAACATTACCAGTATTTTCGTCATTTCACACCTTTCCACTGGAAACCTCCGTGTTGAATTCGACAGTAAATGTAGTAAGAATCTATTTACGTGTACTTGAGATGTTTATTACACGTTCTTAATCATTTCTGGGAACTCTCATTGTGTATTTTAACAGTTTTACCACAATTAGACAGTTTGCTTAGAAGTATTTACTGGAACCGCCACCATTTTAACTGATTCACACAAAAAAAACGCCAAAGCCAATCCTCCTAAATTGTAAACACAAAAACTATTCTCGTGATTCAAAGGCTTTAGACACCAATTCTTAGCTCTGTAAACATGAACTCTTAATATTTGAAAGCACAGTCCCGTGAAAACGCCACCAGAAGTACCCGTACTTGTAAACATTACCAGTATTTTCGTCATTTCACAGGTTTCCACTGGAAACCTCCGTGATTGAATTCGACAGTAAATGTAGTAAGAATCTATTTACGTGTACTTGAGGGGTTTATTAAACGTTCTTAATCATTTCTGGGAACTATCATTGTGTATTTTAACAGTTTTACCACAATTAGACAGTTTTCTTAGAACTGTTTACTGGAACCGCCACCATTTTAACTGATTCACACAAAAAAAAACGCCAAAGCCAATCCTCCTAAATTGTAAACACAAAAACTATTCTCATGATTCAAAGGCTTTAGACACCAATTCTGAGCTCTGTAAACATGAACTCGTAATAATTGAAAGCACAGTCCCGTGAAAACGCCACCCGAAGTACCCGGACTTGTAAACATTACCAGTATTTTCGTCATTTCACAGCTTTCCACTGGAAACCTCCGTGATTGAATTCGACAGTAAATGTAGTAAGAATCTATTTACGTGTACTTGAGGGGTTTATTAAACGTTCTTAATCATTTCTGGGAACTCTCATTGTGTATTTTAACAGTTTTACCACAAGTAGACAGTTTGCTTAGAAGTATTTACTGGAACCGCCACCATTTTAACTGATTCACACAAAAAAAACGCCAAAGCCAATCCTCCTAAATTGTAAACACAAAAACTATTCTCGTGATTCAAAGGCTTTAGACACCAATTCTTAGCTCTGTAAACATGAACTCTTAATATTTGAAAGCACAGTCCCGTGAAAACGCCACCAGAAGTACCCGTACTTGTAAACATTACCAGTATTTTCGTCATTTCACAGCTTTCCACTGGAAACCTCCGTGTTGAATTCGACAGTAAATGTAGTAAGAATCTATTTACGTGTACTTGAGATGTTTATTACACGTTCTTAATCATTTCTGGGAACTCTCATTGTGTATTTTAACAGTTTTACCACAATTAGACAGTTTGCTTAGAAGTATTTACTGGAACCGCCACCATTTTAACTGATTCACACAAAAAAAACGCCAAAGCCAATCCTCCTAAATTGTAAACACAAAAACTATTCTCGTGATTCAAAGGCTTTAGACACCAATTCTGAGCTCTGTAAACATGAACTCTTAATATTTGAAAGCACAGTCCCGTGAAAACGCCACCAGAAGTACCCGTACTTGTAAACCTTACCAGTATTTTCGTCATTTCACAGCTTTCCACTGGAAACCTCCGTGTTGAATTCGACAGTAAATGTAGTAAGAATCTATTTACGTGTACTTGAGATGTTTATTACACATTCTTAGTCATTTCTGGGAACTCTCATTGTGTATTTTAACAGTTTTACCACAATTAGACAGTTTGCTTAGAAGTATTTACTGGAACCACCACCATTTTGACTGATTCACACAAAAAAAACGCCAAAGCCAATCCTCCTAAATTGTAAACACAAAAACTATTCTCGTGATTCAAAGGCTTTAGACACCAATTCTTAGCTCTGTAAACATGAACTCTTAATATTTGAAAGCACAGTCCCGTGAAAACGCCACCAGAAGTACCCGTACTTGTAAACATTACCAGTATTTTCGTCATTTCAAAGCTTTCCACTGGAAACCTCCGTGTTTAATTCGACAGTAAATGTAGTAAGAATCTATTTACGTGTACTTGAGGGGTTTATTACACGTTCTTAATCATTTCTGGGAACTCTCATTGTGTATTTTAACAGTTTTACCACAATTAGACAGTTTGCTTAGAAGTATTTACTGGAACCGCCACCATTTTGACTGATTCACACAAAAAAAACGCCAAAGCCAATCCTCCTAAATTGTAAACACAAAAACTATTCTCGTGATTCAAAGGCTTTAGACACCAATTCTGAGCTCTGTAAACATGAACTCTTAATATTTGAAAGCACAGTCCCGTGAAAACGCCACCAGAAGTACCCGGACTTGTAAACATTACCAGTATTTTCGTCATTTCACACCTTTCCACTGGAAACCTCCGTGTTGAATTCGACAGTAAATGTAGTAAGAATCTATTTACGTGTACTTGAGATGTTTATTACACGTTCTTAATCATTTCTGGGAACTCTCATTGTGTATTTTAACAGTTTTACCACAATTAGACAGTTTGCTTAGAAGTATTTACTGGAACCGCCACCATTTTAACTGATTCACACAAAAAAAACGCCAAAGCCAATCCTCCTAAATTGTAAACACAAAAACTATTCTCGTGATTCAAAGGCTTTAGACACCAATTCTGAGCTCTGTAAACATGAACTCGTAATAATTGAAAGCACAGTCCCGTGAAAACGCCACCCGAAGTACCCGGACTTGTAAACATTACCAGTATTTTCCACTGGAAACCTCCGTGATTGAATTCGACAGTAAATGTAGTAAGAATCTATTTACGTGTACTTGAGGGATTTATTACACGTTCTTAATCATTTCTGGGAACTCTCATTGTGTATTTTACCAGTTTTACCACAATTAGACAGTTTGCTTAGAAGTATTTACTGGAACCGCCACCATTTTAACTGATTCACACAAAAAAAACGCCAAAGCCAATCCTCCTAAATTGTAAACACAAAAAATATTCTCGTGATTCAAAGGCTTTAGACACCAATTCTGAGCTCTGTAAACATGAACTCTTAATATTTGAAAGCACAGTCCCGTGAAAACGCCACCAGAGGTACCCGGACTTGTAAACATTACCAGTATTTTCGTCATTTCAAAGCTTTCCACTGGAAACCTCCGTGTTTAATTCGACAGTAAATGTAGTAAGAATCTATTTACGTGTACTTGAGATGTTTATTACACGTTCTTAATCATTTCTGGGAACTCTCATTGTGTATTTTAACAGTTTTACCACAATTAGACAGTTTGCTTAGAAGTATTTACTGGAACCGCCACCATTTTGACTGATTCACACAAAAAAAACGCCAAAGCCAATCCTCCTAAATTGTAAACACAAAAACTATTCTCATGATTCAAAGGCTTTAGACACCAATTCTGAGCTCTGTAAACATGAACTCTTAATATTTGAAAGCACAGTCCCGTGAAAACGCCACCAGAAGTACCCGGACTTGTAAACATTACCAGTATTTTCGTCATTTCACACCTTTCCACTGGAAACCTCCGTGTTGAATTCGACAGTAAATGTAGTAAGAATCTATTTACGTGTACTTGAGATGTTTATTACACGTTCTTAATCATTTCTGGGAACTCTCATTGTGTATTTTAACAGTTTTACCACAATTAGACAGTTTGCTTAGAAGTATTTACTGGAACCGCCACCATTTTAACTGATTCACACAAAAAAAACGCCAAAGCCAATCCTCCTAAATTGTAAACACAAAAACTATTCTCGTGATTCAAAGGCTTTAGACACCAATTCTGAGCTCTGTAAACATGAACTCGTAATAATTGAAAGCACAGTCCCGTGAAAACGCCACCCGAAGTACCCGGACTTGTAAACATTACCAGTATTTTCCACTGGAAACCTCCGTGATTGAATTCGACAGTAAATGTAGTAAGAATCTATTTACGTGTACTTGAGGGGTTTATTACACGTTCTTAATCATTTCTGGGAACTCTCATTGTGTATTTTACCAGTTTTACCACAATTAGACAGTTTGCTTAGAAGTATTTACTGGAACCGCCACCATTTTAACTGATTCACACAAAAAAAAACGCCAAAGCCAATCCTCCTAAATTGTAAACACAAAAAATATTCTCGTGATTCAAAGGCTTTAGACACCAATTCTGAGCTCTGTAAACATGAACTCTTAATATTTGAAAGCACAGTCCCGTGAAAACGCCACCAGAAGTACCCGGACTTGTAAACATTACCAGTATTTTCGTCATTTCACAGCTTTCCACTGGAAACCTCCGTGATTGAATTCGACAGTAAATGTAGTAAGAATCTATTTACGTGTACTTGAGGTGTTTATTACACGTTCTTAATCATTTCTGGGAACTATCATTGTGTATTTTAACAGTTTTACCACAATTAGACAGTTTGCTTAGAAGTATTTACTGGAACCGCCACCATTTTAACTGATTCACACAAAAAAAACGCCAAAGCCAATCCTCCTAAATTGTAAACACAAAAACTATTCTCGTGATTCAAAGGCTTTAGACACCAATTCTGAGCTCTGTAAACATGAACTCGTAATAATTGAAAGCACAGTCCCGTGAAAACGCCACCCGAAGTACCCGGACTTGTAAACATTACCAGTATTTTCGTCATTTCACAGCTTTCCACTGGAAACCTCCGTGATTGAATTCGACAGTAAATGTAGTAAGAATCTATTTACGTGTACTTGAGGGGTTTATTAAACGTTCTTAATCATTTCTGGGAACTCTCATTGTGTATTTTAACAGTTTTACCACAAGTAGACAGTTTGCTTAGAAGTATTTACTGGAACCGCCACCATTTTAACTGATTCACACAAAAAAAACGCCAAAGCCAATCCTCCTAAATTGTAAACACAAAAACTATTCTCGTGATTCAAAGGCTTTAGACACCAATTCTTAGCTCTGTAAACATGAACTCTTAATATTTGAAAGCACAGTCCCGTGAAAACGCCACCAGAAGTACCCGTACTTGTAAACATTACCAGTATTTTCGTCATTTCACAGCTTTCCACTGGAAACCTCCGTGTTGAATTCGACAGTAAATGTAGTAAGAATCTATTTACGTGTACTTGAGATGTTTATTACACGTTCTTAATCATTTCTGGGAACTCTCATTGTGTATTTTAACAGTTTTACCACAATTAGACAGTTTGCTTAGAAGTATTTACTGGAACCGCCACCATTTTAACTGATTCACACAAAAAAAACGCCAAAGCCAATCCTCCTAAATTGTAAACACAAAAACTATTCTCGTGATTCAAAGGCTTTAGACACCAATTCTGAGCTCTGTAAACATGAACTCTTAATATTTGAAAGCACAGTCCCGTGAAAACGCCACCAGAAGTACCCGTACTTGTAAACCTTACCAGTATTTTCGTCATTTCACAGCTTTCCACTGGAAACCTCCGTGTTGAATTCGACAGTAAATGTAGTAAGAATCTATTTACGTGTACTTGAGATGTTTATTACACGTTCTTAGTAATTTCTGGGAACTCTCATTGTGTATTTTAACAGTTTTACCACAATTAGACAGTTTGCTTAGAAGTATTTACTGGAACCACCACCATTTTGACTGATTCACACAAAAAAAACGCCAAAGCCAATCCTCCCAAATTGTAAACACAAAAACTATTCTCGTGATTCAAAGGCTTTAGACACCAATTCTTAGCTCTGTAAACATGAACTCTTAATATTTGAAAGCACAGTCCCGTGAAAACGCCACCCGAAGTACCCGGACTTGTAAACATTACCAGTATTTTCCACTGGAAACCTCCGTGATTGAATTCGACAGTAAATGTAGTAAGAATCTATTTACGTGTACTTGAGGGGTTTATTACACGTTCTTAATCATTTCTGGGAACTCTCATTGTGTATTTTACCAGTTTTACCACAAGTAGACAGTTTGCTTAGAAGTATTTACTGGAACCGCCACCATTTTAACTGATTCACACAAAAAAAACGCCAAAGCCAATCCTCCTAAATTGTAAACACAAAAAATATTCTCGTGATTCAAAGGCTTTAGACACCAATTCTGAGCTCTGTAAACATGAACTCTTAATATTTGAAAGCACAGTCCCGTGAAAACGCCACCAGAAGTACCCGGACTTGTAAACATTACCAGTATTTTCGTCATTTCAAAGCTTTCCACTGGAAACCTCCGTGTTTAATTCGACAGTAAATGTAGTAAGAATCTATTTACGTGTACTTGAGGGGTTTATTACACGTTCTTAATCATTTCTGGGAACTCTCATTGTGTATTTTAACAGTTTTACCACAATTAGACAGTTTGCTTAGAAGTATTTACTGGAACCGCCACCATTTTGACTGATTCACACAAAAAAAACGCCAAAGCCAATCCTCCTAAATTGTAAACACAAAAACTATTCTCATGATTCAAAGGCTTTAGACACCAATTCTGAGCTCTGTAAACATGAACTCTTGATATTTGAAAGCACAGTCCCGTGAAAACGCCACCAGAAGTACCCGGACTTTTAAACATTACCAGTATTTTCGTCATTTCACACCTTTCAACTGGAAACCTCCGTGTTGAATTCGACAGTAAATGTAGTAAGAATCTATTTACGTGTACTTGAGATGTTTATTACACGTTCTTAATCATTTCTGGGAACTCTCATTGTGTATTTTAACAGTTTTACCACAATTAGACAGTTTGCTTAGAAGTATTTACTGGAACCGCCACCATTTTAACTGATTCACACAAAAAAAACGCCAAAGCCAATCCTCCTAAATTGTAAACACAAAAACTATTCTCGTGATTCAAAGGCTTTAGACACCAATTCTGAGCTCTGTAAACATGAACTCGTAATAATTGAAAGCACAGTCCCGTGAAAACGCCACCCGAAGTACCCGGACTTGTAAACATTACCAGTATTTTCCACTGGAAACCTCCGTGATTGAATTCGACAGTAAATGTAGTAAGAATCTATTTACGTGTACTTGAGGGGTTTATTACACGTTCTTAATCATTTCTGGGAACTCTCATTGTGTATTTTACCAGTTTTACCACAATTAGACAGTTTGCTTAGAAGTATTTACTGGAACCGCCACCATTTTAACTGATTCACACAAAAAAAACGCCAAAGCCAATCCTCCTAAATTGTAAACACAAAAAATATTCTCGTGATTCAAAGGCTTTAGACACCAATTCTGAGCTCTGTAAACATGAACTCTTAATATTTGAAAGCACAGTCCCGTGAAAACGCCACCAGAAGTACCCGGACTTGTAAACATTACCAGTATTTTCGTCATTTCACAGCTTTCCACTGGAAACCTCCGTGATTGAATTCGACAGTAAATGTAGTAAGAATCTATTTACGTGTACTTGAGGTGTTTATTACACGTTCTTAATCATTTCTGGGAACTATCATTGTGTATTTTAACAGTTTTACCACAATTAGACAGTTTGCTTAGAAGTATTTACTGGAACCGCCACCATTTTAACTGATTCACACAAAAAAAACGCCAAAGCCAATCCTCCTAAATTGTAAACACAAAAACTATTCTCGTGATTCAAAGGCTTTAGACACCAATTCTGAGCTCTGTAAACATGAACTCATAATAATTGAAAGCACAGTCCCGTGAAAACGCCACCCGAAGTACCCGGACTTGTAAACATTACCAGTATTTTCGTCATTTCACAGCTTTCCACTGGAAACCTCCGTGATTGAATTCGACAGTAAATGTAGTAAGAATCTATTTACGTGTACTTGAGGGGTTTATTAAACGTTCTTAATCATTTCTGGGAACTCTCATTGTGTATTTTAACAGTTTTACCACAATTAGACAGTTTGCTTAGAAGTATTTACTGGAACCGCCACCATTTTAACTGATTCACACAAAAAAAAAGCCAAAGCCAATCCTCCTAAATTGTAAACACAAAAACTATTCTCGTGATTCAAAGGCTTTAGACACCAATTCTTAGCTCTGTAAACATGAACTCTTAATATTTGAAAGCACAGTCCCGTGAAAACGCCACCAGAAGTACCCGTACTTGTAAACATTACCAGTATTTTCGTCATTTCACAGCTTTCCACTGGAAACCTCCGTGTTGAATTCGACAGTAAATGTAGTAAGAATCTATTTACGTGTACTTGAGATGTTTATTACACGTTCTTAATCATTTCTGGGAACTCTCATTGTGTATTTTAACAGTTTTACCACAATTAGACAGTTTGCTTAGAAGTATTTACTGGAACCGCCACCATTTTAACTGATTCACACAAAAAAAACGCCAAAGCCAATCCTCCTAAATTGTAAACACAAAAACTATTCTCGTGATTCAAAGGCTTTAGACACCAATTCTGAGCTCTGTAAACATGAACTCTTAATATTTGAAAGCACAGTCCCGTGAAAACGCCACCAGAAGTACCCGTACTTGTAAACCTTACCAGTATTTTCGTCATTTCACAGCTTTCCACTGGAAACCTCCGTGTTGAATTCGACAGTAAATGTAGTAAGAATCTATTTACGTGTACTTGAGGGGTTTATTACACGTTCTTAATCATTTCTGGGAACTATCATTGTGTATTTTAACAGTTTTACCACAATTAGACAGTTTGCTTAGAAGTATTTACTGGAACCACCACCATTTTTACTGATTCACACAAAAAAAACGCCAAAGCCAATCCTCCTAAATTGTAAACACAAAAACTATTCTCGTGATTCAAAGGCTTTAGACACCAATTCTTAGCTCTGTAAACATGAACTCTTAATATTTGAAAGCACAGTCCCGTGAAAACGCCACCAGAAGTACCCGTACTTGTAAACATTACCAGTATTTTCGTCATTTCAAAGCTTTCCACTGGAAACCTCCGTGTTTAATTCGACAGTAAATGTAGTAAGAATCTATTTACGTGTACTTGAGGGGTTTATTACACGTTCTTAATCATTTCTGGGAACTATCATTGTGTATTTTAACAGTTTTACCACAATTAGACAGTTTGCTTAGAAGTATTTACTGGAACCGCCACCATTTTAACTGATTCACACAAAAAAAACGCCAAAGCCAATCCTCCTAAATTGTAAACACAAAAACTATTCTCGTGATTCAAAGGCTTTAGACACCAATTCTGAGCTCTGTAAACATGAACTCGTAATAATTGAAAGCACAGTCCCGTGAAAACGCCACCCGAAGTACCCGGACTTGTAAACATTACCAGTATTTTCGTCATTTCACAGCTTTCCACTGGAAACCTCCGTGATTGAATTCGACAGTAAATGTAGTAAGAATCTATTTACGTGTACTTGAGGGGTTTATTAAACGTTCTTAATCATTTCTGGGAACTCTCATTGTGTATTTTAACAGTTTTACCACAAGTAGACAGTTTGCTTAGAAGTATTTACTGGAACCGCCACCATTTTAACTGATTCACACAAAAAAAACGCCAAAGCCAATCCTCCTAAATTGTAAACACAAAAACTATTCTCGTGATTCAAAGGCTTTAGACACCAATTCTTAGCTCTGTAAACATGAACTCTTAATATTTGAAAGCACAGTCCCGTGAAAACGCCACCAGAAGTACCCGTACTTGTAAACATTACCAGTATTTTCGTCATTTCACAGCTTTCCACTGGAAACCTCCGTGTTGAATTCGACAGTAAATGTAGTAAGAATCTATTTACGTGTACTTGAGATGTTTATTACACGTTCTTAATCATTTCTGGGAACTCTCATTGTGTATTTTAACAGTTTTACCACAATTAGACAGTTTGCTTAGAAGTATTTACTGGAACCGCCACCATTTTAACTGATTCACACAAAAAAAACGCCAAAGCCAATCCTCCTAAATTGTAAACACAAAAACTATTCTCGTGATTCAAAGGCTTTAGACACCAATTCTGAGCTCTGTAAACATGAACTCTTAATATTTGAAAGCACAGTCCCGTGAAAACGCCACCAGAAGTACCCGTACTTGTAAACCTTACCAGTATTTTCGTCATTTCACAGCTTTCCACTGGAAACCTCCGTGTTGAATTCGACAGTAAATGTAGTAAGAATCTATTTACGTGTACTTGAGATGTTTATTACACGTTCTTAGTAATTTCTGGGAACTCTCATTGTGTATTTTAACAGTTTTACCACAATTAGACAGTTTGCTTAGAAGTATTTACTGGAACCACCACCATTTTGACTGATTCACACAAAAAAAACGCCAAAGCCAATCCTCCCAAATTGTAAACACAAAAACTATTCTCGTGATTCAAAGGCTTTAGACACCAATTCTTAGCTCTGTAAACATGAACTCTTAATATTTGAAAGCACAGTCCCGTGAAAACGCCACCCGAAGTACCCGGACTTGTAAACATTACCAGTATTTTCCACTGGAAACCTCCGTGATTGAATTCGACAGTAAATGTAGTAAGAATCTATTTACGTGTACTTGAGGGGTTTATTACACGTTCTTAATCATTTCTGGGAACTCTCATTGTGTATTTTACCAGTTTTACCACAAGTAGACAGTTTGCTTAGAAGTATTTACTGGAACCGCCACCATTTTAACTGATTCACACAAAAAAAACGCCAAAGCCAATCCTCCTAAATTGTAAACACAAAAAATATTCTCGTGATTCAAAGGCTTTAGACACCAATTCTGAGCTCTGTAAACATGAACTCTTAATATTTGAAAGCACAGTCCCGTGAAAACGCCACCAGAAGTACCCGGACTTGTAAACATTACCAGTATTTTCGTCATTTCAAAGCTTTCCACTGGAAACCTCCGTGTTTAATTCGACAGTAAATGTAGTAAGAATCTATTTACGTGTACTTGAGGGGTTTATTACACGTTCTTAATCATTTCTGGGAACTCTCATTGTGTATTTTAACAGTTTTACCACAATTAGACAGTTTGCTTAGAAGTATTTACTGGAACCGCCACCATTTTGACTGATTCACACAAAAAAAACGCCAAAGCCAATCCTCCTAAATTGTAAACACAAAAACTATTCTCATGATTCAAAGGCTTTAGACACCAATTCTGAGCTCTGTAAACATGAACTCTTAATATTTGAAAGCACAGTCCCGTGAAAACGCCACCAGAAGTACCCGGACTTGTAAACATTACCAGTATTTTCGTCATTTCACACCTTTCAACTGGAAACCTCCGTGTTGAATTCGACAGTAAATGTAGTAAGAATCTATTTACGTGTACTTGAGATGTTTATTACACGTTCTTAATCATTTCTGGGAACTCTCATTGTGTATTTTAACAGTTTTACCACAATTAGACAGTTTGCTTAGAAGTATTTACTGGAACCGCCACCATTTTAACTGATTCACACAAAAAAAACGCCAAAGCCAATCCTCCTAAATTGTAAACACAAAAACTATTCTCGTGATTCAAAGGCTTTAGACACCAATTCTGAGCTCTGTAAACATGAACTCGTAATAATTGAAAGCACAGTCCCGTGAAAACGCCACCCGAAGTACCCGGACTTGTAAACATTACCAGTATTTTCCACTGGAAACCTCCGTGATTGAATTCGACAGTAAATGTAGTAAGAATCTATTTACGTGTACTTGAGGGGTTTATTACACGTTCTTAATCATTTCTGGGAACTCTCATTGTGTATTTTACCAGTTTTACCACAATTAGACAGTTTGCTTAGAAGTATTTACTGGAACCGCCACCATTTTAACTGATTCACACAAAAAAAACGCCAAAGCCAATCCTCCTAAATTGTAAACACAAAAAATATTCTCGTGATTCAAAGGCTTTAGACACCAATTCTGAGCTCTGTAAACATGAACTCTTAATATTTGAAAGCACAGTCCCGTGAAAACGCCACCAGAAGTACCCGGACTTGTAAACATTACCAGTATTTTCGTCATTTCACAGCTTTCCACTGGAAACCTCCGTGATTGAATTCGACAGTAAATGTAGTAAGAATCTATTTACGTGTACTTGAGGTGTTTATTACACGTTCTTAATCATTTCTGGGAACTATCATTGTGTATTTTAACAGTTTTACCACAATTAGACAGTTTGCTTAGAAGTATTTACTGGAACCGCCACCATTTTAACTGATTCACACAAAAAAAACGCCAAAGCCAATCCTCCTAAATTGTAAACACAAAAACTATTCTCGTGATTCAAAGGCTTTAGACACCAATTCTGAGCTCTGTAAACATGAACTCATAATAATTGAAAGCACAGTCCCGTGAAAACGCCACCCGAAGTACCCGGACTTGTAAACATTACCAGTATTTTCGTCATTTCACAGCTTTCCACTGGAAACCTCCGTGATTGAATTCGACAGTAAATGTAGTAAGAATCTATTTACGTGTACTTGAGGGGTTTATTAAACGTTCTTAATCATTTCTGGGAACTCTCATTGTGTATTTTAACAGTTTTACCACAATTAGACAGTTTGCTTAGAAGTATTTACTGGAACCGCCACCATTTTAACTGATTCACACAAAAAAAAAGCCAAAGCCAATCCTCCTAAATTGTAAACACAAAAACTATTCTCGTGATTCAAAGGCTTTAGACACCAATTCTTAGCTCTGTAAACATGAACTCTTAATATTTGAAAGCACAGTCCCGTGAAAACGCCACCAGAAGTACCCGTACTTGTAAACATTACCAGTATTTTCGTCATTTCACAGCTTTCCACTGGAAACCTCCGTGTTGAATTCGACAGTAAATGTAGTAAGAATCTATTTACGTGTACTTGAGGGGTTTATTAAACGTTCTTAATCATTTCTGGGAACTCTCATTGTGTATTTTAACAGTTTTACCACAATTAGACAGTTTGCTTAGAAGTATTTACTGGAACCGCCACCATTTTAACTGATTCACACAAAAAAAACGCCAAAGCCAATCCTCCTAAATTGTAAACACAAAAACTATTCTCGTGATTCAAAGGCTTTAGACACCAATTCTGAGCTCTGTAAACATGAACTCTTAATATTTGAAAGCACAGTCCCGTGAAAACGCCACCAGAAGTACCCGTACTTGTAAACCTTACCAGTATTTTCGTCATTTCACAGCTTTCCACTGGAAACCTCCGTGTTGAATTCGACAGTAAATGTAGTAAGAATCTATTTACGTGTACTTGAGATGTTTATTACACGTTCTTAGTCATTTCTGGGAACTCTCATTGTGTATTTTAACAGTTTTACCACAATTAGACAGTTTGCTTAGAAGTATTTACTGGAACCACCACCATTTTTACTGATTCACACAAAAAAAACGCCAAAGCCAATCCTCCTAAATTGTAAACACAAAAACTATTCTCGTGATTCAAAGGCTTTAGACACCAATTCTTAGCTCTGTAAACATGAACTCTTAATATTTGAAAGCACAGTCCCGTGAAACCGCCACCAGAAGTACCCGTATTGTAAACATTACCAGTATTTTCGTCATTTCAAAGCTTTCCACTGGAAACCTCCGTGTTTAATTCGACAGTAAATGTAGTAAGAATCTATTTACGTGTACTTGAGGGGTTTATTACACGTTCTTAATCATTTCTGGGAACTCTCATTGTGTATTTTAACAGTTTTACCACAATTAGACAGTTTGCTTAGAAGTATTTACTGGAACCGCCACCATTTTGACTGATTCACACAAAAAAAACGCCAAAGCCAATCCTCCTAAATTGTAAACACAAAAACTATTCTCGTGATTCAAAGGCTTAAGACACCAATTCTGAGCTCTGTAAACATGAACTCTTAATATTTGAAAGCACAGTCCCGTGAAAACGCCACCAGAAGTACCCGGACTTGTAAACATTACCAGTATTTTCGTCATTTCACACCTTTCCACTGGAAACCTCCGTGTTGAATTTGACAGTAAATGTAGTAAGAATCTATTTACGTGTACTTGAGATGTTTATTACACGTTCTTAATCATTTCTGGGAACTCTCATTGTGTATTTTAACAGTTTTACCACAATTAGACAGTTTGCTTAGAAGTATTTACTGGAACCGCCACCATTTTAACTGATTCACACACAAAAAACGCCAAAGCCAATCCTCCTAAATTGTAAACACAAAAACTATTCTCGTGATTCAAAGGCTTTAGACACCAATTCTGAGCTCTGTAAACATGAACTCGTAATAATTGAAAGCACAGTCCCGTGAAAACGCCACCCGAAGTACCCGGACTTGTAAACATTACCAGTATTTTCCACTGGAAACCTCCGTGATTGAATTCGACAGTAAATGTAGTAAGAATCTATTTACGTGTACTTGAGGGGTTTATTACACGTTCTTAATCATTTCTGGGAACTCTCATTGTGTATTTTAACAGTTTTACCACAATTAGACAGTTTGCTTAGAACTTTTTAGTGGAACCGCCACCATTTTAACTGATTCACACAAAAAATACGCCAAAGCCAATCCTCCTAAATTGTAAACATAAAAACTATTCTCGTGATTCAAAGGCTTTAGACACAAATTCTGAGCTCTGTAAACATGAACTCTTAATAATTGAAAGCACAGTCCCGTGAAAACGCCACCAGAAGTACCCGTACTTGTAAACATTACCAGTATTTTCGTCATTTCACAGCTTTCCACTGGAAACCTCCGTGATTGAATTCGACAGTAAATGTAGTAAGAATCTATTTACGTGTACTTGAGGTGTTTATTACACGTTCTTAATCATTTCTGGGAACTATCATTGTGTATTTTAACAGTTTTACCACAATTAGACAGATTTCTTAGAACTGTTTACTGGAACCGCCACCATTTTAACTGATTCACACAAAAAAAAACGCCAAAGCCAATCCTCCTAAATTGTAAACACAAAAACTATTCTCGTGATTCAAAGGCTTTAGACACCAATTCTGAGCTCTGTAAACATGAACTCTTAATATTTGAAAGCACAGTCCCGTGAAAACGCCACCAGAAGTACCCGTACTTGTAAACATTACCAGTATTTTCGTCATTTCACAGCTTTCCACTGGAAACCTCCGTGATTGAATTCGACAGTAAATGTAGCAAGAATCTATTTACGTGTACTTGAGATGTTTATTACACGTTCTTAATCATTTCTGGGAACTCTCATTGTGTATTTTAACAGTTTTACCACAATTAGACAGTTTGCTTAGAAGTATTTACTGGAACCGCCGCCATTTTAACTGATTCACACAAAAAAAACGCCAAAGCCAATCCTCCTAAATTGTAAACATAAAAACTATTCTCGTCATTCCAAGGCTTTAGACACCAATTCTGAGCTCTGTAAACATGAACTCTTAATATTTGAAAGCACAGTCCCGTGAAAACGCCACCAGAAGTACCCGTACTTGTAAACATTACCAGTATTTTCGTCATTTCACAGCTTTCCACTGGAAACCTCCGTGATTGAATTCGACAGTAAATGTAGTAAGAATCTATTTACGTGTACTTGAGGGGTTTATTAAACGTTCTTAATCATTTCTGGGAACTCTCATTGTGTATTTTAACAGTTTTACCACAATTAGACAGTTTGCTTAGAAGTATTTACTGGAACCGCCACCATTTTAACTGATTCACACAAAAAAAACGCCAAAGCCTTTCCTCCTAAATTGTAAACACAAAAACTATTCTCGTGATTCAAAGGCTTTAGACACAAATTCTGAGCTCTGTAAACATGAACTCTTAATAATTGAAAGCACAGTCCCGTGAAAACGCCACCAGAAGTACCCGTACTTGTAAACATTACCAGTATTTTCGTCATTTCACAGCTTTCCACTGGAAACCTCCGTGATTGAATTCGACAGTAAATGTAGTAAGAATCTATTTACGTGTACTTGAGGTGTTTATTACACGTTCTTAATCATTTCTGGGAACTATCATTGTGTATTTTAACAGTTTTACCACAATTAGACAGTTTGCTTAGAAGTATTTACTGGAACCGCCGCCATTTTAACTGATTCACACAAAAAAAACGCCAAAGCCAATCCTCCTAAATTGTAAACATAAAAACTATTCTCGTCATTCCAAGGCTTTAGACACCAATTCTGAGCTCTGTAAACATGAACTCTTAATATTTGAAAGCACAGTCCCGTGAAAACGCCACCAGAAGTACCCGTACTTGTAAACATTACCAGTATTTTCGTCATTTCACAGCTTTCCACTGGAAACCTCCGTGATTGAATTTGACAGTAAATGTAGTAAGAATCTATTTACGTGTACTTGAGATGTTTATTACACGTTCTTAATCATTTCTGGGAACTCTCATTGTGTATTTTAACAGTTTTACCACAATTAGACAGTTTGCTTAGAAGTATTTACTGGAACCGCCACCATTTTAACTGATTCACACAAAAAAAACGCCAAAGCCAATCCTCCTAAATTGTAAACACAAAAACTATTCTCGTGATTCAAAGGCTTTAGACACCAATTCTGAGCTCTGTAAACATGAACTCGTAATAATTGAAAGCACAGTCCCGTGAAAACGCCACCCGAAGTACCCGGACTTGTAAACATTACCAGTATTTTCGTCATTTCACAGCTTTCCACTGGAAACCTCCGTGATTGAATTCGACAGTAAATGTAGTAAGAATCTATTTACGTGTACTTGAGGGGTTTATTAAACGTTCTTAATCATTTCTGGGAACTCTCATTGTGTATTTTAACAGTTTTACCACAATTAGACAGTTTGCTTAGAAGTATTTACTGGAACCGCCACCATTTTAACTGATTCACACAAAAAAAACGCCAAAGCCAATCCTCCTAAATTGTAAACACAAAAACTATTCTCGTGATTCAAAGGCTTAAGACACCAATTCTGAGCTCTGTAAACATGAACTCTTAATATTTGAAAGCACAGTCCCGTGAAAACGCCACCAGAAGTACCCGGACTTGTAAACATTACCAGTATTTTCGTCATTTCACACCTTTCCACTGGAAACCTCCGTGTTGAATTCGACAGTAAATGTAGTAAGAATCTATTTACGTGTACTTGAGATGTTTATTACACGTTCTTAATCATTTCTGGGAACTCTCATTGTGTATTTTAACAGTTTTACCACAATTAGACAGTTTGCTTAGAAGTATTTACTGGAACCGCCACCATTTTAACTGATTCACACAAAAAAAACGCCAAAGCCAATCCTCCTAAATTGTAAACACAAAAACTATTCTCGTGATTCAAAGGCTTTAGACACCAATTCTGAGCTCTGTAAACATGAACTCGTAATAATTGAAAGCACAGTCCCGTGAAAACGCCACCCGAAGTACCCGGACTTGTAAACATTACCAGTATTTTCGTCATTACACAGCTTTCCACTGGAAACCTCCGTGATTGAATTCGACAGTAAATGTAGTAAGAATCTATTTACGTGTACTTGAGGGGTTTATTAAACGTTCTTAATCATTTCTGGGAACTCTCATTGTGTATTTTAACAGTTTTACCACAATTAGACAGTTTGCTTAGAAGTATTTACTGGAACCGCCACCATTTTAACTGATTCACACAAAAAAAACGCCAAAGCCAATCCTCCTAAATTGTAAACACAAAAACTATTCTCGTGATTCAAAGGCTTTAGACACCAATTCTTAGCTCTGTAAACATGAACTCTTAATATTTGAAAGCACAGTCCCGTGAAAACGCCACCAGAAGTACCCGTACTTGTAAACATTACCAGTATTTTCGTCATTTCACAGCTTTCCACTGGAAACCTCCGTGTTGAATTCGACAGTAAATGTAGTAAGAATCTATTTACGTGTACTTGAGATGTTTATTACACGTTCTTAATCATTTCTGGGAACTCTCATTGTGTATTTTAACAGTTTTACCACAATTAGACAATTTGCTTAGAAGTATTTACTGGAACCGCCACCATTTTAACTAATTCACACAAAAAAAACGCCAAAGCCAATCCTCCTAAATTGTAAACACAAAAACTATTCTCGTGATTCAAAGGCTTTAGACACCAATTCTGAGCTCTGTAAACATGAACTCTTAATATTTGAAAGCACAGTCCCGTGAAAACGCCACCAGTAGTACCCGTACTTGTAAACCTTACCAGTATTTTCGTCATTTCACAGCTTTCCACTGGAAACCTCCGTGTTGAATTCGACAGTAAATGTAGTAAGAATCTATTTACGTGTACTTGAGATGTTTATTACACGTTCTTCGTCATTTCTGGGAACTCTCATTGTGTATTTTAACAGTTTTACCACAATTAGACAGTTTGCTTAGAAGTATTTACTGGAACCACCACCATTTTGACTGATTCACACAAAAAAAACGCCAAAGCCAATCCTCCTAAATTGTAAACACAAAAACTATTCTCGTGATTCAAAGGCTTTAGACACCAATTCTTAGCTCTGTAAACATGAACTCTTAATATTTGAAAGCACAGTCCCGTGAAAACGCCACCAGAAGTACCCGTACTTGTAAACATTACCAGTATTTTCGTCATTTCAAAGCTTTCCACTGGAAACCTCCGTGTTGAATTCGACAGTAAATGTAGTAAGAATCTATTTACGTGTACTTGAGGGGTTTATTACACGTTCTTAATCATTTCTGGGAACTCTCATTGTGTATTTTAACAGTTTTACCACAATTAGACAGTTTGCTTAGAAGTATTTACTGGAACCGCCACCATTTTAACTGATTCACACAAAAAAAACGCCAAAGCCAATCCTCCTAAATTGTAAACACAAAAACTATTCTCGTGATTCAAAGGCTTTAGACACCAATTCTGAGCTCTGTAAACATGAACTCGTAATAATTGAAAGCACAGTCCCGTGAAAACGCCACCCGAAGTACCCGGACTTGTAAACATTACCAGTATTTTCCACTGGAAACCTCCGTGATTGAATTCGACAGTAAATGTAGTAAGAATCTATTTACGTGTACTTGAGGTGTTTATTACACGTTCTTAATCATTTCTGGGAACTATCATTGTGTATTTTAACAGTTTTACCACAATTAGACAGATTTCTTAGAACTGTTTACTGGAACCGCCACCATTTTAACTGATTCACACAAAAAAAAACGCCAAAGCCAATCCTCCTAAATTGTAAACACAAAAACTATTCTCGTGATTCAAAGGCTTTAGA